>NC_044032.1:97355122-97705955 GCF_901765095.1 Microcaecilia unicolor | reverse complement strand
TGGATGATCAAAAGCTAGCGCCTCATGAACAGAGGTGTTGCACGCCGCTATGCCGAAAAACAGCGCTGCAGAATTACGCCAGGTCCTAGCTGGCGTGGTGCAGGTCCCACCCCCAAAAAAAACAACTTACTTTTTTTTAAAGTATATTCTTTGCTATGCCTCAGTATTTGTGATGGCAGTTGAGTATGTCCAAAATGGGGATGTCCCTGTGAGAAGGACAATCATGCCTTTGCTATGCTTCTGACACCCTTTTATTTATTTATTTATTTATTTGGATCACAAGTAGCAGCAGTGGGATTTGAACCAGCCACCTCTGGATTGCAAGACCATTGCTCTAACCACTAGGTCACTCTGCCACTCCTCCATGCTACTCCACTCCCTTGAAATTTGGCCATCCCTGTGCAGGGCCGCCGAGAGGGGGAAACAGGGGGGACAAAATTCCCTGGGCCCAGGCCTCCAGGGGGGCCCGGCGCCGCATGTCCCTTGCATGCAGCATTCTTTTCTTCATCCGTCGCTGGCAGCGCTGCCATTCATTCTCACAGGCAGCTCCGCTCCCCTCTGCCACGTCTATCTGGCCCTCTCTGATGCACTTCCTGTTTACGTAACGTAGGACCAGATGGACTCGGCAGAGGGGAGCGGAGCTGCCTGTGAGAATGAATGGCAGTGCTGCCGGCGACGGATGAAGAAAAGTAAAACGGTTAAACGCACGTGGGGGATAGGAAGGAATGGCAGAGGGGTAGGAAGGAATGGCGAGCGAGGAGGCTGTCAGGGAGCTGAGGGAGCGCAGGGAGAATTGCTGGACAATGGATGGGAGGGCAGGGGATGAGGAAATCGCTGGATGAGGAGGGCAGGGCAGGGGGCGAGAGAAGAAATTGCTGGACATGGAGAGGAGAGGAAGGGAGCGCAGGGGGAGAGAGAAAGATCGCTGGACAGAAGGGGAGGGCAGGACAGAGAGAGAGAAGAGATCCCTGGACAGGAGAGGAGGGGAGGGCAGGGGGGAGAGAGAAGTGATCGCTGGACAGGAGAGGAGGGGAGGGCAGGGGGGGAGAGAGAAATGATCGCTGGACAGGAGATGAGGGCAGGGCAGGGGGAGAAGAGATCGCTAGACAGGAGAGGAGGGGAGGGCAGGGGGAAAAAAGATCACTGGACAGGAGAGGAGGGAGGGCAGGGGAGAGAGAATTGCTGAACATGGATGGATGAATGGAGGGGGCAGGGGAGAGAGGAAATTTACTGGATATGGGTGGATGGAGGAGAGGCCAGGGGGGAATGGAGAGTTGCTAGACATGGATGGATAGAGGAGAGGGAAGTCAGCAAGGAGATGCACATGGATGGAGGGAAGGGAAGATAGGAGAAATGCTGGACATGGATGGAGTGAAGGGCAGTTAAGAAAGGAGAAATGTTGGACAAGGATGGAAGGAAGGAGATGCACATGGATGGAGGGGAAGGGAGAGAGGAGAAATGCTGGACATGGATGGAGGGGAGGAAAGACAGAGGAAGTATATGCACATGGATGGAGGGGAGGGGAGTGAGGAGAAATGCTGGATATGGATGGAGGGAAAATTGCTGAATTTAAGGGCTGGATCGGAACACTTTGAGGGCAGATGCTGAAACCGGAGGAAGGATAGGGACAGGGCTACAGATGCTAGACAGGACGCATAAGGACACAGGAGGATGGTGGACATGGTGAGAGAAAAAATTATCAAATGGAAAGAAGACACTACATAAAACAGAAGACGCTGAGACCAAAGCGAATAGAAAAACTAAATGATCAGACAACAAAGGTAGAAAAAAATATTTTATTCAGAATTAATTAATTGGAATATGTCAGCTTTTGGAAATGTGCATCTATGATATTTTTCATGTAAGTTTCCATTGTTCTAGTATTGCTGCATGCTGAGTCTGACTTCTTGAGGTAACTTTCCAGTTCAGTATTTTGCCTTCATATTTTTTTTATTTCTAGTTCCTTGTGTCCTATCTGTTGTCTTGTGTTTTTCATGTGTGATCAAGGTGCATTATTCTGCTAGCGTGTAGTATTTGCAGCCCTTTGTGTTTTGTTTTTTGTTTCACTAGGTTGTGTACTGGTGTTTTAGATCCCGGTGTAATTATAGCGCTGCCTTTCCACGCATAAGGTTGTAGCTCGTGCTGTCCTTGGAATTAGTGCTGTTATGGCTTGGTAAGGTTATGAGTGGGTTTTTGCACAAGTTTGTGTATAGTGTTTTGCAGTGGAGAGATTGTGTTTGGTCTTACTGAGGTGGCACCAAAACATCAGAAAAGGTGTAGAGCCTAAATCATGACACTACCTCTTAAAGGATCTAAATATAGTGCAGGGGCCTGGCCTGGTGGGCGGACGGAGGGGAGCGGCGGCGACCCCGGGGGGGGGGGGGGCCCAGGGGCAGCCTTGTCCCGGGTCCGGCCCAGTCTCTCGGCGGCCCTGTCCCTGTGGGGGGGGGGGGCAGTATGCAGGCCCCTGGGGGGGGGAGGTATGTGTGTGTCAGCGGAGGCATAACAAAGGCATGGACGTCCTTCTTTCAAACATTTTGGATGTCCTCAACTGCCCCCCACAAGGATGGCCAAATTTCAAGGGAGTGGAGTAGAGTGGGGGAGTGGAGTAGAGTGGAGGAGTGGCCTAGTGGCTAGAGCACTAGTCTTGCAATCCAGAGGTGACCAGTTCAAATCCCACTGCTGCTTCTTGTGATCCAAAATCCAAATAAATAAAGCAGGTGTTGGAGGCATAGCATGCATGGATGTCCTTCTCACAAACATCCACATTTTGGACGTCCTCATCTGCCGTTGCAGATGGCCGGCACCATTCGATTATTCCCTGCTTTATGACAGGATGCAACAACAAAATGACAAGCATCCCTACGCACATGCATGCTGTTCATGACCTAGCGCATTTGATTAGTGCGCATGCTTCTCAGCTACTTAGCTTCATTTAATTACGCTGAAGCGCTGCTGCATATATCTGCATTAACTTCTGATCATGCCATAGCGCAACACCGTGTTACTACGGCATTGGAAGAACGGTATTTCCAGAGCGCTATCTAAAATAGCGCCCGGGTTTGATCATCTGCCTGTCAGAGATAGCACTTCCTGTCAGTTCAACTTCTCAGCTCCTTTTGTCCTAACATCACTTGAGGTGACTATACAAAATAGAGCTCTGAGAAGTGCAGCCAATCAGAGAAGAGTGCTCACAGTCTTTTAGGCAGAACTGCAAATCTCAACTTTAAAGTAGCTTTTAAACCATTGTAAACTACATTTACATAAAACTTCCCTTATCCATGCTGGGAGGTATTGAACTTTGCTTTAATATAACAATTCTCACTTCTTAAGCTTTTTAGAATTTTACATTTGACTCAGAACTATTTCTATAAAATGCATGCTTTAACAGTGTTCCTATTCTTAATTTATTTCAACCTTTAAAATACTTTGTTTTTTTAATTATTTACTCTTAACAGGTATCCTTTCCAGTCTCCCCTGCATTAACTGTGCAGGTGCATGTTTTCTCGTCAGTTTCTGTCTCCTATGAGCTCCCCCTCTCATTGAATAGTATCCAGGGCACTCTGCTCTGACTTTTGGCACCATTCCAGCCTGATCCCAGCAAATCCTTACATGCATCAAAACTGCAACTCTCAAAAATCTGCCCTTCCATTGCACACTGGCAGCATAGGAAACAAATAAAAATAATCTTCAGCCTGCCACAGGCTTCTTTGACTCCAGTAAAGACAGGGAACGTTGAGACTTTTACAATTAAATTGTGCATGCATGGGTGCAATTATGTCACAGCACATATGTGGTGTTGCACCAAACAGGCCTCAGAACTTAGGCAGAGCTGGGACCTTGCTTGCCACAACTCTACCAGCCTCTCTTTATCCAGAGCAGCCCGAAGATGTCCCCATCGTGCCGACGTGCAAACCAAACCCTAAGCCAAACTCCCTGGATGCCCCCCCCCCCCCCCAAATAAAAAGCCTGATTAAAGTCCTGGGACTCTCAGGTTAAAAAAAAAAAATTTACCTCTG
Source organism: Microcaecilia unicolor (assembly GCF_901765095.1). NCBI lineage: Eukaryota > Metazoa > Chordata > Amphibia > Gymnophiona > Siphonopidae > Microcaecilia > Microcaecilia unicolor. The sequence continues at coordinate 97,701,936 of NC_044032.1, read as the reverse complement.
GTTACGTTGGCTCAGAACAACAGATGGGATGTTGGCTGAGTTATTGAGTGAATTATTACAAAAATCTGAACTGCTTTTTTGGCCTCCTAGATTTATCCAGTCCTAGCTTTGGTCCTGATAATCAATAAGTTTATGTACCCAGTTCCTACTCCACAGGGCACACTCTAGGTGGCTGCCTAGGCAAACACACCAATCCTGGGTTACATATAGATTGGAAAGTTATGTGCTTCTCTGACTGCTTATTGGCTGTATTTGCTAATCTAATATAATAATTTGCTCCTCCAACGTTCCAATGTCTCTGGCTGGGTTCATAACCATCTCCTGACGTCACTCTCCCACAGTAGAGCCCTGCGTGCCTGATGTCAGGAAATGTTACGAAAGCAGTGAGAGACATTGGAACGTTGAAAGCCGCTTCAGCCCTTCCTCCACACGCACCAACATCTCCACCCAGGGCCACCGAGAGACGGGGCCAGGCCCGGGGCAAGGCCGCGCCGGGGGCCCCACCCCTGCCGCCATCGCCGCCATGCCCCCCTTGAGGTTGCTGCTGCTCACCCCTCCACCCACCTCCAAGGTCGCCACCGCTCCCCCCCTCCAGCCGCCACCGGGCCGGGCCCAGCCACTTCCCCTCCAAGCCTGCCCACCCAACACAAACCTGCCAAATCTCCCGCAAAACACGCGGCGCCAGCTCCCATTTCTGGGCACTGCTACTTCTCCTGTTCAGCAGCAGTGGCCGCTACAAAAACAAAAAGAGCTAATTAAACCACCAGAAATGTTGTTAAAAAGCAAGCGCAGCACCGCAGGCAGCCATCAGGCATTGGCTGTCGGTTCTGCAGCTGCTCCTCTTGCCTCTCACATCACTGCCCCTGGAGCAGAACCCCGGAGGAGCGCAGCGACGTGAGAGGCGAGATGAGTGGCTGCAGAACTGACAGCCAATGCCTGATGGCTACTTGCGGTGCCACGCTTGCTTTTTAAAAACATTTCTGGTGGTTTAATTAGCTCTTTTTGTTTTTGTAGCGGCCGCTGCTGCTCAACAGGAGAAGCAGCAGTGCCCAGAAATGGGAGCTGGCGCCACGTGTTTCATGGGAGACTTGGCAGGTCTGTGTTGGGTGGGCGAGCCTGGATGGAAAGAAGGGGATAGAGAGAGAGACACTGGATGGAAGAATCGGGAGAGGGGGGTAGACGGATGGAAGGATGGGGAGAGAAAGAGGGAAACAGAAGGATGGGGAGAGAAAGGGGGAGATGGATGAATGGATGCAGAGAGAAAGGGGGGAGACTGGAAGGATGTGGAGAGAGAAGGGACACTGAACAGAAAAGGGTAGAGCGATAAGAGAGACACTGGATAGAAGGAGAGGGAGAGAAACATTAGATGGAAGGATGGGGAGAGAAAGAGGGAAGACGGTGGATGGAAGGGTAGGGAGAAAGAGGAGACACTGGATGGAAGGATGCTGAAAGAAAGAGGGGAGACACTGGAAGGATGGTGAGAGAAAGAGGAGAGCTGCTGGATGGAAAAAGGGAGTAGAGAAAGACTGAAGAATAAGAGGCAGGGGCATAGGTAGATGTAGGGAAAGGAAGGAAATTAAACCCTGCCCCCCTCTCGGCAGCTCCACCCCCTCCCAGTTCAGCAGTACCCCCCCCCAGGGGGGAGGGGGTCCTGAGACCAGAGAGGGGGAGTGCTGAGACCAGGGAGGGGAGGGGGTCCAGAGACCAGAGAGGGAAGGGGGAGGGGGTCCTGAGACCAGAGATGGTATCTCTGTCACACACACACTCTCTCTCTCACGGTCAATGTCTCTCTCTCTCACTCTCACACAATGTCTCTAACACACTATGTCTCATACTGTATCACATTCACTCTCTATGTGTCACACAGTCACTCTCAAAGTCTCACAGAGAGTCTGTGTATCGCACACATACTCTCACACTGTCTCACACACACACTGTATCTGTGTGAAACACACTGTCTCACACTCACTGTGGCTCACATACGCACTTGCACACACTCATTCTCACACACACACACACTCTCACTGACACACTCGCACCCACACTCACTCTCTCTCTGTCACACACACACACTCTCACATTCACTCTCTAACATACACACTCCGAGGAAAACCCTGCTAGCGCCCGTTTAATTTGTGTCAGAAACGGGCCTTTTTTACTAGTCATACATAACACAGCTACATGATAACCACTGATCATGGACCCCCTAACGAACTCTAGAAACATCAGACTGATAATAGTCACAACATGAATGCCATACTTCCATAGTACTCACCCAATGCCCTACTTATAATATTGCAACTGTTTTTCCAATAACAATGTAAACCTCACTGAACCCTAATTTTGTAACTGTTTTTCCAATAATGATGTAAACCACACTGAACCCTAAAGAGGGGATTTTAACGGTATACAAGACCTAAATTGAATTGAATCATAGCTGATTGAGATATTTACAGGCTTATTTTCAAAAGAGAAGGATGCCCATCTTTTGACACAAATCGGAAGATGGGCATCCTTCTCACAGGGTCGCCCAAATCGGCATAATCGAAAGCTGATTTTGGGAGTCCCCAACTGCTTTCTGTCGTGGGGACAACCAAAGTTACAAAAGTTCAAGGGGGCGTGTCAGAGGCATAGCGAAGGTGGGACTTGGGTGTGCCTAACACATGGGTGTCCTCGACACATAATGGAAAAAAAAAAGGCGTCCCTGACAAGCACTTGGACGACTTTTTGGTTGTATTTTTCTTACGACCAAGGCACAAAAAGGTGCCCAAACTGACCAGATGACCATCGGAGAGAATCGGGGGTCACCTCCCCTTACTCCCCCAGTGGTCACTAACCCCCTCCCACCCTCAAAAAACATCTTTAAAAATATTTTGTGTCTGCCTCAAATGTCATACTCAGGTCCATCACAGCAGTATGCAGGTCCCTGGAGCAGTGTTAGTGGGTGCAGTGCACTTCAGACAGGCGGACTCAGGCCCATCCCCTCCTACCTGTTACACTTGTGGTGGTAAATGTGAGCCTTCCAAAACCCACCAGAAACCCACTGTACCCACATCTAGGTGCCCCCCTTCACCCGTAAGTGCTATGGTAGTGGTGTACAGTTGTGGGTAGTGGGTTTTTGGGGGGGGGGGGGGGGGGTTGGGGGGGGGCTCAGCACACAAGTTAAGGAGAAATTAGGCCTTACCTGCTAATTTGCTTTCCTTTAGTCCCTCTGGACTGGCCCAGAATGTGACTGATGGGTTGTGCACGCTTCCAGTACGTGGAGACTGAGAAAAAAACTGTGACTCTAGAGAGCCAATAAGAGCCCTTGACAACCAGAGAAAGATCCAGTAACTAAGTACCAAAGCAGAAAGAAGCCAAAGAACCATCTGTGCACCTGAAAGCCTGAGCAGCCGCCAGCTCCTTGCCAACACAGGGTATGTGCCGCAGAAGAAAATAGGGTCCCCATAACCACAGAAATATGGCTTGAACTGAGGAACTAGAAATTTCTTCCAATTCTGTTATATAATCTTTTTTTTTGTAAGAAATCGTAAACAAGCAACACAGCTCCCAAGAAATAACCACGAACTATCACCGAATAAATCTGAATATCTGAAGGGAGGGATCTGGGCCAGTCCGGAGGGACTAAAGGAAAGCAAATTAGCAGGTAAGGCCTAAATTTCTCCTTCCTTAGTGTCCCTCCGGATCGGCCCAGAATGTGACTTATGGGAAGTAACAAAGCAGTACGATCATGGGAGGGACCCTAGCAGCCCCGCCGTCAAAACCTGCACCCCAAAACCAGCTTGCTGACGTCTGAATACATCCAAACGATAATGCTTCGAAAAGGCATGCAAAGAAGACCAAGTTGCCGCCCTACAAATGTCATCAGGAGGCATGAGACACCGCTCCGCCCACGAAGTCGCTTGTCCTCTGTTAGAATGCGCCTCCACGCCCTCCAGAATGGATTTTCCAGAAGGAAGGTAAGCTGAAGCAACCATTTCCTTAAGCCATCTGGAAATAGTGAACTTAGAAGCTATAAGGACCTAGCACGAACCGCCCAGCAAAATAAACAACCGATCGGAATGATGCAAACCATCGGAAGACGACGTAATGCTTCAGAACCCTCTTGAGATCCAAACATTTCAGGCAATGCTGCTCCTCCGTTCCAGAAGAAGAACTTAGCACAGGCAGTACCACCGGCTGAGAAACATGAAAACGAAACAACACCTTAAGCGGAAAAGAGGGGACTGGGCGCAGGAACACCCGATCCGAGTTGAACTCCAAGAACGATGATCTACAAGAAAGAGAAGTGGAACGATGCCTACCCCTCAGCATAGCAGAAATAACTCCTGCCGAGAAACGTCCGTTAACTAACCTCGCCCGCTCAAGAGCCAAGCTGTAAGACAAAATCGACCGGGGTCTGGATGAAGAACCGGTTCCTGCAACTAATAAACCTGGAAGGACTGCAAACCTGAGAGGGGAACCAGCCAACAGATTCCAAAGATCAGCATACCAGGGACTGAGAGGCCAATCCGGGGCTAACAAAATCATTGTACCCCTGAGCTATTATATTCTAGACCAGGTGACCTAAAAGAGACCATAGTGAGAACGCATAGAGGAGACCCTCTGGCCATGGTTGAAGCAGTGTCTCGAATCCTTGGACCCAGGGAGTCTCCTCGGTGACTGAAGTATGCCAGCACTTTCGCGTTGGCTGCCGAGACAAACAGATCTACTGACGGGAATCCCCAGCGAAGCACGAGACTCTGGAATGCGTCGTCGCTAAAAGTCCACTCCCTTATAACCAGAGCAGTGCAACTGAGAAAGTCCGTCTGTATGTGTTCCACCCCTGCCATAAGGACCACCGACAGATCTAGCAGATGACTCTCCACCCAGCCTAGAAGAAGAAGCGACCTCTAGCTCAAACTGAAGACCTTTGTTTCTTCTTGGCAATTGAGATAGGCCACCGCTGTGGCATTCTCAGACAGGACGCAGACTGACCTGCTTTCTAGCAATGGACAAAAGGCTCAAAATCCCAAGCATACTGTCCTTGACTCTAAGAGGTTGATGGAGCTATTGATGGAGCTATTTGCCTCCTCCAGAACCCAGAGACTTTGAGCAAATTGCCCCAGACAATGTGCTCCCCAGTCCTTCAGACTGACATCCGTCGTAACCACTGTCCACTGTGGAGCATCCAGCGGCCTTCCCCTGGCAAGATGAAGATAAGGAGGTACTGAGAGGGCTCCAAATCGAAGAAGATAAGGAGAAACTGAGAGAGCTCCAAATTGCCTTTCAACAGTGCTTACTATGTAACCGAGGACAGCAGACAAAAAAAACTGAGTAACTGGCAAAGTACCTTGTAGCCTCTTTAGGAGTGGCTTAGCGACGACCAACCAATCCTCTCGGTAAAGGTGAACTAGAATACACTCCAACCTGAAAGTTGCAGCCACTACTACCATGAAGATGGAGAAAGGTCGATGTCAGACCTGCGAGTACTCATACCAAATAGAGCGCTGCCGAGCACAGAACTCTGACCAGGCTCTGCCTAGCGGCCGGACAACCCTGGGTGTCACCTGCGCTGACCGCTGTTCCCCAGAGGTTGAGCCCCTAGGTGCGGGCGGCCTGCAAGGCTTACGAGAAGGAGCAGGAAGCGGGGTGATGAACGTGACAGCCAGACAGGCAATAGGCAAGAAAGTGAATCCAGGTACAGGCAGTAGGCAGGTAGCAGACACAAGAGTAATGCAGGTACAGGCAGAGTCAAGAGGTAGACAGCAGACACAAGAGTAATCCAGGTACAGCTACCAGAAGTACTGTGTCAACCGTTGAAGGATGAGAAGCCTGTGGAAAACAGCCCTGACAGCTTCCGCTCTGAGACACGGATGACAGGGAGACTCCAGGAGAGTAACTGGCAACTTCCTCGCAAACTCAAATGCACTTTGCTTCTGTCTTCTTCAAACCAGCAGAGCTGACAACACAAAACTGGAAACACTAACGACAGCAAAGACTAGTAAGAAGGGAATGTCAACAGGATTAAGCATTACAGGAGACAGACCTTGACTGGTTTATATGAAGACTATGGAGAATTCAAAGGGCTTTGAAAGTCAGTGACATGCAAGAAGGAAGAAGAATTGCAAATCATAAGAAAAGGGAAAGAACTGTGAAATCAGCTATGGAAATAGTGCTAACTATGGCCTTGCCCAGCGCTATAGACTTATGCCTAGAGCGTGCCACATGCAAGCATAAGAAAGGTGCTTCAATTGACATTTTCCAAAAGAAAAAAAGAAAATATGCCAAATATATGGGAGGAGCACGGGGAGACCAAGGATATGGCCTGAGAATGGAAAAGACAAACCAAACTCGGGAATCCATATAAAGTTATATAGGGGAAAGAGAAAGGGAAATGGGACTTACTATACCACCTTTCTGTGTTTTTTTGCAACTACATCCAAAACGGTCTACATATATACAGGTACTCACTTGTACCTGGGACAATGGAGGGTTAAATGACTTACCCAGAGTCACAAGGAGCTGCAGTGGGAATCAAATCCAGCTCTCCAGGATCAAAAACCGCCGCACTAACCACTAGGCTACTCCTCCACTCCATGGAATAAAGAACGGACAGGAAAAATAAAAACCCCAACGGGCAGTGCATCTAGCTGAGAACTCGGGGAACTAGGGTAGACTCCCACTGTAAACCACTGCAACCAAAGAAAATGAGATTTTTTTTACCTAAGAACTGGTACAAGAGCGGGTTTGCACTAGTAAGTCTATCGTAAATGTGCCTTCCTGCCATGCTGAGCACCAACTCACCCTAAGCTGAAGCATCAAGGCACAGAATTGCCCCTTTTTGTGGATTTCTATGTTCTGAGTCCGAGAGACTGAATTTCCAGACAGCCTTGCATGAACAGCTAGAAGATATGGAAACTGCCTACGGAAGGAACTTCTCTCGGCAGCCAACCATTCTACTACTACTAAACATTTATAAAGCGCTACCAGGGTTACGCAGCGCTGTACAATTTAACACAGAGGACAGTCCCTGCTCGAAGGAGCTTACAATCTAAAGGACAAAAAAGTGCAGTCAATCAAAACCATGGACTCAGCATTCCCAGAAAATTATTTGATCTGCCAACATTTATCATGTCATAGAAAAGACCTAACAAGGCCTTTAGCAAGATAACAGGGTGTGAATCAGACACAGGGTCACCCACCAGATTTGAGACAACCATGGAACGCACAGAGATAAGAATAAAAATAACCTCAGCGAAAATCAAGTAGAGGAAGCAGGGATAATATGGCTAGCACACATGTAGAGCGCTGCCCACATCCCGTAACGCTAAAGAAATAATGAGTAATATGGAATTCATCCAGACGGTGCTAATGGAGAAAATAAGGGCTGAGAAGAAAAAAAAACTTTGAACAATAGAACCGTGAAAGAAACCGGCTGCTCTGCCTTGGCAGGACCTTCTGTAAAAATGGCAGTGTTTCCCGCCAACACTGACAATCGCAGCTGTCAAAGCTTTCCCAGTGGCAAGAGGATAAACACGCAGCATTTCAAAGAGAACCGCCAAATTGGCAAAGCGAGAAGTCTTCCAAGACTAGAAAGAAATGTTACTGCCTCTCCCAAATTCAGAGACTGTTCCCCCGAAGAGTCTGAACCGTTGCAGGACCCACATAGTGAGCCAGCCAAGAGCAAGGAGGACTGGGGGGAGGGACCACAACCAGCACCTCAGGCGAACGAGGGAGACAAGATGGTGGCAGTTCCCGCCAAAATCGGAGCTGCCGACGGAGCTGAGCCTGCCGCTACAGAATCAGCCGAAATGGACCCCCCCCCCCTGCCGCCGCTGAGGACAAAGACGACATCCCTACCCCTTCCCCCGAAGAAGCTTCCACAGCGGTGCAGAATTTACAACACCCCGCGGCAGACAGACTAAACAGCGGTGGAGTTACTCAGCCATCACTATTAAATTATTTATATTTCTTTAAAGTGGTACACACAGTCCAGCACAGGGAAAATCAAAACGGGAGCTGTAATGCCTGATACTGCAAGGAAACAAAACGATCAGAGCTCTGACCTTAAGATTTTTTTTGTTTTACTTGCGGCTGCCTCTAAGGCTTTTCCCCTGAGAAGCCTGAGGAAGCTGATATTGTACAGAATAGACTGACTGTACAGAAAAATTAACTGAGCTATAATTATTAATTATTTTTTCATTATTTACTTTCAATACAGAATCAGTGAGGCTGTCTCTCCTGGCTTAGAGGACACCCTTCTGAGAAGGGGCTGAAGCAGTGCCAATTAAACTTCAGTCCCTAAATCAAACATATGGGGACTTTTTAAACAAAGCTCAGAAACAACATCAGGGAGGACAAGGGGGAAGGGACCAGGCCACCCGAATTTAGCACCCCCGAGGCACTAAAAAGGCCACCGTGGACCTTTGCCTCCACATAATAGGCTTTCTGCTTGTCAGAAATAAAAGGGTGCACAGAGAATAAAGCCAATAAGAGAAAACATAGAAAAAACACAGGAAATACAGAAAAAATAGAGAAGTACAAAGAACAAGACTGAAGGGCTCACCACCTTCCACCTGCTGGAGACTGAGATTTCTGGATTTTTTTCTGGTTGTCAAGGGCTCTTATTGGCTCTCTCTAGAGTCACAGTTTTTTTCTCAGTCTCCACCTACTGGAAGGCGTGCACAACCCACCAGTCACATTCTGGGCCGGTCCGGAGGGACGCTAAGGAAGGGAGCAATTTATGAAGTCTGCTGCAGTGCCCCCTAGGGTGCCTGGTTGGTGTCCTGGCATGTCAGGGGGACCAGTGCACTATGAATGCTGGCTCCTCCCACTTCCAAAGGGCTTGCATTTGGTCATTTCTGAGATGGGCGTCCTTAGTTTCCATTATCGCCAAAAATCAGAAACGACCAAGTCTAGGGACGACCATTTCTAAGGATGACCTAAATTTCACGATTTGGGCGTCCCCGACCATATTATCGAAATGAAAGATGGACATCCATCTTGTTTCGATAATATGGGTTTCCTCGCCCCTCCACTGGGACGTTTTGTGAGGACGTCCTCAGGAAAACTTGGGTGTCCCCTTCGATTATGACCCTCTTAACCTTGCTGTAAACCGCTTTGAAATATATGATTAATATGGTTTAGAAGTATCGGATTAGAACAGAATAGAATATCTCTCCTCTCCTGCCTTTATTCCAAATATATTGAGATCTTTAGGTCTGTCCCCATGCGCTTTATGACAAAGACCACTGACCATTTTAATAGCCGCCCTCTGGACCGACTCCATCCTGTTTATATCTTTTTGAAGGTGCAGTCTCCAGAATTGCACACAATATTCTAACTGAGTGATGGGAACTGCAGTAAACAAACTATGTGGAAGTTAGGCAATTGTCTAAGTAATACGAAGTTATCTGCTTTTGGTTGTATATATATAGATATATAGATATAAACACACTAGCACATTATAGTACTATATTATGAGTGCAGTAGCCGAGTTTAGTAGTTGCCTAGGCATATATTCCTGTGTATTATATTATTTTAAATAACATTAGGATAATAGTATGGCGTTAATTTCCTTTATAAACTGCATACTTATGTTACAATCTGAACAGCATCCTGACAGCCAGATGCACTAACTCCACGGAAAGAGCCCTTCCCTTACCGATCCCTTAGCAAATCCATAACAAAAGGGGCATGCATGAAGGAAATTGCATGCAAATGAGCTGCTTGCTGATTTCCTTTCTAAGGAGGGGAAGCCAGTCGGCCAGCCGAGCATGCGCAGAGCAGCCAATCATTAAGCTGGCTGCTCTGCGCATGCCAAAGACTGCTTCATACACGTCACTCTCAAAAAAAAAAAAAAAAAAAAAAAAAAAAAAGGACGTCCCTGATGAGAACTTGGACGTTTCTTTCTTCAGATTTTGTGATCAGCGTCCTTTTTGGACGTGTTTTTCTTACGTACCCAAAATGACCACCGCCGGGGAGAATCGGGGATCGGGACATGCAAGGACGTCCAAATCAAAACTATTTGGACGTCTCTTTCGATTATGCCGCTCCAGGTCTCTCTCAGCCAATCACAGCGCGTTTAGCTGTCACTAATACATAATTTCCAGTGGGCAAATTAAAGCTAAGTGGTAGTATTTACCTATGCTATGTGCATGAGTGTTGTCTGCACAAACCAAGAGAACTATAATAGCCATGGCTAGCAGTTGTGACAAGGCTACAGCCCAGAGGTACAAAATGAAACAAAATCCTGAACTACGTCTCCCAGAACGCATTGCCCGTCCCAGCAAGGGGAGCCCCAGGGATAGACAAGATGGATATATACCAACTCTGACCACAAGAGGGAGGGAGAAGGAAGAAGCCCAGTTCCCCTGGCTCCCTAATCAATACATCATGCCTCCCACCCATAGGCGTAGACTGGGGGGGGCGAGGGGGGGCAATGCCCCCCCAAACGACGAGGACGTGGACTGGCGCTAGAATGAAAAAAAAAAAAAAACAAGCAGGCACGCGCTCGTCTCCGTCCGCTTCGCTGCTTCCCTGCCCTCTCTGTCTGCGTCCCGCCCGAAAGGAAATGACATCAGAGGAAGGCGGGACGCAGACAGAGAAGGCAGGGAAGCAGCGAAGCGGACGGAGACGAGCGTGTCTATCTACCCCCTCTCTTCCTACCCTCCGGCGCAGGCAGCACCAATCTTCTCTAAGTCTTTCTTGTTCCTGGCAGCGGTAGCGACGTACACGCTGCCTTCAGCTCTGCCCCGAAGCCTTCTCTTCAAGTTCCTGTTCCCGCATAGGTGGGAACAGGAACTTGAAGAGAAGGCTTCCGGGGCAGACCGAAGGCAGCGTGTACGTCGCTACCGCTGCCAGGAACACAGAAAGGCTGAAGAAGACTGCTGCCTGCACCGGAGGGAGGGAAGAAGAGAGGGGGTAAACGGAGTCACGATCCTGGACCTCGCGGGGGGGGGGGGGGCAGCAGAGGGAAGATGAATGGGACTGGGAGGGTGGAGAGCAGAGGGAAGGAGTAAGAGATGGATGGGACTGGGAGGGGTGGGTGGGGAGCAGAGGGAAGGACCAGGAATTGGATTGGACTGGACTGGGAAAGGAGGTCAGAGGGAAGGAGCAGGAGATGGATGGGACTGGGAGGGGTGGGAAGCAGAGGGAAGGAGCAAGAGATGGATGGGACTGGGAGGGGTGGGTGGGGAGCAGAGGGAAGGAGTAAGAGATGGATGGGACTGGGAGGGGTGGGTGGGGAGCAGAGGGAAGGACCAGGAATTGGATTGGACTGGACTGGGAAAGGAGGTCAGAGGGAAGGAGCAGGAGATGGATGGGACTGGGAGGGGTGGGGAGCAGCGGGAAGGAGCAAGAGATGGTTGGGACTGGGAGGGGTGGGGAGCAGAGGGAAGGAGCAAGAGATGGATGGGACTGCGAGGGGTGGAGAGCAGAGGGATGGACCAGGAGATGGATGGGATTGGGAGAGGTCAGGCACAGCAGAGGGAAGGAGCAGAAGATGGATGGGACAGAGGGATGGTGAGCAGAGGGAAGGAACAGAAGATGGATGGGACTGGGAGGGGTGGGGAGCAGAGGGAAGGAGCAAGAGATGGATGGGACTGGGAGGGTGGGGAGCAGAGGGAAGCCTACTGGAAAGAAGACACTGCATAAAACAGAAGACACTGGGATCAAAGCGAATAGAAAAACTACATGATCAGACAACAAAGGTAAATAAAAGTTTATTTTATTCATAATTTATTAATTGAAATGTGTCAGCTTTTTGAAATGTGCATCTGTGATATTTTGCCTGTAAATTTCATTTCCTTCCTCCATATTAGCATATTCATTTGCATATGTATATATGCAAATGATATGCTAATATGCTCCGCCCATTTTTTTTTTGCCCCCCCCCCCCCCCCCCCCAAATGAAACAGTCAAACTACGCCTATGCTCCCACCTGTAAGAGGGAAGGGTGGGGTGAGAAGCAGGAGGAGGAGGTGATGGATTGGGTGGAGGAGGGGGTTAAGGAGGCTGAGCAAGAAGCAGAAGGCAGGATGGAATGGGAGCTGGAGAGCCCTGAGGAAGGTAGCACCTGAAGGTGGAAAGCTATGTGTTTAAAAGTTTTGATTTAAAACCTGTTGGAAGGAAGAAGCCTGTTTTGGATTAGAACTGTTTTTCGGGGGGGGGGGGGGGGGGGCTGGAAGAGTTATAAGCCTGGTTTCTCAGCTGCTCCAGTTTGTTGTGTAAGGACTGTGGGAGCTGGAAACCCTGGTTGGACAGGAGGGAACAATCCTGCTGAAAGGCCAGCACTGCTTGTGATAGGTACTTTGAAAAGAAAGTATTTTCAAAGGGGACTATTGCAGCCCTCAAGAAAGGGCAGAGACTTTAGATTGCTGGGGTGAGGGGCAGCACAACCCTGCCTGGGGCAACCTAACCCAGGGCTGGACTGAAGCTTTTGTTTGTAACTTGGAAACAAAAAGAAAAGAATATTTGAAGGTATCTGCTGGTGGCAATTTGTGGGGCTCGGATTACTCCTGGGGAGGAGACTTCCTTCCTCCCCCTACTGGCGCAGCGGTCCCGTTTACACAGTATAGACTGCAAGCTAACAGTGAAGAGCTTACAGCGGGATGCCTAATGACCTGGACGAGCAGGCAGAATAGGCTGTTAGCCAGTGGCAAAGAGCTTGTAGTAATTGCTGTCTAGTGACTTGGCTGACTGCACGAGCTGTGAGTTAGTTGTGCGCACAGCTCACAGTATAGGCAGCTGCCTGGTGGCTCATATCACTGAGATCTCATCACAGTCTTATACAGAGGCATCATCACGTCCTTTTTCCTACTGGCCATTCTTCTCCCTATGCATCCAAGCGTCCTTCTAGCTTTTGCCATCTTTTCTTCGTGTTTGGCCACCTTACGATCATCCCATATGATCACATCCAAGTCCTGTTCCTCTTTCATGCACAAAGGTTCTTCACCCTACTAAACTGCACCATCCCCTTGGGGTTTTGCAGCCCAAATGCATGACCCTGGATTTTTTAGAATTAAATCTTAGCTGACAAATTCCGGACCATGACTCAATCTTTGCTAGGTCCTTCCTCATGCTATCCACACCATTGGGGTGTCTACCTTATTGCAGATTTTGGTATCATCCTCAAAGATGCAAACCTTACCAGACAACCCTTCAACAATATTACTTACAAAAATGTTAAAAAGAACTGAACTTGCAGTACACCACTGACATCATTTTCCTCAGAGTGAGCTCCATTTACTACTACCTTCTGTCACCTTCCATTCAATCGGTTCCTAACCCAGTCAGTTACTTGAGAGCTCATATTGAGGTCACTCAATATATTTATTAGTCATCTATGCAGAACTATGTCAACGGTTTTGCTAAAATCTAAATACACCACATCTAGCACTCTCCCTTGATCCAACTCTCTGGTCATCCAAAGAAATTAATCAATTAAACCATGTTGCCTCGAGCCCTGTAATCTATTAGATTCCAACAACTTTACTATTTTCTGTTTTAAAAGCAGTTCCATAAGAACATAAGAATAGTCATATTGGGTCAGACCAGTGGTCCATCTAGGCCAGTATCCTGCTTCCAACAGTGGCCAATTCACAAGTACCTGGCAGAAACCCAATTAGTAGCAACATTCCATGCTACCAATCATGGAACAAGCAGTGGCTTCCCCCATGTCCATCTCAATAACAGATTAATTTACTTACCACAGCAGTCAGACTTACTGGTTTGTAGTTCCCAATCTCTTCCTTTCTTCCTCCTGAAGCAGCACGGAAGAATGTGAAAAGAAGGCTTCCACTGGGCCTCTTTTAAGAATTTAAGCAGACAAGTTTTTGAAAGAATATAAGTTTTGAATGAACATTATTGAGGAGTTTTTGTATGAACATGGTTGAGAATATAGCTTTATGGACATAAAAGGGAGATTTTTTGGACTTATGATTAGAGCCCAACCAAAACCAGGATCTTTGGTTTCTGCCATAACTGAATCTGCAACCTAAATTAAATTAACCCCCCCCCCCCCCGGCAACAGCTCACCCTGGCAGAAGCTCCCTTCTAGCCCTAGAATTTCGTAGGTGGGTAGTGGGCACAGGTGCGTACCCAGCCACTCCTGCTCCTGCCCATGCCTGACCCAGAAAATGGCTACCAGGAGGTCCTGGCAGCCATCATCAGAATGGAATTGGCACCGGCATTCCTTGGAGGTGGAGGAGAAGGGTCAGAAGGAATACCCATAGATCCCTCTTCTTCATGCTCAGTTGAGGGCAGCTGTATATCAAAAGAATCCCTCCACATTAGATGGAAGGGAGTCTGGATAAGACAGAGAAATGGAAAGAGCCAGTTTGTTCTACGAGACTAAAGAGAGCAATAAGGAGATAATAGGACCCGAGGAGTATGATGGCTCCTTAAGCACAGACATAAATGGAATGTCCAATGCATCTTTTAAGATATCCTGTCACAAAATCTTCAAATAACCATTGAAGCAAAGAGTGGGAATGGTCAGGCAGCAGAAAAGATGTTGATGAGGAAGATTCACCAGCTATTGTAACGCTAGTATCTTAGGAGTAGGATGTTGTGCCAATGATTGTGCAGTGCTATGATGCACAAAGGGGTTCAATATGGCTCTAACGTGTGCCATTAGCAGTTACCAAAAACACTATACAAATGCTTTACAAGGAGTCATTAGTATTAAAATGAGCATTCCAAGTAATGTACGGACAGTTCCATGCACTGTGCGCCTACCTTTAATGTGCAGAAATTAACAACAGGTCTGAAGTTGTCATTACAGGGAGCAGTATAGAGCAAGCAGACTGCTCTCCATGGTAGATGTCGGTGCACAGACACACACCCAGAACATATCTGACCCCAATCCCCCCAAACCAAAGGGCCCCCTCCTGACCCCCCCCCCATCCCTAGGACCAAACAAAAATCCCTGGTGGTCCAACCCAGCAGGCCCTGGACTAGGCCGGACTCCCTAGTGGCAAGCCCTGGTAGTCTAGTGGGAGTCTGTCAGACCTGTGAGTTCTTGCACCAAGTAGAGTGCTGCCGAGCCTTGTATTCGGACCAGGTTCTTCTTGGCAGCCAGACAACCCTGGGTTTCACCTGCGCTGACCGCCGTTCCCCAGAGGTTGAGCCCTTAGGTGCGGGCAGGCGGCCTGCAGGGTTTACGAGATGGAGCAGGAAGTGGGGTGATGAACACGACGGCCAGACAGGCAACAGGCAAGAGAGTGATCCAGGTACAGGCAGAGTCAGTAGGCAGGCAGCAGACACGAGAGTAATCCAGGTACAGGCAGAGTTAGTAGGCAGGCAGCAGACACAAGAAAAATCCAGGTACAGGCAGGCAGCAGACATGAGAGTAATCCAGACACAGACAGAGTCAGTAGGCAGGCAGTAGACACAAGAATAATCCAAGTACAGGCAAGGTCAGCAATGAAGAACAAAGTAGAGGAGAAGCACACTACTAAGCAAGTAACACCTACCAAAGTAGAAGATGAAGCAAAGAGTCTAGGGAGAGCTCAGCTGATAAAGTGCTGGCATCTGACATCAGCAGGGAGAAGGGGCACAGCCATAGGAAAAGAGCAGGGAAAGGAGGAACTGGAAGACCAATAGGAGAGAAGCAAGGGAAGCCAGGCAGAGGAAGAGCAGACCCAGGTGGGTGGAAGCCAGGCAGAGAGCAGACCCAGGTGCATGGAAACAAAGCAATCAAGGAGCCTGCAGCCAGAGAAGAAATATACACACATGACTCATGGCTGTGCCAGTCAGGTGTGCGTGTCGACGGGACCCTGCGCAGCCCGAGGACGCCGCTTGTGTTGAGGTAGGGGCCATGACAGAGTCCTTCCCTTGCTGCACTCCCCCCAGACTACTCCACATACCATTAAGGTCGGCAGCAGGAGGACTGCCTCCTCCCTCCTGCCTCTGGCCTGCCCAAAACAAAATGGTGGCACCCAGCCCCTTCCTGGTGCATTCTGGGATACACTGGAAGGGGCCTAAGCACAATATAAGGAAAAACACCTTATATGCTGCCTAGGCCCCTCCCAGTGTTTGTCTGAACAAAAAAAAAAAAAAAAGGAAAAACTAAGAGAAGATATACATGTATACCAGCTTTCTTGGAGAAGAGACAGTGCCCAATATGGCTTATTCTCCCACCCCCACAAAAAACCTCTGCCCTCAAGCAAGTAGAGGAAAAAGGCTGGTTGTGGCAGTAAGGAAGACTGCTGCTATTATGGCCTACTGGTCTAGAAAGGAAGTGAGGGAGAGTTGCTGGAGAGGTAAGAGCAGCCACTGGCTTCTTGCAATCTCTAAGGGGGAGGGGACACAATCTGATGGGTGACCTCCAGGGAATGAAGAAGGATTCAGGGAACTTAGGAGGGGGAGAGGGGAAGATTAGGGTGATGGGAATCATGTGGTTGGAAGATGGATGATTACCAGGGTATACAAAATGGGGGATACATGGAGGATTGAGAATCACTGGAGATTACAATGTGGTAAGAACAGTTGATTACTAGGAATAGGTTGTTGTGGGGGAACTTGAGGACCATCAGGTGTTGGGGAGGCTTGTAGCCCCCTAAAGTTATATGGAAGGGGAGGAGGAGAAAGAGGAGGGGTACAGATAAAGGGGAATCATAGAGGGTAAGCAGTAATGAGATAGCAGCTGCTGGGGATCGAGCAGTGCTAGGGAAGCAGGGCTGAATATTTGTTGAGGGGAAGGGAAGACACCATCATCTGTCACTGATGTTAATCTACCTAGTTACATTACTCTGTCCTAGTTTGGAGATTCACGCCACAGCCACAAAATAGAGGAAAGTCCATTTCCTTATATACTTATGTTAAAAAAAGGTTGATTTTCTAGGGGAAAATCCAGCGTGTGATAAGGAAAAAGCATATCATATTTTTGGACATCACACTGATTCCATCATTAGCACATCTGGAAGTTGTTTTGTTTTATTAACAAGTTCTCAACAAATACAATCAACTCTTTCCTGACATGTAATTGAAGCCTCAGGCAGCTGTCAACGGACCGCAGCACCTGTGTCACAACTAATCCCTCACTAAGTTTGTGTGGTGCTTCCTTTTAAAGTGTTCTCCAATTCCCTTGAAAGAGAGCAAAAGTCCGTATCTTGAGTCCCTTGGGACCGACTCCTATGGGTGCGTGCGTGCGTTCTACTTCGGTCCTCCGTCACCAGAGCTCACCTCCGCTGGACCGGCAGACACCTTCCTCCACCTCGGCTGCCATTGGCTCAGCTGCCTCATCCGGGTACTTGGCGCAATAGCTGCTCGTTCGCCTAAAGGTACCAATATGGCGGAGGTAAGGAGGAAAACCGGGTAGAAGCGGTGGAACTAAGACGGAAATTTTCTTCTCCTCGGGTTACCGTGGGCGCACGAGTAGTCTCTTGTAGGGCAGAGGATAGTACTCTGTAGTAGCGGGGCCGGGCTCGGGAGTAGTAGGGGGACTGTGGCGGTCGGGAATAGTATTGAAGTGGGGGGCGGTATCCTGCAGGAGTAGGCCGCGGCTCGCCTATCTGCCCACAGTGACCGCAGGACTCGAGCGGAGCAGAGCCGCCCTGGCCGGGCTGGGAATGGAGGAGGGGTATGCGCTAGGGAAGGTAACGGAATGTGGTGCCGGGCTGCTCTGGCTGGGGGTCTCGGGCGGTTGTGAGAGGGTTTAAGGCGCTTGATCATCCCTATTGCAAACGTTAAAAAAAAAAAAAAAATCTAGCTCCGTTCCCCGTTGGTGGCGCTTTATGCGCTCCTCCTGTACATTCGCAACACTTTTTTCCATCCTTCTAGTTTGACTTAGCCCTTAGGCGATGGAGCAGCGCCGAATGGGCTCGGTTACTCATTTTATTTCCTTTTATTATTTCTGCAAGGGATGTTAATTTTCTTTTCGGGCTCACTTAGTTGATTTTCACAAAAGCGTGAAGGAGGATGGTAGGAGTCCGCTGGACGATAGATTTTCCACCTCGGTCTTTTCTTGCCTTTAATGTTATTTCGTCTTTAGGTTGCAGCGAAAAAATTAAGGCTTGTGGCCATGTCCCATCATTTAGGCTTTTTAATTACGGTACAGTATCTCTTTTAATTACAGCAGTTAACTCAATTCTTTCTTTTCTAGGCTTCCTTTGGAAGTTCGAGCCCAGGTTTGTTCTGTTTTCTCTCTTTTCTGTGAACCAAGTGGAAATTATTTGGTATGGGGCTTATAGATAGTAGACTTTGTGACTTTTAAAACTTTGATTTCATGCATTTTTTTTGGGGGGGGGGGTGACTTCATTTTCCTACTGATGCTCTTGAAATTCATGTCTGATAGGTGACTATTTTTATTTGAGTATTTTTTTTGTTTAATTTTTAGCAGAATGATGTGCTGCTATCTGTGAACTGATGTCAGTAATACCTTGGTAAATAACCATTGCCTCATAAATAACTTTTTAAACAGTTTGTTTAGGTAACTCATTGAAATACTCCTACCTAAATTAGGGTCCTTTTACTAAGCTGCGTTAAAAATTGACCTTGGTATACTTATACAGGACTTTCCCACATTTAAAATGTGTAAAAATAGCAACATTTATTGCCACCAATATTGTAGGCAGTAAGAGCTCCTGCGTTAACTGTGCACTAACCAGTTAGTGTACAGTAATGTAGATATGCTAACTGGTTAGTACAGGAATTCCCACTCTGGTCCTTACATGCCCCCTCAAAAAATAAAATAAATTATTTAGCGTGCTCACATTCAAAAACTATCTGATGCTGTGTAGCACGTCCCGTGGTAGTCCATTTTTTTTTTTTTGTTTTGCATTAGGTGTAGTTGACACCTAAGGCAGCTTAGTAAAAGGACTCCTTAGTTACTATAGCAATTAGTTAAAAAAAATTTTGGAATGTGGTTGTGGCATTTTGTTCTAATTTCTGTTATAAAACTCAGATACTGATTGGTTTATGAAGAACGAGTTACCTGAAGACATTTGCTCCCCTGTTTACTAAGCCGCACAGCAATACCGACACAACCCATTCAAAGTGACATTAGCGTACTGCAGCCGCTAGGGCAGCTTAGTAAACAGAGGCGTTGTTGATGAGTTCTCACATCTAGGATACATTTTAAACAATTTTAATACTTATTAAAATTTTACGTTATTGACTCTTTTTTTTTTTTTTTAATTAACGTAATGCTTTTTCATGATTTCACATTATTTAATTACAAACTTCATGCATTTTTCACTTTAATAATTTTAAAGAAATAACATGTTGCCCAGTCGTTTGACAGTATGTAATGCTCAGGACTGTATATTGGTCATGGTAGGTGACAGGTTTCTCTTATTTTTTGTTCAGCTTTGTGTGTGTATGGGTTTGTTTTTTTTCTTTTTAACACGTGTACTTTATCATTTATTGTATAACAGATGATACTAATGGAAGTCGGTTCAGTCATTGGTTCATATAAATGTTTATGCGCAGTTTGCTTCGTGTGAATGTTATTCAGATTTCAACTTGGCTATTTTAAGAATATAAGAGATTTCTTCTGGGTTTATATCTAGGTTTCCCTATTTTATTGTGACTGTCCTCTTGGCATTACACTTTTTGCAATTATATTTGTAGAGTATTTATCGTACTCAGTGGGAAAAGATCTTCTTAGTCATGTGGTGTATTCTTACTCTCCATATCTTTGGAATATATGCAACTTTAAACCCCTCATATCTGATAAATTTATGTATAATTGGAAGTTAAGCCTAACAATTTTAGTAGAAAGAATAGGGACTGTTTAATTCTATTTTAAAGTGCTTTCTATTGACATCTTATTTTTTTTTTTCAAAATTTAAATGGCAGAGGATGGTACACTTAATATTATCAAAAGTATTAAGAGGGTAGTTTTTATAATTAGTATATCTAGGCAGGGTACATAGGCCCTTATGTTGCCTCTACAAAATAGATACATATGTGCCTTTTAATAAAATAGACTCCCCAAAAGTTCCCACATAAACTTACACCTTATTCCAAAGCAAGCATGACTTTTTTGCCTGTGTGCATAGACAATAGCTCTGTTTCTCAATAGAAGATTACAAAAAAAGAAATATTGGACAAGCCTCAAATTCAGAGCCTTCCATTTCAACTTTTTAGCTTTTAGGTGCAAACACTGTACTCCTTGTGTTCTTTCAATTATGCCATCAGCAGCCTTAATCTTCTGTTGAGAAGCACTGAGGTTTTGTTTTGATTGAGTATTGTGCTTACTCTTTGATAATTCTGTTGGTAAGTTTGTATGTATATATGCATATTTTATAACTTAGGTTTGTGACCAGGATTGGCCACTGTTGGAAACAGGTGGGCTTGATGGACCTTCGGTCTGTCCTAGTATGGCAATACTTATGTACTTATTTTGCAACTTCATCCCAGTTCTGTCCCTAGAAATACCTGTACCTACAATGTTAAAAGGAAGCTCTGTGCATTGGTAGCACACACTTTTATTCATGCATTTCCCTGGGCAATTCTATTAGCATATGTTTTGAGCATGTAAAATACTGCTCTACGTGCTGTCATTTTAAAATCTCTTGTTAAATGTCCTTAATGAACTTATCTGTAAGAGCCAGATTCATAAATTATTTTCCCCCTATGGGATCTGTTTACTAAAGTGTACAAACACAAACGGCTCAATATTACAGTTGTATTTATGTATTTGCATTAATTTTGTACGTTCTAATCTATTACTGTGTTAAATAGCACACAAAGGTAACACAAGTATGTTAACACCCAATCTTAAGTATATGAGACAATAATTAACTTTTTGTGTTAATTTCCATGTTCCAGTACTTTTGTATATTGTTTTGCATATAACTTTGTAACAGTCTTCATACTTTAGGAGAGTTTTCACATTCTGCTGTTTAATACCTTATTATATGTATTTTTTAAATAGGAATTTGCTTAACTGATTTACACAATGTCCTCTATAGTTTCAATTTGTAAAAAAATTCTAAAAATACTCATAGTTAATGAAAAAAACAAAATCTTGACTGCATAAGTCTTCACGTCCCTTGACTTAGTACTTGGTAGAAACCTTGTCTATGGCAGCAACTGCCACAAGTCATTAAGGATAAGTATCTGTCCGCTTTGCACTGTAGGATAGTGCAATTTGTACCCATTCTTTTTGGCAGACTAGCCTAATGTAAGCAGTAACATAGAAAATGTCAGTATATAACCTTGATGTTCCATTCAGTCTGGCCAACAAGGTGGCCATAGTTATACCTCTCTGGCTTGGATGTGTCTGGATATCAGCCTTTATAAGTTTTACCACAGATTTTGTATTGGATTCAGGTGTGTTTTGACTGGGTCACTTAAGGACATTCATTTTATTCTGGCTGAGCCACTCCATTGTTTTGGCTTGAACTGAGGATCATTGGCCTGCTGAAAGATTAATCTTCCCTAATTTACTTCACAGGCCCACAGGTTTATAGCAGATTGGAAAAGGTTTTCCTCTAGGATGTCTGCTTTGCACCACCTATCATTATCTCAAAGAGCCTTTCTCCCGCTACTGCTCCAAAAAATAATTCTGCCACCTACATGTTTCACCATAGGAATAGTATTAGGATGATTTGCTATATTTATACAACACACTCTACTTAGCATTTGAGACCACAAAGTTCCACTTTGGCATCATCAGACCACAAAACTCTCTACCATGTGTAGTAGGAGTGTGTATTCTTTTGAAATATAGGAAATACAGAAAAACAAATCCTGGAGTTTTTCCTGTGTCGTTACTAATGTGCACTCTTTGTGAACAGTGAGAACTGTTAATAGTATTGCCCCACCCCACAAAAAAGTCCTCAAAAAGGTACAGGGAACAAAACAGAGCAAAAAAAAAAAGTTTGCTCTGCACACACCTAGTGTAATACCTCTGAGTGTTTCTTTACAAACCCTGTATCCTTATGTGGCTTCAGTAGCTGCTGCCTTCTTGTCACTCCATATAAGCTGTGTTAGTAGAGTAATCTTGAAATTCAGTATTTTCCCCACTCTTGTCAGTGGCATCTTTATTTCTTTTAAAGTCTATTCCTCACAATGACCTTCCTCAGCAGTTTCCTTAAAACACGGCTACAGACTTTGGAGGGACGAGCTGATCAAGACTGTTGGTGATGCCAAACTGTTTCTGCTTTCCAATGAGGGACCTGATAGAACCGCAAGGGTATCTTTAAATGTTTTAACATTTTCTTACAGCCTTGCCTCAGTTTGGGTCAAATTTGTTCAAGGGTACATAGTCGGTTTTTTGGCAGCTCTGTGTTCAGCATGCTTAGACCTTTCTTTCAAATTAATTTCATGCCAGAGAAGCAGCTTGACTCTTCATTCAGAGGTATTCCAATCAGCTCAGCTACTTCGATTTGACATATGTAGGTTCTATTTAAATTATGGGCTTTAAGGGGTTTTTTTGGGGGAAAAAACCCTTATTTTTGAGTTGACTGCGACAGAATATGAAGATTTGTGCAGTCAAGCCTTTTGGTTTCTTAGTTCTCAAAATTCTAGGGTATTTTGAATAGATCAGTGAAACAATTTAGTGCATAAATATATTTTCAATTATAGTTTTTAGAAAGCAGAATGTGAAAAAATCGTATGGCATTATTAACGATATAGTAACCTGGCTGTTTTAACACCATTTTTAATACAGTTTAGTAAATAAACTCCTCCTATGTGTAACAAGCTTAGTTAATCTGGCACTAAGAGGCTGATATGCTTAGATTTTTTTCCCCCTATATATACATAGAATGGGACAGAAGCCTTTTAAATTTTCACTAAGCATAATTATGTTAAATGTTACTTCTAACAGCAAATGGTATATAAAATGTAGTAGTATCAGTCATTCTACCTGAAAGCTTTTATGGTTTTTAGTAGGTAATTGTAGAGTTACCATCTACTTTCTAAAAACTTAGGGGCCTTTTTACTAAAGTGCACTAAGCTTTATTGCAGGCTTACCGCATGACAAGAGGCTTAGGGGATCTTAATGTGTAATATGCTAACATGTTTGGCAGAAATTTGCCTGTTTGTGCTTGCTAATAATACATTTTAAAAAAATATTTTTAATACAGGGCATGTTATGGGTGAAGAATGGGCATTGACTTGTTAACCAGCATGTTGGGATTAACGCATTCTAAGTAGTTAATGCAGGAGACTTATTGCCTCCTATTTAGGAGGTGCCAAGTGCTCCTGTGTTAATTTATTTTTTTTTTTTGCAGGTCTTGCGTGCTAGTGGATAAATTATTGCGGGACCTGCAAAGATAGATACAGAAAAAGCCCTGTTTTACTGTGGCATTTAAAAATGGTCTTGCTGTGTAAGAAAGTCCCACGTTAACATACACTAAGCCCATTTTTAAAACACATTTTAGTAAAAGGGCCCCATAGAATAAAAAGGAGCATAGTATTAGTCCCCAGCAACTCTAGCCTGGGAGGTCCTGAATTCATTGGATGTCGCTTAATTTCCAAAATCTAATCTCCTTAGTACCTGGATGGAGAACCAGCAGGCAAGAATGGGCACTGTGGGCAGCAGAAAGAAATGGCTAATCTCCAAAGTATGCTGCCAAAGAAAAGGGCACAGGCACTGGGCAGAAACTGTTTTTGTGAACACTTGCCGTCTGTGCTCACTGTAAGTATATACAGTCCATTACAAAAGTGTTTTCTAGCCGTATCCTGGAGGCACACCTATCCGGTCAGATTATCAGGATTATTACAGTGACTGTGCAGGAGAGAGAGATGCATTCAATAGATTTGTGTATGTTGGCGATGCATTGGATGCACATGTGTTATTTTGTAATAATCCTGACAAATTGACTGGTTATTTGTGTATTGAGGACAGGGTTGGGGAAACACTATTATTACAAAACTCAAGACCTTCCTCCTGTAGGCGTAACATGGTAGAAAGCTTTCGTACATTGTCTCCTGAAGTCGTTTATGAAATTGGCTTTATGAATCCTGCATCCTGATTTTATAAGATCTGAAACCTTGGCAAGTAGCACACTTGAAACCTCAAACATAAAAGTAAACTTTTAAACTGATCAATCTGTCTTACTTCATAATATGAATCTCTGACAGTTGAGAGGATTATTGTAGTATCAGGTAAGAATTTTGAAACAGTGCAACATAGCAGTTCCTAACTTTTGAGCCTGATCCAAACTATTTCTCATAAGTTAGCTGGACATATATATTTTTTAATAGCAAGGGTTATCAACCTAGTCCTCTGGATTTTGCATCTAGTCAAGTTTTTCATGATAGCCACAGTGAGTTGAGCATGTTAAGAGAGAACATTTTATATAAAGGTTTTATGAATTGCAACAGTGATACCTAATGTAGCATGAACAGTGCCTCCTGGAAACACTTTTTTGAAAAACTTTGCCACTTTCTATCGAAATCCTTTTCTAATGTTTAAAAATTCTCCCAGTTTAGTTCATCTGAAATTTGAGGCTGTCATGCTTCTGTGAGTATTACAGCTCAATAGTCTCACCAGGTTTTGACATATCACCTCCCTCAGTACTGTTAATCACACATTATTAATGAATCCCTGAATGAAATAAGGGTAGTTGGAGTAGTTCTGAAATGGTTTGAGGAACTCTTGGGAAGCAGGACATATTCCCCCCCCCCCCCCCCCCCCCATTACTAAGCTGTGCTAATTCTGACATAGCCCATTCACTTTGAATGGGCTGTTGGCATTGCTGTGTGGCAGCGCTAACATGGCTTAATAAACAAGGAGGGTTGTGTTTTCAGAAATGTTGACTAATCTTCCAGCTGGCCATCCTTCAGTGGAGTACCGCAAGGCTCTCCATTTTCTCCAGTACAGTTTATATATGAGTTCCTTAGATGCAAATCTTTTGTGGTACCTAATTCTACTTTTCCTTCTTGGATGATGTATTTATTCTTGGAGTTTTAGCAATAACACCCTGGACTAGAACAAGTCTTCTAAATGACTGCATTACAGCTGTAGAAGAGGGCTATTTTAAATTATTTGAAATTATGAATAAAGTAAAAACCAAATTCTTATGGTCTACTAACTCTGTAGAAATAATCTCTGTAGAGATTTTACTCCTGTCTTGAATCACAATTACAATTGAAAAGACCTGCAGAGTTCTCAGAGTTTTATTTTAGATAGTGCTCTAACAATAGAGCCCCAAATAAATACACTGTTAAGAAATGAAGGCAATTCTGTTATGGAAGATCTTATTTTTTTTTTCAAAGAACATATAGATTATTGGTTAAACTTTTAGTAATAGATATCAGCTGTTACAGACTATCTCTGCAAAGCTGATTTTTAGAGTTAGAAAGTATGAGAGGTCTTCTCCTTTATTGAATAAGTTGCATTAGTTACCTGTTTAGGCTCGGGTTTCTTTTAAATTAGCCTGCATCGTTTAAAAAACTTTTCAAGATGCCGTTCTTGTTTTTTCTCAACTTAATTTTGAATCTAAATTTTCTTCTAGAAGATTTAGCTGTAATTTGTTTCCCTCCAATAAGAGGTATTCTATATAAACAAATGTTTGACTCTCCATTCCAATCTGTTAAACTATGGAATAACCTTTCCATATATATTTCTTTGTCAAGTTTTAAAAACATTTTATTTTGCAAGGTATTTTTTTTTAATTTCTAACTTTGCATTATTAATTATCTATGATAGCTGCAGGAGAGAGTTTTTTTTTTTTTTTTTTTTGGGGGGGGGGGGTCTGCTTTTAAAGAGAAGCTCACATTCACATTTTTTCATAAGCAGAGTTTTCAGAATTTATTCCCTCATGCAGATTAAAAAAAAATTGTTTTCAAAATAGTTAACTGCACATTTGAGTAACATAGTAAATGATGGCAGATGAAGATCTGTGTGGTTCATTGAGTCTGCACAGCAAGATGTCAGATTTGTCCCCATTTCTCCTTGCAGTTTCCACATCTGTGTTCTTTTAAAGTGTGATGAGCTTGTAATTTTGCTTTGATTTTATTTATTTTTTGCTCTTTCTATATAGGGATACTCTGTTTTACTCAGGCATTTTTTGATTTTTGTTTTATTCCCACTGCCTACCTTGGGAGGGCATGTCTGGCATCCACCACCCTGACGGTGAAAAGTATTTCCTGTTACTCCTAAGTCTACCATTCTGCAACCTCAATTCATGTTCTCTTTTCCATCTCTGAAAAATATCTGTATCCTTTCAAATATTTAAATGTCTATATCATATCTCCCCATCCCTCCTTTTGCCTAGGGTATACGTAATCCAGTTTTCAAGTCTCTTCCTTTGCATCTTTTGGCTCAAACCCCATATCATTTTTGTCACTTTCGTCTAGCCCTTGAGCAAGGGAGCATTTTGCCATAGTCATATACTGCTTGCATGTTTGTTTTAGTGAATGAAATTAAGCTTATAATTTGTGTTTAAATTTATCAACTTCGCAGCCAGGTTTGTCATTTTAAGAGCCCTTTAATGTGATAATAGAGAAGGCTGCATTCTTTTTTGCAGGAAGAAGACAGCTAAGCTTTGCTTTTATACCAATAGCTTTTGCTGAGTGACAGCATTAGTTGTCTTCTGAAAAGAATGAATTGCTACTAACAGGAATGCTCAATGAGATTCAGTTAATACTGAATCATGGGAGATTAACTCTTCTAGTCTCTGTTTTGAGCTTGTCTTCTGTGTTTGATCTCATGGATCATACCCAAATCTTCGAACCATGTAAGAAAAATGGTGTACTAGCCAGGTTAAAATCATGTTTATAGGCACAGACTTTTAAAGGGTTCTCTAGAAATCAGTTGTTGTCAGAGCCCCAATTACTGCCAGGAGTTTCAGTGTTATTTATTGACAACCTTTGTTCAGTGTCTTTCTAGCACAATTATTGTTACTTATATAAACGGACAATAACTCAAATTTGCATAGATGACATACAACTTATATTTCCAGTCGACTTTGCTACTTTGGAAAGCTGTGACTAAGAACCAACACATTAGCATCAGAAATTGTTGAATGTGAATCTACATGGTTCAGATGTTTGAAGTCCCCATTCAGGTGCCAGTTCTCTCAAGGACTCCATTAGTGCTTAAGAACTTGGTTCACATTCTTTCCTATCATTTGAACTGCAAATTTCTTCAGTGGCTGAATCAACTTGTTTACCGCCTTTTTGAAGGAATTCATTCAAGGCAGCGTACAGCAAGAATAAGTCAAACATAAACAATAGACAATTACAGCATTAAAAATATTAAAATAACAATGCGAGGTATTTTTATTTTACATTTGTATCCCACATTTTCCCACTTATTTGCAGGCTCAATGTGGCTTACATAGTACCGTAAAGGCGTTCGCCAAGTCCGGTAGAGAAACAAATACAAGGTGATAGTTTTGGGCGCGGTGGGGATAGAAGAGAGGAAGGGTTATGTGGAGTCCATTACGAGCTGTGGTTTTGCTGTGTTGCAGAGTTCAGGCACTTATGTTGGGTCGGTGGGATATGCTTTTTTAAACAGGTAAGTTTTTTTTTTTTTTTGTGATTTTTCGGAAGTTTTAGATGGTTGTAGGTGTTTTTCACGGCTTTTGGCAGTGCGTTCCATAGTTGTGTGCTTTATATAGGAGAAGCTGGATGCATAAGTTGATTTATATCTGAGTCCTTTGCAGTTCGGGTAGTGGAGGTTTAGGTATGTTTGTGATCCGACTGTGTTTCTGGTTGGAAGGTCTATGAGGTCTGTCACGTGTCCTGGGGCTTCGCCGTGGATGATTTTGAAGGCAATACGTTCTTTGATTGGGAGCCAGTGCTGTTTTTCTTGGAGAGGTTTGGCACTTTCAAATCGTGTTTTGCCAAATATCAGCCTGGCTGCTGTGTTTTGAGCGGTCTGGAGTTTTTGTGAGTTGTTCTTTACATCCCGCATAAATTCCATTGCAGTAGTCTGCATGGCTTAGTACCATTGAGCGGAACATTTTCTTAGTTGTGGAGTTCACTTGGCTCAAGTGTAAGGTTACGGTCGATTGTAACGCCGAGTATTTTCAGGCTGTCCGCGATAGGGAGGATATAGTCTGGGGTGTTTATAGTTGTGGGTTTGTGCGTATTGTGTTGAGATGAGAGGATGAGACAATGAAGCATATTTTCAAAGCACTTAGCCTTCCAAAGTTCCATAGAAACCTATGGAAGTTTGGAAAGCTAAGTGCTTTGAAAATGAGCCCCAATGTGTTTTTTCAGTGTTGTTTCAGTTGGAATACATTTGCCCATGAGGCCATGGTATTCAAGCTAAGCTTGATTTTGTTGGTGATTTCTGTCAGATCATGTCTAAATGGGTTGAGGCCTTGGTTGGATAAGGACTTGGCTAGTAGGGTTATCATTATGTTGAAAAGTATTGGGTGATAGTGGTGATCCTTGAGGTACTCTGCAGTCTGCTTTCCACGGCGGTGATATGTTTGAATTTGATTTCACTTGGTATGTTCTGGTGGATAGAAAACCTTTGATCCAACTAAGTATGTTTCCACCAATCCCGAAGTAATCTAGGCGTCTTAGTAGTATATTGTGGTTTACCATGTCGAATGTGCTCGACATGTGGAATTGGAGGAGAAGTATGCTTTTACCTGTAGCTATTTCCTGCTTGAATTTGGCCAGTAGAGTGATTAGCACAGTTTCAGTGCTATGGAGGGGGCGGAATACTGATTATGATTCATGTAATAATGAGAACTTGTTTATGTAGTCAGTACGTTGTTTGGTTACCATGCTTTCCATCAGTTTGACTGTTAGTGGGATAGATGCAACTGGGCGGTAATTGGTGAGTTTGTTTGCTTTTTTTCTTGGTATCTTTTGGTATTGGGGTGAGTAGGATGTTGCCATATTCCTTAGGGAAGAGACCTTGTTGGAGCATGTAGTTTAGGTGGGATGTGAGGTCTGCCATGAAGCGGTCAGGCGGACTTGAGTAGGTAGCTGGGGCAGATATCCAGTTTGCAGTGGGTGTTGGAGAACCTGTGGCATAGTATGTTGCATTACAGTGGCAACAAAATATGCAATACAAAATTTTAATGTCCTGAATTTTTATTCCGGATCCAATTAATAATGCAACAATTCTGAAACAAGAACACATGTAAATGTCTACTGACAAGCATAAAGAGACCACAAAAACAAATACGAGATCTCCATAGATAAAAATAATCCCCCCCCCCCCCCAAACTAACCCCAATCCCAAAGACCTAGAGTGTTCTGTCACCTCTTACAGCAAAGCCAGGAACCACCAGCCTTTCATCCAACTTCTCCCACCCCTCCCACCCAACTCCAGCCTCAATGGCAGGGAGATTTGGTTCTTACATTCCCCAACAAAAAGTACATAGAAACAAAAAAATCTGAGTGAAATCTTGAATATCAGATTAAATGCAGTTTGTTCAATACAAAACTGCTTGCTATTGGATATAATAATTGAATATAATCCATCCACACATGTAAGAAGCGTCTTCTTCTCTTGAACATGTGGTTAGCATCTCTCGGCTTCCACCACAGCAGGTGATAAAATTGAATCCACTGTTGCCAATAGGTATGCAGGGTCTGACCCACCCAATGTTGAAAAACACATTTCTTTCCCATGAGACATGTCTTGCAAATCAACAGTGGCTTGCCCGCCCCTATTATGTTAAAAGACCCACTCTGATCTAATGCAACACTCAAAGTCGAGCAACTGACTGGCTGTCCAACAATCGGTGTTAAAAAAAACAAAACAAATACAAAAAACTAAAAAGCCTTATTCAAAAAAGAAAAATATGTGGGCAGCTCCACACCATATGTAGAAATGTGATCTAGGTTCCTGACATTTAGCACCTGTCGAAGTGGTCACCACTCCAATATAGCAGGCCTGTCTATTGACATACCCTCTTAAAAGAATACGGAATTGACATGCAAATCATCTGAATATGCTATGGACAGAACTGCAGCAATCGCTGGTCCTAGGTCCAGTGTAAGCACCAGGCCCAGGTCCCTTCTCCAGTTAGTAAGAATAGTTGTATAATCCACTGGGACACTCTTGAGGAGCAACCTATAAAGGAGACCTGAAACCGATAATCTGGCCCCCGTAGGAGACTCCAGCCAGTTAAGAATGGAACTATGATACTAGGTTAACAGACTCTCTTCCTGTGAGAGATAATTGATATAATGTTGTAGTTGACGATAAGCAAAGGTATGAGCTTGACCCAAGCAGTCTAGAGCAGCTCTGAAAATGTCACCAAAACATCCCCTGTGTTTAGAAGCTGAGCTAAACATGACGCGTCCGCCTTTTTCCAAAGCAAAAAAAACTTCTAAATTGCAGCCTGGGGGGGACGTCTACATTCCCTCAGAGAGGGACTGAATCCGAGCAAGTCGGGTTCTGACCCCCAAAACAGGGAGTAGCCCTCCAAGCCACCTGCAAAGGTTGCACAATTGTGCTTTCAGCAAAAGGTTTAGGCACAGATTTAGGAGGGGCATGAAGAAGAGAACAAAAATGCCAAGGGGTCAAGAAATCTCCTTTTGTAATCAAGGGGAGTATAATCTGCAATGCCCAAAAACCCATTCCCTATTATGTCAATTTAAGCATGCCAGGTTATAGTTGTCCAAATTGGGTAGTCCCCCCCCCCCCCCCCCAAACGACCAGCAACTGTACAGAAACCGAATCTGCAGTTTAGGTTTCTTACCCTGGCTTTAAAAAAGCATGTTAAAAGACTGGTCAACAGCCAAAGATCTTTCTTCAAGAGACAAAGGGCGAGCAGCTGCAACTTGTAGAGCCATTTAGGAAACAGACAAATGTCTATCATAGCCCAACAGAGACATCGGTAAATTCTGCTACTGCTGAAAATCCACCCTGGAACCCTCTAGCAACCTGGGCACATTATAAGCATAAATCTTAGTAAAATCCGCTGTAAGATAAATGCCCAAATATTTAAAGGTATCTTTCCCCCCCCCCCCCCCCCCCCACTCGCACCGAAGCATCGGTGGATTTCAATAAGTGGCATGAGTCTTGGTGTAAGAAGGTTTTAGATACATAGGAGCATGGGGTAATATGTGGAAAACACAGGCTGTTCTGTAATGATGGGCTACATCTTTCTGTAATCTTCTTGGGAAGGATAGGGCCAAAGAGGTGGAGGAGTGGTGCTGTATATGATTGACAATATCAGAGCGGCTGAAACTTGGAGAAAGGAAGAAGCTTTATGGATCATTCTGGAAAGAGAAGATGGAACCTGTGTCCACACGGAGGTTATCTACACACCGGCACAAACGGAGAAGATAGACAAGGATCTGATAGAAGATATTCAAAAGATTGGTATGAAAGAGGAGGTGCTACTGTTGGGAGATTTCAATTTGTCTGACGTGGATTGGAACGTCCCGTCTGCGGAATCGGAAAGAAGTAGGGAGATTGTGGATGCCTGTCAAAGTGCCTTGCTCAGACAAATGGTGGTGGAACCCACGAGGGAAGGGTCGATGCTGGATCTAGTGCTCGCGAATGGAGGAAGTGTTTCCAGTATCCGGGTGAGTGCCCACCTATGTAATAGTGATTATCGCACGATGTGGTTTGATATAAGGGCAAAGGTGGAGTGTGGATGCACAAAACTCAAAAGTGCTGGATTTCAGGCATACTGATTTTGATAAAATGGGGGAATATACCTGAAGAAAGAGCTGTTGGCTTGGGAAGGCGTATGAGAAGTGGAAAATCGGTGGTCAAAGCTAAAGGCTGCTGTAAATGTCAGCTGATCTTTACGCAAGTAGCTGAAAAAATAAGAGCAAAAGAGGCTTTTTTTTAAGAAATACAAAAGAATGCAATGAGGATCACGGAAAAGATTATTGCATTAAACTCAAAGAAGTGAAAAGGAAAATACGGCTAGCACAAACGGAAGAAAAAATGGCTAAAGATGTAATGAAAGGTGACGACCTTTTTCAGATACAGTATATTGGAGAAAGGAAAAAAAATAAAAGGGAATTGCAACACTGAGAAATAATGAGAATGGCAATGTGGAGAGTGAGGAGGATAAAGCAAACGTGCTAAACAATTCTCTTCGGTGTTCAGAGGAAAATCCTGGTGAAGGACTGAGGTCGGCTGCCGAGGGAACATCTGGGAATGGAGTGGGTACTGCGCAGCTTACGGAGGAAAGAGTTTATAAACAGCTGGAGGATCCAAAGGTGAACAAAGCTAGAGGGCCGGATGGGATACATTCCAGGATACTGAGGGAGTTCAGAGATGTCCTGGCAAGACCTCTTAAAGACTTATTTAATAGATCTTTAGAGACTGGAGAGGTTTTGCGAGATTGGAGACGAGTGGATGTGGTCCCTTTTCACAAAAGTGGACACAGGGAAGAAGTGGGAAACTACAGACTGGCTGGCAAGTCTCACGTTGGTGGTAGGAAAGATAGTGGAAAGAGTAAACAAACGATTCACGCCTACCTGTTCCACTCCACTCATTTTATAGACCTCTATCATATCTCCCCTCAGCCATCTTTTCTCCAAACTGAAGAGCCATAGCCACTTCAGCCTTACCTCATAGGGAAGTCGTCCCATCCCCTTTTTTTATCGCCCTTCTCTGTACCTTTTTCTAATTCCACTATATCTCTTTTGAGATACGGTGACCAGAATTGAACACAATATTCGAGGTGCAGTTGCAACATGGAGAGATACAAAGGCATTATGTCCTCATTTTTGTTTTCTATTCCTTTCCTAATACCTAACATTCTATTTGCTTTCTTAGCCATCGCAGCACACAGAGCAGAGGGTTTCAACGTTTCATCAACGACGATTCCTAGATCCCTTTCTTGGTCAGTGACTCCTAACGTGAAACCAGTCTCGTAAGGTCCTTTTGTAATTTTTCACAATTCTTTTGCGATTTAACAACTTTGTGTCGTCAGTAAATTTAATTACCTCGCTAGTTACTCCCATCTCTAGGTCATTTATAAATATGTTAAAAAGCAGCAGTCCCAGCACAGACCCCCGGGGAACCCCACTGTCTACTCTTCTTTGTTGAGAATACTGACCATTCAACCCTACTCTCTGTTTTCTAACTTTTAACCAGTTTTTAATCCACAATAGGACACCACCTCCTATCCCATGACTTTTCAATTTCCTCTGGAGTCTTTCATGAGGTTCTTTGTGAAACGCCTTTTGAAAATCCAGATACACAATATCAACCGGCTCACGTTTATCCACATGTTTGTTCATCCCTTCAAAGAAATGTAATAGATTGGTGAGGCAAGATTTTCCTTCACTAAATCCATGCTTTTGAATGTATTCAGTAATTTTGTTCTTCATAATAATCTCTACCATTTTGGCCGGCACTGACGTTAGGCTCACCAGTCTATAATTTGCAGGATCTCCCCTGGATCCTTTTTAAAAAAAATTGGCTTTACATTGGCCACCCTCCAATCTTTTGGTACCACGCTCGATTTTAAAGATAAACTACATATTAGTAACAATAGTTCCGCAAGTTCTTTTTTCAATTCTCTCAGTACTGTGGGATGAATACCATCCGGTCCAGATGTCCCACTCTTCAAATTCCCTGTTTCATCCTCCAGGTATATGGAGAGTTCATTCAGTTTCTCCGACTTGTTAGCTTTGAATACCATTTCTGGCAGTGGTATCTCATATATCTTCCTCGGTGAAGACCGAAGTAAAGAATTAATTTAATCTTTCCGCTATGGCTTTGTCTTCCCTGATTGCCCCTTTTACCCCTCGGTCATCTAGCGGGCCAACTGATTCTTTTGCCAGCTTTTTGCTTTTAATATACCTAAAAAAAAAAAAATTTGCTATGTGTGATTGCCTCCAATGCATTCTTTTTTTTATAGTCCCTCTTTGCTTTCCTTATCAGTACTTTGCATTTGACTTGCAACTCCTTATGCTGTTTGTTACGATTTTGTCGGTTATTTCTTCCATTTTCTGAAGGATTTTCTTTAGTTCTAATAGCTTCCTTCACCTCACTTTTTAACTATGCCGGCTGTCATTTGGTCTTCCTTCCAACTTTTTAATACACGGAATATATTTGGCCTGGGTTTCCAGGATGGTATTTTTGAACAGCATCCCCGCTTGATGTAAAATTTTGACCCTCACAGCTGCTCCACTGTTTTTATTTATTTTCCACCGTGCTTCTCATTCTATTATAGTTTCCTTTTTGAAAATGTAAACGCTAATGTATTGAATTTCTTGTATATACTTCAATGCTAATATCAAATCTGATCATATTATAACTGTTACCAAGCGGCACCATTACCTCCCGTACCAGATCATGCTCTCCACTAAGGACTAGGTCTAGAATTTTTCCTTTTCTTGTCAGCTCCTGTACCAGCTGCTCCATAAAGCAGTCTTTGATTTCGTCAAGGAATTTTACCTCCCTAGCATGCCCTGATGTTATACCCAGTCAATATTGGGGTAATTGAAATCACCCATTATTATTGTGTTGCCCAGTTTTAGTCTCCCTAATTTCAGATAACATTTCTACATCTGTCTTATCATCCTGGCCAGGTGGACGATAGTACACTCCTATCACTGTCCTTTTCCCCTTTACACATGGAATTTCAGTCCATAGGGATTCCAAGATGTTTTGTTTCCTGCAGAAGTATCAATCTATTTGATTCAAGGCCCTCCTTAACATACAATGCTACCCCTCCACCAGTTCGATCCACCCTATCAGTACGATGTAATTTGTACCCCGGTATGACAGTTTCCCACTGTTTTATCCTTCTTCCACCAGGTCTCAGAGATGCCTATTATATCTAATTTTTCATTTAGTGCAATATATTCTAACTCTCCCATCTTATTTCTTAGGCTTCTGGCATTTGCATATAGACATTTCAAACTGTTTGTTGTTCCTATTTACATCATGCTTAGTACGTGACAATATTAATTTGCAATCTTTTGTCTGATTTTTATTTAAGGCCACTTGTTCTCCTATGGTCTCCTTTGCAACCTCATTATCGGGATACCCTGTTTTTCCTCTTTTGGTGATACCTTTGAAAGATACCTTTATTCCGAACCATGCCCTTTTTGAGTGACTGTCTTCCTTCCCCCGGTTTCTAGTTTAAAAGCTTCTCTATCTCCTTTTCAAATGCCAGTGCCAGCAGTCTGGTCCCACCCTGGTTAAGTTGGAGCTCATCCTTTCGGAATAGGCTCCCCCTTCCTCAGAATGTTGCCCAGTTCCTAACAAATCTAAAACCCTCTTCTCTGCACCAAATCGTCTCATCCACGCATTGGGACTCCGGAGCCCTGTGTGTGGAACGGGTAGCACTTCAGAAAATGCTACTCTAGAGGTTCTGGATTTGATCTTCTACCTAACAGCCTAAATTTGGCTTCCAGAACCTCTCTCCCACATTTTCCTATGTCATTGGTACCCACATGTACCAAGACAGCCGGCTCCTATCTAGGTAACGCGTGAGGTCCCCCACTTTCACACCAGGCAGGCAAGTCACCAGGTGATCTTCACATCCACCAGCCACCCAGCTATCTACATGCCTAATAATCGAATCACCATCTACAATAGCTGTCCTAACCCTTCCCACCTGGGTAGTAGCTCCTGGAGACACGTCCTCGGTACGAGAGGATATTGCATTTCCTGGTGTGCTGGTCCTGTTTACAGGATTACTTCCAGCTGCACCAGGGTGGTGCTCTCCATTTAGAGGGCCTCCCTCCTCCAAGGCAGCACAGGGGCTGCCAGATTGGAGGTGGGACTTCTTTACAACTTCCCTATAGGCCGCCTCTATGTACCTTTCTGTCTCCTTCAGCTACTCCGTCACCTACTCTAGCCTCAAGAGAACAGACTCTTTCTCTGAGAGCTAGGAGCTTTTTGCATCAAGCATACACATCTCACCAAATGGGAGATAATCATACATGTGACATTCAATGCAAAAGACTGGCTGTCACCCCTCTCGCTGCTGGACTACTGTCTGCATCTTAGTATTATAGAGTTGTTTAATTAAAACTTAAGTTACTAGGGATACCAGATGAATATAATGAGCCTTATGACTGGTGGTGTTTGTAATTTAT
Source organism: Microcaecilia unicolor (assembly GCF_901765095.1). Lineage (NCBI taxonomy): Eukaryota > Metazoa > Chordata > Amphibia > Gymnophiona > Siphonopidae > Microcaecilia > Microcaecilia unicolor. Next base: position 97,666,050 of record NC_044032.1, on the reverse strand, counting down.
TTAGGGTTTGCTTCTTAGAAGCTAAGTGCAATTAAAACTTGAATGAAAATTGAAAATTACCCTCTTAATTAGAATAATTGACTGTAAATGAAGAGTTGAGCTAGGGGTGGGTATGAATGAAGACTGAACTGGGCCCTTCGGTGCCTTTTAGAGACTGTTTTAGTTCTTTGGCAGAAACTTTGTCTTAAAACTATGGGGGAAAAGTATATGAAGACAAGCTAATAAAGTTTGCTTGCTTTTTTATTTTTTTTTATTTTAAGATTCTAACTGTATTTATCAATATCCTACATTTCCTCTTTTAAACCCTAATCTTTGTTACCAAGCTCAGAATGAACTAATGTCGCTTACCCACAGAGATGTCCTCTTCTCTCAGAAAAGTTGTGGGACCTTTCTTCTTTATATAGTTTGGTTTCTAAGGAGACTATTTCAAACAAACCCTTTGAAGCTAACCAAGTAATCAAATTGCCCTTAACCTTAGTAACTATTCTACTTCCTCACACCTAATTCAGGTCAACTAGTGTACCTGTTCAGCAGTCAAGAACAGAAAATAACTTTCTTTTTAGGATAGTTCAAGCCTCGTTACTATCCTTTTTGTACTCTTGGCTGTTAAGTTTCTATCTCTAGAGAAAGTTTCAGTTTAAAACTGTAGGGAAAAGGGATTGTACTGTGTGGAAACTAGTTAATAATAATTCCCTGTCTTTTATTTTATTTTCTTTCTAAGACTGAACTGGGCCCTTCTATGCCCTATCTGTTAATTCTGTGGCCGAAACTTAGTTTTAAAACTATGGGGAAAAAGGTATGGAGACTAGCTAATGAAGTTTACTTTTTTTATTTTAAAAATCTAATTGTGTTTATCAATATCCTACATTCCTTAGCATCCCTTCGGACCGGCCCAGGATTGGACTGATGGGTTGTGCACGCCTTCCAGCAGGTTGGAGACTGAGAAAAAACTCTGACTCTAGCAAGCCAATAAGAGCCCTGGTCATGTGACCCTAGCCTCCGTATTTTCTCAGTCTCCCAGCAGGTAGGAAGTGAGCCCATTAGTCTCTTTTTCACTTTTCTGACTTTTGTCTTCTGTTGGCTTTGATTTTGGTTTCTGTGCCACAGGAATTCTTTGGGGCTTGTTAGAATTTATGACCTCCCTTCTATTAATTGATTCTTTAAGGAAAGGGTTCCCTTTTTGATTAGCAAAAGGGATTACCTTTGGGAGAGGCAGCCAGATTTAAAAAAAAAGAAATCAGAAATCCGTGTTTCTCCTTGCTTCTAGTGAGCAGCCTGCTCTGTTTTCTGTTCTGTGCATTTGTGTTGTGTGGATCAGCTGTTAAAAACGAAAAAAAAAAAAAACGGAGCAAGGACACGAAGAGAACAGCACTAAAGTATACAGAGGCAAGATTTCTTTTATTTTCTCTTACCTTCCGTTTTCGGGGGAGTATTTGGTTCTTAGTCCTATTTCCGTCGGCAGAGCAGGGCCTTCAAGTAAAAAATTTAGGCGCATATTGTGTGCGCGCGGGCGCGCGCATGACCGCCGCCATGTCGGAGAAGCTTAAGAGATGCGCTGTATGCCAGCGTTGGGGAGTTGCTTCATCCGGCGCTTGTAAATATTGTACGGCCCTAATGTCAGCATCGGGTCCGACTCTCTCTTCGGGAGTTGCGTTGGCAGTTCAGGGTCCCTCGCAGTTGCGGTCATCTCAGGCGGTTTCTGAGGAATCGGGTGCGCCCCCAGAGACCGCCTCAGCGAATCTGCCGCGACAGGCGGCCATTTTACCTCCCGCTCCGTTGTCGCCGTCATCTACTCTTTCTGTTCCATCTGGTGATATTTTTCCTCCAGGAGCGCTGGTTCAAGCTGGGCCCACTCAGGCAGGGGGTTTTCCTCCTGAGTTTGTGCTCCAGATGTACCAGGCCTTTTTGCTGCACAAGGGTGATACAGAAGCTGCACCAGAAGTTTCTGGCAGACCTGCTTCTCTGCCCCCTAAAAGGGTGAGGGAAAATGGTTTGCTTGGGGATTTTTTGGCTGATCAGGAGATGCCCTATCTGGAAGAAGAGGAAGATCTGGAAGAGAATGTCTGGAATGATCCAGATTTCTCTTCTACAGATCCTGAGGAGGCAGCTTTTGGCCAGGGGGGGAGGATCCTTCTGTGGCTAGAATTTTTCACAAAGATGACTTGCAGGAGCTAATTGCTATGGTCTCCTCTACTTTGAATTTTGAAGATCTTCCGTCCGTTACTCAGACCCGTAAGGTAGATTTCTTGATTAAAGGGTCGAGATCCGCAGCAAAGACTTTCCCATGCATCAGGATATTTGAGATGTTATTAAAGCGCAATGGGAGGTTCCAGATGCAGCTTTTCGTCCGACCAGATCTGTCTCGTCTCTATCAGATTCCGGAAGTGAATAAGACTCTGCTTAGGGTGCCAGTTGTGGATGCAGTGGTGTCGGCGGTTACTAAGCGTAATACGGTCCCCGTGGATGGGGGAACGGCTCTGCAGGATGTTCAGGACAGAAGATTGGATTCTCTGCTCAGGAATAGTTTTGATGTTCCTTAGTAGCTAGAGCCTGTTTTAGATGGGCAGAGAGAGTCCTGGACAGGACTTCGGATGATCTTCAAGCTATCGATTTGGAGGTGGCCAGGATTGAGTCGGGGGCGGCTTTTCTGGCGGATGCCCTGTATGATTTGCTCCGAGCATCTTCTAAGTCTTTGGCTTTGGGGGTCGCTGCTCGTCGATCTTTGTGGTTAAAGGGTTGGTCGGCGGACGCGGCCTCCAAGTCAAAGTTGAGCAAGTTTCCCTTTAAAGGTTCTTTCTTGTTTGGAGAAGAATTGGATAAGTTGGTTAATTCTTTAGGAGATGCTAAAGTTCCTCGCCTACCGCAAGATAGGCCTCGTCTGTCTGGCCGAGTTAGAGGCTCAAGTCTCGTTTCTACAATAGGACTCAGTCCTTTCGGGGTTCTCGCAGAGGAGCGGGTTTCTCCAATCCAGGTTTTAGATCACAGTCCCGTCCTACCCAATGAAGGTGCGGGGGCCTCTCCTCTTGTCCCTGTCAGAGCTCTGCTTTCTCAGTTTTATCAGAGGTGGGCCCATATCACTTCAGATCAGTGGGTCTTGGAGGTTGTTCGAGATGGTTATGCCTTGAGTTCGCAAGGCCTATTTCAGACGCCTTTCTGGAGTCTCCCTGTCGCTCTCCTCTCAAGGTGAGGGCTGTTCGGGACACTCTAAAGAGGCTTTTAGATCGTCAGGCTATCTGTTCAGTCCCTCCTTCCGAGTACAGGCAAGGCTGGTATTCCATTTATTTTGTGGTACCCAAAAAGGAAGACTCTTTTCGCCCTATTTTGGATCTCAAAGTAGTCAATCGCGCTCTGAGTCACGAGCTTTTGCATGGAGACCCTGTGATTGGTCATAGTGGCTGTCCGCCAGGGAGAGTATTTGACAGCCTTAGATCTCACGGAGGCCTATTTGCATATTCCTATTCGTCCGGCACACCACAAGTTCTTGCGCTTTGCAATCCTAGGGCAACATTTTCAGTTTCGCGCTCTACCCTTCAGTCTTGCGACAGCTTCACGCGCCTTTACCAAAGTTATGGTCGTGGTGGCCGCGGCCCTCAGAAAAGAAGGGATTCTTGTTCATCCGTACCTAGATGATTGGTTAATCAGAGCAAAGTCTTATCAGGAGAGTTGTCGCGTCACGGATCGAGTGATGCAGTTCTTGCAGTCTGTAGGTTGGGTGGTAAATGCCGCCAAGAGTCGGATAGTTCCATCTCAGTCTCTGGAGTATTTGGGGGTCCACTTCGACACAGACATCGGTCGAGTCTTTCTACCACAGGCCAGGATAGTAAAACTCCGGAATCAGATATGGGACTTTCTTCAGCAGCAGCGTCCCTGTGCTCGGGATTATCTTCAGGTTCTTGGTTCCATGGCAGCCACTATAGAGGTAGTGCCCTGGGCCAGGCTTCACATGCGTCCTCTTCAGTGGTCCCTTCTATCCCGATGGTCATCGCAGAGGGACTCGCTACTGAGGAGTCTGCCTCTTCGCAACCGAGAATGCAGCTCTCTGTTTTAGTGGCTGCGGATGAAGAATCTCACTGTAGGAATGCCGTTGGAATCTCCTCGGTGGTTACCGTTAACGACAGATGTCAGTCTCTGAGGCTGGGGAGCGCATTGCCTAGGCAAGTGGACCCAGGGTCTCTGGTCTCCACTGGAAGCAGTTCAGTCGATCAATCTTTTGGAGACCAGGGCGATCCGGTTAGCTCTGCAGCATTTCAGTTCTCTTCTGGTGGGCAAAGTGGTACGAGTACTTTCGGACAATGCCTCGGCAGTGGCCTATGTCAGTCGCCAGGGAGGAACGAGATGCCGTCTCTTGTGTTGGGAGGCGGAAAGTCTCCTCTCCTGGGCGGAGGTTCACCTCATGGTCATTTCAGCATCGCATGTAGCCAGAGTGGAGAACGTTCAAGCCGATTTCCTCAGTCGCCACACTCTCGATCCAGGAGAATGGGCTCTCAGCGCTCAGGCGTTTCAGTTGATAGTGGGGCGCTGGGGCACTCCAGTTCTAGTTCTTTTCGCCACCAGTCTAAATGTAAGGTTCCTTGATTCTTCAGTTGCCGAAAGAATGCAAGAGCGGCGGGGATAGACGCTCTTTTGCAGCAGTGGCCCTCCGACCTTCTGTACGCGTTTCCTCCTTGGCCGCTAATAGGTCATCTCCTACAGAAGATCGAGGAACACGGGGGACCGGTAATTTTGGTGGCACCAGACTGGCCTCGCCGTCCTTGGTACGCGGATCTGCAGCGTCTGTCGGTGATGTCTCCTCTTCGACTCCCAGTTCACAAGGCTTTGCTGGTACAAGGGCCAGTTCCACATCCAGATCCGGCTCGATTTTATCTTACGGCCTGGCTCTTGAACGAGCATGTTTAGCTAAGTGGGCTTTTCAGCGCCGGTGATTTCCACCATGCTTCGATCGCGTCGGCGTTCCACTTCTCTGAACTATATTCGCACTTGGAGAATTTTTGAAGATTGGTGTGCAGAGGATGGCATTCTTCCTTTTCGAGCGTCCGTGCCTCAGATGTTAGATTTTCTACAGCGAGGTTTTGATAAAGAGCTATCTCTCTCTTCTCTTAAGGTGCAAGCGGCAGCTCTTTCCTGTTTCAGAGGTTGGATTCGGGGCAAATCTTTGACCAGCCTCCCGGAGGTGGCACGTTTTTTGAAGGGGGTCAGTCTTCTTCGTCCTCCGGTCAGATTAGTCTTTTCATCTTGGGATCTTAATCTGGTTCTTTCGGCTCTAACGAGACCACCATTTGAACCATTGCTAGCATGTTCTTTGAAGGACTTGAACGCTTAAGACACTGTTTTTGGTGGCTATTGCGTTGGCTAGAAGGGTCTCTGAGTTGCAAGCCTTTTCGTGTAGAGCTCCTTTCCTGCAATTTTCTAAGGAGCGAGTGGTTCTTCGTCCTGTTCCTTCCTTTTTGCCTAAGGTGTTGTCTCGTTTTCATCTGTCCCAGTCAGTTTTTCTTCCAGTTCTGGGATCAGCCTCAGGGACGCAGGAGCAGAGGCGCTTACATACTTTAGATGTTAAGAGAGTGCTTAAACGATATCTTGCAGTTACTGAGGATTTTCACCGCACGGACCGTCTTTTCCTTCTGTTGGCAGGTCACCGTAAGGGGTTGTCGGCTTCTAAGCCCATGTTATCTAGATGGATTAAAGAGATGATAGCGTCAGCTTACCTTTTGGCAGGTAAAGCAGTCCCAGACTCTGTTAAAGCTCATTCAACTAGAGGGCAGGTAGCGTCCTGGGCCGAGTGTTCCTTGGTTCCGCCAGCGGCGACTTGGTCCTCATTCCATTCGTTTGCTAAGCATTACAGACTTGATGTTCAGTGTCGGCAGGAGGTTGTCTTTGCGTCGCGGGTGCTTTCAGCGGGTTTGCTAGGGTCCCTCCCGTAGGACTACTGCTTTGTTACGGCCCATCAGTCCAATCCTGGGCCGGTCCGGAGGGATGCTAAGGAAGGAGAAATTAGACCTTGCCTGCTAATTTGCTTTCCTTTAATCCCTCCGGACCGGCCCAGGGCCCTCCCGTACTTCTCTCTTTCTGTCTGTTTGTATGTTCAATTGTTGGCAGAGATGTGTTCTATTGTTTGTACAGCTGTTGTTTGGTTAGTTAAAAAAAACCAAACGCAACGGATTTTCTGTTAAGGCCATACCGTTGCTCTGGTAAGAGTACATGGTGAGCCATTACAAGTCGGCCATACCGATGCTCTGGTGAGAGTACTCGGTGAGCTGTTACAGTCAGGCCATACCGATACTCTGGTAAGGGTTGTCGGTGAGCCATTACGATAAGGTCATACCGCTGCTCTGGTGAGAGTTGTCGGTGAGCCTTTGTACGAGCACGTTTTCAAGAGTGCTCCCTGGTTGCTTGAATTCCTTGGGGCACAGACTCTCGTCTTTCTGCTTTGTTATTCAAATACTGAGGCTAGGTAATGACCAGGGCTCTTATTGGCTCTCTAGAGTCAGAGTTTTTTCTCAGTCTCCAACCTGCTGGAAGGCATGCACAACCCATCAGTCCAATCCTGGGCCGGTCCGGAGGGATTAAAGGAATGCAAATTAGCAGGTAAGGTCTAATTCCTCAGCGACCCTCCAGACCGGTCAAGACGCGTGGGTTATGTCCTCCTACCAGCAGAGGGAGACTGAGAAAACACTAAGCTTTTGAAGCCTGTATATATAACCTGTGCAGAACCTCCACTAGCCAGTATTTTCTCAGTCTCAGCAGAGGTAGCAGTTGACAGCCTGTGCAGTCTCCAATAATCTGGTGAGGTAGTTTGTCATTGGGTCGTAGGATTTTTTCCTTCCAAACTTTATTCTGTTGCAGTACCCTGTACGTGTGTGTAAAAAAAAAAAAAAAAAAAAGTGCTTTGGGGCCCTGGGTCTGGTGGGGCCCAGTTTTTCCCCCTGGGGTGTTACACCTATGTTTGGGTCCCTCCCCCTGTTTGCTTGGCAGCTTTGTGCCTCGGCTGCTTTCTCAGTATTGTAGCCTTGAGTGCCTTACAATTTCCAGATGCCAGAGTTAGAGTACGATGCCTTTAAGGTCAGTTATTCTATGTCATTTTGCTTGCCAGCTTTGTGCCTCGGCTGCTTTCTCAGTATTGTAGCCTTGAGTGCCTTACAATTTCCAGATGCCAGAATTAGAGTACTGTGCCTTTAAGGTCAGTTATTCTATTTCGTTTTGCTTGGCAGCTTTGTGCCTCGGCTGCTTTCTCAGTATTGTAGCCTTGAGTGCCTTACAATTTCCAGCTGCCAGAGTTGGAGTACTGTGCCTTTAAGGGCATTTATTTCTTTATTTTCAGCGGACCGAACGGGGGTTTTGATTCCTTGCTGGAACGAGAGAGCAGCGCTTTCTCCAGTGCTTTTGCAGTGTGAGTGAGTTTTTGGTTTGGCGCGTTTGCGGAACAGCTTTTCCCTTCTTTCGTGGTTTATGGCGGCCCAGCTCCTCCGATGTCGCGCATGCTCGTGGCGAGGGGTAGAGGCGCCGGGCGCTCAGTGTAGCTTTGCGGTGCACCTATAAAGGTGGCTGCGGCACCCCCCGACTTGACCGCGGAGGGATCGATGGTGTCGGGAGTCTCCGGGTCAGCGGGAGCGTAGGCAGGGCCGCTGTCAGCGGGAACAGTTTCGGCGGGAACAGCCGCCATCTTGAGTCTGACGCGGCCCATGGAGCCGGCTGGTTTTGGGCCTGCGGCCTCCGTTTTTGGCACAAAAGGGCCTAATGACGGTCCAGGAATGGTGGGTTTTCCTCCAGATTTTGTCTGGACGCGGTATCAGGCCTGGAGATCGGGACCCCCCCCTCCCCCCCCCCAATTGGAAGAGGGGGCTATTTCCATCTTGGCTGAGAGACCACGGTTAGAGTGGTCAGAAGACAGGCAATGTTTTTCTCCTGTAGCTGCAGAAGCTGCGCTTAGTGATCTGGGGGAGTCAGATGGAATTGACGGCTCTCAGGAGCAGGATTGTTGGATTCCTGGAGAGGATCCTTCAGTAGTGCGGATTTTCCATAGAGATGAGCTGTCAGAACTCATAGATCAGGTGTCGTCCACCCTTCAGTTTGGTCCTGAGGTGGCGTTGGGGGAAACTGTCCAGGATCCGTTGGTGAAGGGCATTCAGCGTCAGGCGTGATCCTTCCCTATGAACAAGGATCTCCGGGAGATGATTTGTCAGGAATGGGATTTGCCGTGTAAGGTGGCAAAGGCAATGGCGAGGCTTTATCCCCTCCCTCAGGACGATAGGGATTCCTTTAAGGCTCCCACGGTAGATGCAGTAGTGACGGCAGTAATTATAGCTACGGCTATCCCGGTTGATGGAGGAACGGCTCTCCGTGATCCTCAGGATAGGAAGTTGGGATCTTTTCTCAAGCGTAGTTTTGTTTTGTCGGCTCTAGCCCTGCAGGCCTCGGTTTGTGGGGGTCTGGTAGCTCGGGCATGTTTTCGTTGGGCCGAGAAGCTCCTGGATGATTCGGTAGATGTTGGTTCTTCTGGGGGTCAGGAGTTAGCCGACTTGGACATGGGTTCATCCTTTTTGTCTGAGGCTTTTATGATTTGTTGCCTACTTCAGACAAAAAATATGGCTATGGTTGTGGGTCTCTGCCACTTAAGGGAGCTATGCTCTTTGGAGAAGATTTGGACAAGTTAGTGTGAGGTCTTAGTGATACCAAGGTTCTATGGCTTCCAGATTTTCGGTTCAAGGCAGGGGCCAGAACTAGTTCCTCTCGGGGACGGTTTAGGGAGGCTCAGCGGTATAGGCCGGGCAGATCGAGTGGGACCTACCCCTAGCTGTCTGTTTGTCCAATTTAGATTGTAAGCTCTGTTGAGCAGGGACTGTCTTTTCATGTTAATTTGTACAGCGCTGCATAAGTCTAGTAGTGCTATAGAAATGTTTAATAGTAGTAGGACCTCTAGGGGTCGGTTTTTCCAGCGCACACAGTTCTTTCGTGAGAGTCGTCGCGGAGGGCGTGGCTTTTCCGCGGGAGGTTAGTATTCAGGCCACAATTCCCAATGAAGGTGTGCGGGCTCAGGCTCTGGTGCATGTTGGGGCTCGGCTGAGTCTGTTTTACCAGAGTTGGGCCCAAATCAGGTCAGATCAGTGGGTTCTCAAGGTGTTTCGAGGCGGATGTGCGCTGGAATTCGAAAGCTGTTCTCCCGAAGTGTTTCTGGAATCCCTCTGTCGGTCTTGGAGCAAGAGGGCAGCAGTGAGGGACACTCTGCGGTGGCTGCTCGCGTTGGGAGCCGTGGTTCCTGTTCCTTCAGATCAGCAACGCTCAGGGTGCTATTTGATCTATTTTGTGGTCCACAAGAAAGAGGACACTTTTCGTCACATTTTAGATCTCAAAAGGGTCAATGCGGCACTCAAGGTGCCCTCTTTCCGGATGGAGACGTTGCGGTCGGTCACTGGTGCGGTCAGGAAAGGAGAGTTTCTCACTTCCCTGGATTTGACGGAAGCTTATCTTCACTTTCCTTTGTGCAGCCTTTTGGTTCCAAGTTACAGGGTCCGATTCGTCGGTTCCTTGCAGAGAAGGCGCCGACGGCCCGTACTTATCGTCAGGTCCTGGGCCTGATGGCGGCGACCATAGAGGTAGTTCCGTGGGCCAGGGCGCACATGCGTCAGGTACAGTCAGCTCTGCTCAGTCATTGGTCCCCTCTGTCGCAGGACTTGGAAATGTGTTGTCCGCTGTCGGTGGCCCCTCGTCTCAGTCTCCGCTGGTGGCTCAGTCCGCGCAATTTGGGAAAGGAATGCCGTTGGAGTCCCCACAGGGGCTGGTAATGGTCACGGATGCCAGTCTGCAAGGTTGGGGGGCACATTGTCTCAGTCAGGTAGCTCAAGGCCGGTGGTCTCGGGCAGAAGCAGAGTGGTCCATCAACCGGCTGGAAACTCGGGCCATTCGGGTGGCGCTCCAGGCCTTGACGTCGGTGGTTCGCCACAAGGCAGTCCGAGTGCTTTGTGACAATGCCATGGCAGTAGCATATGTCAACCGTCAAGGGGGGAACAAAGAGCCTTGGCGGCGCAGTTGAACTCATCTTCAGGCTCTCTTGGCAGCGCATGTGGCCGGGGTAGGTCACATAGATGCAGATTATCTCAGCAGGCACACTCTAGATCCCAGAGAGTGGTCTTTTCTTCGGTCAGTGTTCCAGTGAGTTGTGTCGGTCTGGGGACTTTCGGTGATCTTAGGGCAACGGCTCGCTATGCGCAAGTTCAGAGATTTTTTTTTTTTCAGTCGCTGAAGAGACCCTTGAGCGGAGGAAATCGACACTCTTCTGTTGCCTTGGCTTCGGGAGTGACTGTATGTGTTTCCTCTGTGGCTGTTAGTCGGTCGAGTAATATAGCGCATCGAACATCACTCCGGTCGGGTGATTCTGGTAGCTTCGGATTGGCAGCGTCGACCATGGTATGGAGACTTGGTGCGGTTGGCAGGGGCGGCGGCCCTGCCTTTGTTGGGATCAGTTCTGTGTCAAGGCCCGATAATCATGCCGGATCCGGCTCGGTTTTCGCTTATGGCTTGGCTCTTGAGCTGCACAAGTTGAAGAAGAAGGGGCTTTCGTCCAGTGGCTTTGCTACGATGTTGAGTTGCCGTAGACGATCCACTTCCTTGGCGTATGTCCGGGTTTGGAGAATCTTTGAGCACTGGTGTGAAGACCATCGAGTTCGGCCGTTTCACTCTTCGGTGGCAGAAGTTTTGGAATTTTTGCACGATGGTGTTGATAGAGGTCTGGCCTTGTCTACACTGAAGGTTCAGGTGGCAGCTTTGTCATGTTTTCGTGGGAAGCTTCAGTGAAAGTCCTTCGCGTCTGTGCCTGAGGTAGTGCGTTTTTTGAAGGGTGTTAAGTTGCTGCGTCCGCCTCAGTGACGGATGGTGCCTCCGTGGGATTTGAAGCTAGTTTTGGATGCTTTGATCAGGCCTCCGTTTGTGCCTCTGGTATCGGCATCTTGTAAGGATTTATCTTTAAAGGCGGTCTTGTTGGTGGCGATTACTTCAGCACGGAGTGTTTCAGAGCTTCAGGCTTTGTCTTTTAGGGAACCATTTTTGTCCTTTCTGAGGGAAAGGTTTCGTTGCGGACGGTGCTTTCCTTTTTTGCCCAAGGTGGTTTCCGAGTTCCATGTTAATCAGGTCATCTCTCTGCCAGTGTTGGGTGATATGGCTGGAGATTCGGAGCAGCGTGGTATTGCCAAGCTGGATGTCAGGAGAGTTTTGAGTTGTTATCTCTCTGGAACTCAGGACTTCAGAGCCTCTGACCGTTTGTTCGTTCTTCATGGTGGCCCAAAGAAGGGTGCAGCGGCTCCTAAGGTGACCATAGCACGGTGGTTGAAGGAGGCGGTTGCATCTGCTTACTTGGTGAAGGGTCCTGTGGTGCCTAGGGGCTGGTCTGCTCATTCCACTAGGGGAATGGCAGCCTCGTGGCGGAGAATAGTATGATTTCTCTGTTAGATATTTGTCGGGCTGCGGTTTGGTTTTCGTTGCATTCCTTTGTGAAGCATTATAGGATTCCTGTGCATGCAAAGGACGAGGTGCGCTTTGGGGCAGCAATTTTGACCTCTGGCCTTAGTAGGTCCCTCCCATAAGTTAGTTACTGCTCTGGTACGTCCCACGCGTCTTGACCGGTCTGGAGGGTCGCTGAGGAAGGTGAAATTAGATCTTACCTGCTAATTTTCTTTCCTCTAGACCCTCCAGACCGGTCAAGAGCCCGCCCTGTCTGTATTGGAGGCCAGGAGGTGTGTTTGTTGGATAATTCTTGGCTGCTGTAAATTGTTGTTTCTCTAATTGCAGACTGTTTATTTCTGTTTTGTGATAGGAGTCCGGGACAGGTGGGGCTCTTCTTTGATAGTCCACCTGTAGAAGCCCAACTGTTTTATCAAAGGCAAAGGAACATGTTTCCGTAAGAGCAAGCGGAAGATGTTTCTTGTTTTTGCAGTTTACTGTGACCACGTACAGGGTTGCTAGTTGTTGTTAGTGTTTTTTGTTTCTCTGCTTTGTCAGGGGTATACTGGCTAGTGGAGGTTCTGCACAGGTTATATATACAGGCTTCAAAAGCTTAGTGTTTTCTCAGTCTCCCTCTGCTGGTAGGAGGACATAACCCACGCGTCTTGACCGGTCTGGAGGGTCTAGAGGAAAGAAAATTAGCAGGTAAGATCTAATTTCACCTTTCTCCTTTCCTCTTTTAAACCCTAATTTTTAAGTTACCAAACTCAGAATAAAATAACACTTACCCACAGAGATGTCCTTTTCTCTCAGAACTTCTCAGATCTAATGGGTCAGGCTGCTGCAAAGTTGGTAGAATAACGGGACAGTGTTCTGCTTCTTTTTGTAATACTCTGTTTTGTTTGTTTTTGTTTGAAATCTGCTTATTGAAAGAATGACAAGACATATCCAAAGAGGGTAAAAACTCAAACAGCACAGAGAGCTTGGGTTCTTATAGCTCCCCTGTCATAGTCTAATGAAATACAAACATTCCTCCAACTTGTTTTTGATTTTTTTTTTTTTTTTTAAATACAAGACCTTGTCGGTAAATGCAGTTACTTTAACAGAGTTTAAAAGAGGTTTGGACAAGTTCCTAAAAGAAAAGTCCATAAGCCGTTAATGTGGACTTGAGAAAATCTACTGCTTATTCCTGGGATAAGCAGCATAAAGTCATCTGCGTTTTTTGCTCAAGTACTTTTGATCTGGATTGGCTACTGTTGGAACAGGGTCTTGTTGGACCTTTGGTCTGTCCTATTGTGGCAATGCATATGTTCTTGAGCTACTACTGGAAAAACGTGTGAGCTAAATTTAAGCAAAAAAAATATATATTGAGATCTTTTAAATGTTTTTAATGAAGAACACTGACCACGTGGACTGACTGCATACCTGCATTTTTGAACGGGGTCATGCATATGAGCTGCTGGCATACACCACCGTGTGCCTTGTTTTGATTAATTTGTGTACACTTATTGCACTGGTTGAATTACAGGATTTTGCTTATGGTAAAAGAGCACTAGTTGATAATGCTGTTGGTTTCTTTTATTTCTTGAGTTCTTAAGTGTGTGGTATTTTTACTTGTGCTTAAAGAGAACACACACTTGGTTCCTTTTGTTCTTATACCTGTAGGATATCATTTGAGACTTCATGTCATTTCTAAAGTATTTTCACAACCATCTCCTGAAGGCATACCTAATTAGTCAGGTTTTCATAATGGCCAAAATGAATGCGCATGAAAAGGAATTGCATATAGTAAGTCAGACTTCTGCAAATCTATCCTAGTATTCTTATTTTGGATATTCTGAAACCCAGACTGGTTAGGTGGGCCTCTAAACAAAAATACTTTTGTTCCACATCTTTTTCTGATGGCCTGTTGCACAACTTCATATCTACTAGTTAAAACTTTGAACTGGTCCCTTTATTTTAGGAGCAGCTTAGACATGTATATTGCTAAAGTGATTAAGGTTGTTTTTGTTATAGTTGGCTCTTTGTCCTCTGAGGATCATGATTTTGACCCTACAGCAGAAATGTTGGTACATGACTTCGATGATGAGAGAACGCTTGAAGAGGAAGAAATGATGGAAGGTGAAAAAAACTTCAGATCTGAAATTGAAGGTTTAGAAAAGGTAAAACAAAAAAAAAAATTCCTGTTTTTTGCTTCACATGTTTAGAAAAATATGCAAATACGATGAAAAGTAAAAGTATCTACTTCTTTTGAAGCTAATGTTAGACAATGCATGTGGAAGGCTTGAATGATTTTTCATTCCATTCTGTTCTCACTACTACATTCTAATAACCACTGTAGATGAAGGTTGTTGTGATTGCTCATAAAGTATGCTAATTATGCACTGTGCAGTGCTTTACATTTATCTACACCTGAATTGTGTCCTTTGCCTTAGCCCTTAGAAGTGTTCTTACATTTTACCATTCTTACTAATGATTTTCCCTATTAAACTCCCATTTTATTCAGTTTGCCATACATAGTTGTTGCCATACCAGTAACCCTCAAACTGCTATTAAATTGCAATCACCTGTTTTCTCTTCAAGTTTGCCAGATATTTGTCTTTTATCTATCCAATAACTGTTCACTTCTGTATCGCCTTTTGAAGAAAGGACAATTAACTGGTCCTAAAATGCCATTTGAAAACAAAGAAGCCTGGTGTGTTTTACCTCCATTCTGTAGAGTAAAAGAGATGTATAGTATTTTATGCACTTCTGGTTGTTTATACAAGTTATCTCCAATACCTAAAATCTCCAAATTTTCCCCATTCTTAGCCTGGTGTAAATCAATCCTTTGCACACGGCATGAGTCCTCCCTCTTTTGCCCCACTTAGTTGCATTGGAAGATGTGTGAAAAGTCATTTTTATGCAAGCTCTGATTTCCATACCATCTCCATCCATCAGACTCTGCAGGCTCAAGCCTGATGACATTTAGAACTTTCTAATGCTACCCAATTTTTTTCCAGAATATCTTGTAAGTAATTTGGTTCTTTGATAGGATAATATGCTCTGAAAGCTTCAGTTTTGCTAGTAGCTAAACTTGTTCTTTTGTTGTAATAGAACAAAAAGTCAATCACATATTGTCCATGCCAAACCAGTCCAGATGCATGGATTCTCTCCTCCTGCCAGCAGATGGAGCCAGAGGGAGAAAAAGTTCAGAGATGACCACACCCTTTATAGGGGACTGGTTCTGCTGTCAGTTGCTCAGTATTTCTCTGGCTCCAGTGGGTGGTACAGCAACTATCAGTAGGCTGAGTAGGCAGCTCCCAGGAAGTATCTAGGCCCAGATACCCAGTGGCCCATGGATGGAGTATGGATGATGCTGCAGGCAACAGTCTTCTTGATGAAGTTGATTCCTTCCTTCCCCCTTAGGAACAGACTAGATGCCTAGGATTGAAGGAGGCTGGTGTATAGAGCCTAGGAGTGCTAAACCCAATGGTGCCTGGTCTCTCACCTCTGTTGGTGGGGGTTGTGGCTGCAGTGCCTACTGTCCTCCTGCCTTACTCTTAGGATAGGTCTAGAGGTAAATTCCCCAAGTGCCGTACTGGGAAAAGACATAAGCACCGCCATACTGGGAAAAGACCAAGGGTCCATCACGCCCAGCATCCTGTCTCCGACAACGGCCATCCAAGCTTCAAGAACCTGGCAAAACAAAACAAAAAAAGTTTTAATGTTCAATGGACTTTTCCCTCGGGAATCTGTCCAAATCCCCTTTAAATTCCGTAAGGCCAGCTGCTGTCACTACATTTTTCGGCAACGAGTTCGAGTCTAACTACACACTGAGTAAAGAAAAACTTTCTCCTATTTGTTTTAAATCTACCATATTCTAGCTTCATCTTGTGTGCCCTGGTTTTGTTGTTGTTTGAAAATGTAAACAAACGCTTCACATTTCTCCACTCTATTCCGCTCATTATCTTGTAGACTTCTATCATATCACCCCTCAGCCGCCTTTTCTCCAAGCTTTTGGAAGAGGAAGAAGAACAGAGGAAATGCTTCAGTGCAGTCTCTTCCGAGACTGCCTCTCCTGTGATGCTGTGTCAGATTGGGACTCTGTCAGAGGGTCTGAAATGATCAGACTTTCCACTTTAGTTCCCTCCACTTGTTTTCCACTATTTTCCACTATATCTGGGAGGGGAAAAAAAAGGTAATCATAGGCGACACACTGAAGGTAAATCATAGCAGTTCAGAATGTCAGTTGAATCATTTGCTCTGGCTTGGGAGCAGGTAGGCAAGCAGGCCTCAGGTGGGCAAGTGCGATCTGTGGAGGTATAGTGCCAATTTCAAAGCAAAGCAGGAGAGGTTGCCCAGATTGCGTTGTGGCCTGTGTAGTGCGCACAGAGTAAGACCCGGTCAGCGCAGCAATAGTGCAGTTTTTTAATTGCCTCTTTGTGCTAAAAATGCATGCCTGGCCCTTTATCTCTATATTTTTTCCCCATAGAGAAATGGGGAAGTTCATGAAGGCTACATATGTACCCTTTAGGCATGATACCACTTGTGCAGCTTCAATTCATGTTTCACCTTTATTTTAATATACCTGCAAGTCAAGAGCCTATACAAGTGGTTTACAATATCTTAAAAAGGGGGGTGGTAAGGAAAAATGCAAGTGGAGACCTAGGTTACATTTTGATAGTATAAGTGCATAACTAAAAAAAAAAAAAAAAAGAGCAGCAAAAATAGTAAAAATTAAAGCACAAAAATGTAATAGTTCCAGCTCTGTATTGTTTAATAAGTTAGAAGGTGACATCACATGCATTTCAAAGCTCATGTCTCCTCCCGACTTCTTCCCAGTTAGGGGAGCAATAATGGGAACAGCCTGAAGAATCAACTCTGCCCTCTACATAAGTGAAACTTCCCTTAGTGCTTGTCGTGTTCTCGAGGACCTTGGCATTCTGTCAGGCTTCTTCCCCGGGAACCCTGGGTACGTGAGCCCTTGGACCACGGCCGAGGAGCGGCAGTGGCAGGCAAGATCACCTTCGGAGCAGAGAAGAGACAAGGCTGGACTGGAACCCCAGACTGGAGTCCTGCACTGGAACACTCAGGACTGGAACGCACCGGACCGGAACACACTGGAGTAGGCTTCACCTACGCTTAGCTGCCTTTCCCCGAGGGTTGAGCCCTCAGGTTCGAGCGGCCGGTAGGGCTTACAGGAACAACCGGAGTCAAGATCCAGCGGTGCTCCCAGGTACCTAGGCTAAAGCAAGGCAGACAGGCAGGGAAGAGGACACAGGAGCTATAGACAAGCAAAGCTCAAGGGAATGGGAATGACAGCTACGCTTGCCAGAGGAAGGGTTAGACTGGAGCTATAGTAGCTAACAGAAAGGAGAGAAATGGTTGCAGCATCAGCCGCTGACCAACCTCAGACAGGGAGCAGCACCACTGCACAGGGATAACAGGCTAGAAGCCCACAGGGAATAATAAACACAGGCTAGAAGCCCACAGGGAATAATAAACACAGAAGGGCCAGAAGGCCCACAGAGCAATAAACACAGAAGGGCCCGAAGGCAAGGCCCACAGGTGATAGTAACTCGCAAAGCAGAAGGGCTGGAAGCCCACAAGAAAAGACAAGGAAAGCTAACTGTGCAAACAGCACACTAACCTCGGGACCTAAGGCACTGATCCAGCCCTGAAGGATACTCCTGAAGCAGCAGCTGAAAGAAAGCGTCTCTGGTGGCGTCTGGTCCGCCATAGCCCAGTTTCTGACATGAATCCTGCTATCTCGCTCTGTGAGTACCGCCTCAGACTTCTGGAGGAGCCAGCTCTGCGGGATACTCCTAAAGCTGAGGCCAAAAGAAGACGCCGAGGAATTCCTCCGCTCAGGTCTCCTCAGCAGAGCAGCCTGTGGTACCATAGCGGGTTAGTTCCTATTCGGGATTCCAGTCCACCGGCGCTAGGTCCAGTCCGAGGAGAGTTTCAAGCGGAGCCTTCGAATCCTGTTCGAGTGAAGCCGCCAGTTAAGCATCTGAGTTCGTTCCGAGGGACGGTCCTGACCAGGTCTCTGAGGTCAGGCCGAGTGAGATGTTGGACCAAGCCTCTGAAGCCAGTCCAGTGTGTTCCGCTCCAGTGGGTTCCAGTCCTGCGGGCTTCACTCCTGTATGTTCCAGTCCAATGGGTCCTGCGGGCTCCACTCCAGTGCGAACCCGTCCGGTGCGTTCCAGTCCCGTGTATTCCTGTGTAGGACTCCAGTCCGGGGTTCCGGTCCAGTCTTGTTTCGTCTCTACCTTGAAGGTGATCTTGCCTGCCACTGCCCGCTCCACGGTAGTGGCCCAAGGACTCACGAACCCAGTGCTCCCGGGGAAGAAGCCTGACAGTATGCCAAGGGCCTCCAGAATGCGACAGTGCTTTTAAGGCTGGATTAGGCTTGTGATACATGAAACGTTTCTGCAGCCTGAGGGGAAAAAAAAATCCTGGGTGTCCTGCCCTGGCAGCACCTTCTGGTTCAGCTTTGAGTCCTTCCTAGACCTAATCTGTGTCCTTGCATGAAAGAACCACAGGTTGATCTGAGCAATGTTTGAGGTGTGAACACAGTCTACTGACTCTTTTTTTTTTTTTTTTTTTTTTTAAAGTGTTTATTGATGCCATGGTAGAAGCAACATCTTACTTCAATCAAAAAAAAAAAAAATACCAAGCACATAATAGAGCTACTAAGCAACTGAACAATTTTCAAGTATAAAGGCCCGGCAATTATCAACAAATATCAAAGTTAGGCAGTATTAACAGAACCATACTTCCCTTTGGCTTGTCTTAAATCTTCCCCTTCCCTCCCCAGGTCTCCACTGCACACTTGCCTTTCGGGCGTCTCCCCTCTAGGCCCATCACTCTCCTGTTCCTACTACAATACTCCCTGTAGAGTAATTCTTCCAAATGTCTCAATACAACCTGTGCCGCCTTGAAGCGGCGGAAGAGTATTGGAGAGACCCCCATTCTGCCATCTTCTTCATTAAGTTATGCCAGTTAATTGTCGATGGAGGTGTCGAGTCCACCCAGGATTGCACGATACATTTGACTAACAATGTGGTTAGTAAAACAAATTGACATTGGGTATTGGTTAATCCCTCCTCCCTGAGCTGTCCTATATCGCATAAAAGTAGGGTGGTATATGACCATTCAAAGGGCCGCTGCAGGGATTGTTCAATCACCGCCAGAGAGTGCCTCCAAAACTTTGAGAGTGCTGGGCATTCCAAAAAAGAGTGTAGTAGAGTACCCACAGCTGTGCAGCATTTTATGCAATGGGCATCCTCCCAAAGACCCATCTCCCTCCCACGCTGACGAGTTATGTGTACTCTATAAAAGTATGCGATATTGGATATCCTGGAGGGTCTCATTCGCTGTTATCTTGGGGATAATCTCAAAGGCCTCTCCCAAGTGCTCCCGAGAAATTACCTCCCCCAGCTCTGCACTCCACAGTGAGGCCAGCCCCCTCCAAATGAGAAGCCCCTCTGTTATCTAGTCTGTTGGAAGATGCTGGCATGGCAAGAAATATTTTATCTAATATCATGAAACTCACCGGGGAGCTCACAGTTCGCGCCAACTTTTGGTAGTAATCCCTCACTTAGCAAAAATGGAAAAAAACTGCTTATTGGACAGGTTCTACGCTCGCTAAATAGTCTCAAAAGTAGGAAAATGTTGGCCCCCCCCCCCCCCAATTCCATGTAGCGACAAATCCCTGTGTCCAGGAGCGAAAGGCTCCTTGTCCCATCCCAGCTGGGAACCCAGGATTGTTCAGAAGAGAGAAAAACAGATATCTTCTCCTTGTGTTCCTCCTTACATTCCTCCACCATTTCCATGCCTTCCCCAGCGCTAGCACAAATTGATTCTTACTTAGAGATTTCCCTTGAACCGTCTTACGTCCGTAAAGAGTAGAAAACACATAAACTTTGTTAAATGTTTCCAACATATCCATCTACTTGCTCCCATGAATTCTATTCTGTCTCACTGTATTTTCAAATGTAAGCTACATTCAATCAGAATTTGCTTGGGATAATGTGTGATATAAATGTAAAAAAAAAAAAAAGTCTCATTTCTAATAATGTTTTTGGTAATGTTTTTGCTATTGTTTTGGGTGAAGCAGTGTGATGTCAATCTCCACCTACTGGCTTCAGCCCATATAATGGGCTAGATTGGCTCATCCTGTCTCCTGTTTTATCTAACCTCCTTGATAAAAAGGGTGGAGGAAGTGTGGGTGAGTGCAGGGAAGAGGGAAAAAAATTGGTAAGGGGGACATGGAAAAGTGGAAATATAGAGTACATGGGATAGAAGGGAATGGAGAAGAGAGTGGGACATGCTGTTCATGGATATGTGTATCTTAATTTTGTATTTAGCACAGTATAGAAGAAAATTATTTATACTACTTTTTACTAGTATTTTTACTGCTTGTAGAATCTGGATTTCTTGGAAGGGGGGCAGGGCAGGCCGGGGGCTGGGATGGAGGAAATTTAATTGAGGCAGGGATGGGTTAGCTTCCCTACGGGGACGGGTAGGAGCGGGTTAGCTTCCCCAAGGGGAGGGGTTAGATTCTGGCAGCGACGGGTTAGATTTTTGTCCCTGTGCAACTCTATTGCGTTGGAGGCAAAAATCACATAGTAACCACTTTATAGGTATATTATAAGCAAGAAACTGGTAAAAAGTTCAAAAGTTTGCACCCTGGTCCATAAAATTATACATGGGGAAGCCCCGACCTATATGTCACGTTATAGACCTACCTAACAGGAACACAAAAAGATCAGCACACACATTCCTCAATCTCCACTACCCCAGCTGTAAAGGACTAAAATATAAATCTACATAAGCAACCAGCTTCTCCTATATTTGCACGCAACTACCGAAGGCCATAAAAACTACGCAAGACCTCTCTTCCGAAGACTACTGAAAACTGACCTGTTCAAAAAGGCATACCACAAACAACCATCCTAATTACTAAATAATAAAACTGATCATGAACTAGACAAAACCTAACTTTTATCACTTGACTGACCTACTTCACTGATATTAACGAACAAGCACTACCACTCTAATCCTATGACGAAAATGATTTCTCTATAATTGACCTAACATATGATACAATCCAATCTATTACTCAGGAACCTATAGACAATAACATAACGTATTCTTCTTTACCATGTTTGTATGCACCTTAATGTAATACCACTTTCATCCTTAAGTCGAAAAAGATTTCTCTATAATTTATTGTTATCTTTTTTTACCGTGTATGTATGCACCTTAATGCAATACCATTGTAACTCTGCTAACCAGAAATGGCGATCGTCACTACGGCAAATGTAAGCCATATTGAGCCTGCAAATTGGTGGAGAAATGTGGGATACAAATTCTACAAATAATAATAAAAGAACCAGTTGGATCGCTAGATGATCAAAGGGTAAAATGGCACTCAGGGAAGACAAAGCCATAGCGGAGAGATTAAATATTCTTTGCTTCGGTTTTCACCGAGGAAGATGTGGGAGAGATGCCAGTGCCAGAAGTGGTATTTAATGCTGATGAGTCAGAGAAGCTGAAACAAATCTCTGTAAATCTGGAAGATGTAAAGGGTAATTTGACAAACTGAAGAGTAGCAAATCTGGACTGGATGGAATACATCCCAGAGTACTGATTAGAAGTGAAAAATGAACTTGCATTTTATCTTTAAAATCAAGCATGGTACTAGAAGATTGGAGGATGGCCAATGTAATGCCATTTTTACAAAAGGGTTCCAGAGGAGATCCGGGAAATTATAGACTGGTGAGCCTGACGTCGGTGCCGGGTAAAATGGTAGAGACCAGTGTAAAGAACAAAATTACAGAGCACATACATAAGCATGGATTAATGAGACAAAGCCAGCATGGATTTAGTGAATGGAAATCTTGCCTCACCAATCTATTACATTTCTTTGAAGAGGTGAATAAATATGTGGATAAAGGTGAGCCGGTTCATATTGTGTATCTAGATTTGCAAAAGGCATTTGACAGAGTACCTCATGAAAGACTCCTGAGGAAATTGGGATAGGAGGTAATTTCCAATTGTGGATTAAAAAACTGGTTAAAAGATAGAGGGTTAAATGGTCAGTATTCTCAATGGAGAAGAGTAGATAATGGGGTTCCCCAGGGGTCTGTGCTGGGACCGCTGCTTTTTAACATATTTATAAATGATCTAGAGATGGGAATAACTAGTGAGGTAATTAAATTTGCTGATGACACAAAGTTATTCAAAGTTGTTAAATCACAAGAGGACTGTGAAAAATTGCAAGTGGACCTTACGAGACTGGGAATGGGCATCCAAATGGGAGATGGCGTTTAATGTAAGCATGTGCAAAGTGATGCATGTGGGAAAGAGGAACCCAACCTATAGCAGAAAAGGAAAGAGAATGGGATTTTAGTATACTACCTTTCTGTGGTTTACATGTTATATACAGGTATTTATTTAGTACCTGGAGCAATGGAGGGCTAAGTGACTTACCCAGAGTCACAAGGAGTTGCAATGGGAATTGAACCCAAGTTTTCCTGGTTCTCAGGCCGCTGCACTAACCATTAGGCTACTCACTCCATTCCACAGCTAACAGTATATTGTAGCCTACTCTGGAGGTGGTAGTTACCTTGGTGGATGGAATTCTGATTACTAAGTAACCATGAAATGATTTTGATTGCACTAGGACCCAATGCACAAAGGCAGCTGTAAAATTTAGCAACTCGCTAACAGTGATTGTTGCACAAAGGGGATCGCATGCAATGCAGATGAGCTGCACAGATCCTCCTTTGTGCATTGCTTGCTGTTTGTCAAATACATTTGGCAGCTGTGATGCACTGGACCTCCATGACCCCACACTGCTAAAAAAAACTTTTTCCCTGGTGGTCCAGTGGACCTTGAATCTTGGTCCCCGCAATCTCCCTACCCCCAAATCTTTAAAAAAAAAAATGTCCCTGGTGGTTTGTTGAACCGGACCTCTTCCCCCATACATGCACACATCCCAGTCTCGACCCCTCCCCTCCCTCTCCCTGTACATTTACATGGTGGAGGCAGGAGCAGCAGATCCTCTGGCCTGCCTGGAGCACAATGACGGCGCCCAGGCCCTGTCCAGTAAAGTCTGGGATGCATTGGGCGGGGTTAAACACCATATAGAGAGTTTTTGTTCCTTATATGGTGCTTAGCCCTGCCCAGTACATCCCAGAATGCACTGGGCGGGGCCCGGGCACTGCCATTGTGTTCCGGGTGGGCCCGAGGGAGGAGCTGTTGCTCCTGCTCTCCTGCCTCCTCCTTGTAAATGTACAGGGAGAGGGAAGGGTCGGGATTGGGACTGAGATGTGTGCACGTGTGGGGGAAGAGATCCGGTTCAATAGACCACCAGGGAGGGGTGCATGTGGAGGTCGGGAGCAGGAGGGGGGTGTGCATGCGTTGGGGAGGGGGGAGAGGTCTGGTTCACTGGACCACCAGAGAATTTAAAAATAAAATATGGGATGGCCACTGGAGGGGGGGAGTCGAGGTCCACTGGACCACCAAGGAAATTTAAAAAAAAAACGGGGGGGGGGGGGGGGGAAGGGGTGTCAGGTCCATTGGATCACCAGGGAAATTAACAAAAAAAAAAAAAAGGAAAATACATTTGCATTGGGTTCTCTGTGGCTGATAACAGCACACATTAGAGCCACAGAAAACCCCTTTGTGCATTAGTAGCTACATAGGCGCTTGCTTTAGACTGACTAGAACTACTCTAAAGCAAACGTTACTTGCACGGTAAGCTCTGTGCATCTGGTCCTAGGTTTGGCTTTGTGGATGAATTGGAGAACCAAAACATAGACATTGTCTTCAGTACAGCACAAGTCTCCTATTAGGGAGTGAAGGCAGCTCCAAGTTGTTTTTCTCTGGCTCTGTCTGCTGGCGGGAGAAATTAACCCATTTGTCTGACTGGTCTGGAGGAAAAGAAACTAACAGGTAAGTCCATATTTATTTATTTATTTATTTATTTAAGGTTCATTTATACCCCACAGTTTCCCACAATTGCAGGCACAATGTGGCTTACATGAATTACAAAAGTAGAGAAGTACAACACATGAATTTTACAGCGGAATAAGGAGAGAACACTAGCAACAATTAGGGAGACTAATAAGCAGAATTACTAATGGAGTGAGTTTTTTTCAAAAAGGAACGTTTTCAACATCTTCTTGAAAAGGTGATGATCAGATTGAGATTTTAGGTTCAGAGGTAAAGCATTCCAAGTCTTCCCTTTCCTCCTTTGTTAGAATTCCTTTTAAAGTTGCAAGATTTATAAATGTATATTTGCATCATGTTCTTATCCTTCCTAGGTATCCGGCATTTTTAAATTTGTCAAATGATATAGCTATAGTAAAACTGTTTGCATTTCTTTTTGAGCAGGAAGGAAGCATGCCTTTGGAAGATTTGCTAGCCATGTATGGATATGAGCCTCCCATTCCTGTCATAGCAACTTCAAGCACGAATAGTTCTCCAAGTGAACTAACTGATGAGCTGCCAGATATGACTCTAGACAAAGTAAGTATGAACCATTTGGCTTTTATCAAAAGTCAAATTTTAGCACCTACTACTACACCTGCCTGATTTATGTAAATGGTGAGCTTTCCTGGGGTGTAGAACATCATCAATAAAAACAGTTGAAACATAAAAGATCCACCACATTCTCCAGCCTGCACATAGACATTAATTTTGTCCTAAAGAGGACAAAAGTCCCCACATTTACCACCCTTTCTATAAACAAATGGTGGATGAATGGCACTTGTATAACTGATAATAATAGGTAGTTGACAGAAGAATCAGCCTGTGTATTTTTGCTGCTACAGACTAACATGGCTTTCTCTGAGGATAAACAGGCCTTCATATTCTCATAGCTGGGGTGATGTCATCTGACAGAACCCAGTGTGGATGCTGAATAGCGAGACTAATGACTTTCTAGTAGCATCCCACGGTGTGTGCGTGGGTCCCTCAGTCTCATTTTTTCTGTAGGACACGTTTTGTGTTTTCCCTTCTCGGTGCATGTCTCTTTCACAGTGCATTTCCGTGCAGGTAGTTTTCCTTTTCTCAGCTAGTATTTTTATTCTTTTTCTTATTTAATTTCCCTTTATTTTCACTAGTTTATTCAGCTCTTAAAGTTTCCTTTATTTTTCTCGAGCTGCTATACCCGTTTAGGCTGGAGCACCAACCTCAATTTGACTGCTGCTCCTTTTTCAGTTTACATTTGAAGAGTTTAATGTGGCTGCAGTTCCATATCATCAAGCTGATCAATCCATAGACTGGTGGGTTGTGTCCATCTACCAGCAGGTGGAGATAGAGAGCAAACTTTTGCCTCCCTATATGTGGTCATGTGCTGCCGGAAACTCCTCAGTATGTTCTCTATCTCAGCAGGTGGTGGTCACACACAGCAGCAGCTCTGGCTAGGCCTCCAAGCCTAATCCTTAGGTTTTGTTGAGGCCTGGGGTTGAGGGCTCTTTTGAGCAAGTGCAAACCTGGTGGTGCCAGGTCCCTCCTTTTCTCCCCCCTCCCGCTGGCTCCGTTAAAAAAAAAAAAATTTAAACGTCTTTAAAGGCGTTTATTTCGACGTTTATTTAAACGTTCATTGCAGCTACTCACTGGGACACCAGTTCGTTACAGCTCGGAGCGGCAAGCAGGTAATTTTACCTTTTTATAGCGGGCAGGGGGTTCCCCGATTCTTCTCCTCGTGGCATATGGCGTCGGAGGGCGAGGGCGCAAAGGGTCGCTCCCCGGATCGCTGGAGCGCTTCTAGAGGGGATGCGGGGGTATTAAAGCCTGATTCGCCCTTGTTGGGTGACAGTTTCGTGACCGATGAATGTCCCGGTCCTTCCTCTGGCGCGGCGGTTTTTCCCGCCATAAACGCCCATCCCCCGCTCCTCGCCTCCGCCATCTTGGCCGGCCACGCGGCTCGGACGGCTTCTTCGTGGGCCGCCCTTGAGGTTGGAGACATTAATGCCATGAACGCCCTTAATTTGGGCGACGGCACAAAAGCGGCTAAAGTTAAGCGCCGTTCTTCCCGCGCGGCTCCTTCGTGGAGTGTCGCGCCGGACGCCATTTTGGATGCGCAGCATGTCTCTCCCCCGCTCTTGCGAGCGCCGGTTGAGAGTGCGTCTAGAGCTGTTGCCCAGGCTGCGGAAGTGCACAGTCTGGGGGGTTTCTCCCCCGAGTTTGTTTTGCTGCTGCATCAGGCTTTCCTCAGGCAAAACGCTGCCCCTGCTCCCTCTTCTGGTAGAGGTTGAGGTTCCCAGAGGTAAACGCCCTCGGGTTGATTTTCAGGCCTTGGAGGACTTGTCTCCTCCGATGTAGATGAGGGCAGCGTGTCTGAGGTCTCCCAACGGTCCTTTGCGGATTCCTTGGAGGAGACGGATCCCCGCTCGGATGGAGCGGATGACCCCTCTGCAGCGCGGCTTTTTAGCCCAGAGGATTTGCCCAACCTGTTGTTACAGGCCATGGACACTTTGAAGTTTCCTCTCCGGAGGACGTCTCTCCCTCAGCCCCTGTTGGCTCTGCCATTATGCTGGGGACGAAGCGCCCGCCTAGAACCTTCCACGTGCATGATGCCATGCACACCTTAATTTCGGCTCAATGGGATGTCCCGGAAACGAGCCTTAAAGTGGCTAGGGCTATGTCCCGCCTCTATCCTTTGGCTGTGAGTGAACGTGAGGCCTATCTGTGGCCTACCGTGGATTCTTTAATCACTGCGGTGACTAAGAAAACGGCGTTGCCGGTGGAAGGTGGCACGGCCCTAAAGGATGCCCAAGACAGAAGATTGGAGGCGGCCTTAAGGTCGTCCTTTGAGGCAGCTGCTTTAAGTTTGCAGGCCTCAGTTTGCGGCTCCTATGTGGCCAGGGCGTGCCTGACTATGGTGCAGCGGGCTTCCCCCTCGGATCTTTCCTTGAGGGCTGATTGGCCGGCCCTGGAATCGGGCTTAGCCTATTTGGCAGACTTGCTGTATGATGTCTTGAGAGCCTCAGCTAAAGGCATGGCTCAGACAGTCTCTGCGCGGCGGTGGCTTTGGCTGAAACATTGGTCTGCTGACCACGCCTCTAAATCCCGCCTGGCTAGATTGCCTTTTAAAGGCAAGCTGCTCTTTGGGGTCGAGCTGGACAAAATCGTGACCGATCTCGGCACGTCTAAGGGCAAGAAATTACCAGAGGTCAGGGCTCGGGTTAGTACTCGTCCCGGTACCTCCAGAGGACGGTTGCAGGAAGCCCGTCGGTACCGCCCGGGCAAGTCGGGTTCCTCTGCCCCCTCTTCCTTCAAGAGGAATTTCTCCCCCAAGCAGCATTCCTTTCGCAGAGACCGCCGTCCCGGAGGTGCTCCCTCCGGTCCTCCCCCAGTGTCTCGTACCCAATGACGGGGCCTTGGTCCACGCCCCAGTGCAGATTGGAGGACGGCTGGCCTCGTTTCTGGGCGAGTGGACCACAATAACTTCAGACGCTTGGGTGCTGGAAGTCATCAGAGATGGCTACAAGCTAGAGTTCTGCCGACCCTTAAGAGACGGGTTTGTACTCTCTCCCTGCAAGTCTCCGGTCAAAGCTGTGGCAGTGCAGCAGACCTTGGACAACCTGATCCGCCGGGGTGCGGTCGTTCCGGTGCCAGAAAATCAGATTGGCAAGGGACGTTACTCCATTTACTTTGTGGTACCAAAGAAAGGAGGTTTTGTCCGGCCTTTCCTCGACCTCAAAGGGGTCAATCGGGCCTTGAAAGTGCGGCACTTTCGCATGGAGACTCTCCGCTCTGTTATAGCGGCAGTGAAGGCAGGAGAGTTCTTGGCTTCCTTGGACATCAAGGAAGCGTACCTGCATATTCCCATCTGGCCTCATCCTGCGTTTTGCAGTCCTGGGACGACACTTCCAGTTCAGAGCCCTCCCTTTTGGGTTGGCTACTGCTCCGCGGACCTTTTCCAAAGTAATGGTGGTCATAGCGGCCTTCCTGCGAAAGGCAGGAGTACAAGTCCATCCTTATCTGGACGACTGGTTGATCCGAGCCCCTCTTATGCAGAGTGCGGCAAAGCTGTGGACCAGGTAGTTGCTCTTTTGAGCTCCCTGGGATGGATCATCAACTGGAAGAAGAAGAGCCAGCTGCGCCCGACTCAGTCCCTGGAGTATCTGGGAGTTCGATTCGACACCCAAGTGGGCAGAGTGTTCCTGCCAGACAATCAGGCTCAGGTGGACTAGTTCCTAGTAGCCTCTCCTCTTCGGGCTTGGGACTATGTGCAGCTGTTGGGCTCTATGCCGGCCATGATGGAAGTAGTGCCCTGGGCCAGGGCTCATATGAGACCACTATACTCTCTCTGCTGCAGCGCTGGACTCCGTTATCGGAGGATTATGCTGTGCGCCTTCCCTTGGACCCAGCAGTGCGCAAGGCGCTGAGCTGGTGGCTGCAAACAGTCAAGTTGTCTGCAGGAATGCCTCTGGTGACCCCAGAGTGGATTGTCGTCACGACGGACGCCTCTTTGTCGGGCTGGGGAGCCCACTGTTTGGGAAGGACAGCGCAGGGGCTCTGGTCTCCTGCAGAGGCAAAGTGGTCTATCAACCTCCTGGAACTCAGAGCCATTTGGTTGGCGCTTTTGGAGTTCATCCCGGTACTGGTCTTGAAGCCAGTACGGGTCCTGTCGGACAATGCCACGGCTGTGGCCTATGTCTACCGCCAGGGAGGTACCAAGAGCGCCCCTCTAGCCAAGGAGGCCATGAATCTATGCCAGTGGGCGGAAGCGAACCTGGAGCAGCTTTCAGCGGCCCACATTGCCGGGGTCACGAATGTCAAGGCGGTCTTTCTCAGTCGCCATACCTTGGAGCCCGGAGAGTGGCAACTATCTGCTCAGGCGTTCTTGGACATCACGAAGCGCTGGGGCCAGCCGAGCCTAGATCTGATGGCGTCATCGGCCAGTTACCAAGTGCCGCGCTTTTTCAGCAGAGGACGGGACCCTCGATCCCTGGGAGTAGATGCTCTTCTCCAACAGTGGCCGACACAAGAGCTCCTCTATGTGTTCCCGCCCTGGCCCATGTTGGGCAGGGTGCTAGACCGGGTGGCAAGCATCCCGGCAGGGTATCCTGGTGGGTCCGGATTGGCCCAGACGTCCCTGGTATGCGGACTTGATCAGGCTCTCAGTCGACGATCCTCTGCGGCTGTCAGTGGAGCAGGGCCTGTTACATCAGGGTCCCGTGGTGATGGAGGATCCCTCCCCCTTTGGTCTTAAGGCCTGGCTATTGAGCGACAGCGTCTGAGGAAGAAGGGCTTCTCAGACAAGGTCATCGCCACTATGCTAAGAGCGAGGAAGCGCTCTACTTCTACTGCTTACGCCAGGGTTTGGCGTATCTTTGCAGCGTGGTGTGAAGCAGGCTCACTTTCTCCCTTCACTGCTCCAATTTCTTCAGTGTTGGCATTCCTGCAAGAAGGTCTGGAGAAAGGCCTGTCACTCAGTTCCCTTAAAGTCCAGGTGGCGGCTCTGGCTTGCTTCAGGGGCCGCCTGAAGGGTGCTTCCCTGGCTTCGCAGCCAGATGTGGTGCGCTTTCTCAGGGAGTTAATCACCTGCGCCCTCCTCTGCACTCAGTGGTGCCTGCGTGGAATATCAACCTGGTGCTAAGAGTATTGCAGAAGCCGCCTTTTGAACCCTTGTCAAGGGCATCTCTGAAAGACCTGACGTGGAAAGCAGTCTTTTTGGTGGCTATCCCTTCAGCCAGAAGAGTTTCCGAGCTCCAGGCGCTCTCTTGTCGAGAGCCTTTTCTGCAGTTCACTGAGGCAGGAGTGACTATTCGCACAGTGCCTTCCTTTCTGCCCAAGATTGTTTCTCGCTTCCATGTGAATCAGCAGCTCTGTCTCCCTTCCTTTCGTAGGGAGGACTACCCAGAGGAGTACTCTGCTCTTAAATATCTGGATGTGAGGCGAGTCATCATCAGATACTTGGAAGTGACCAATGATTTCCGGAAATCGGATCATCTGTTTGTCCTGTTTGCAGGTCCTCGTAGGGGTCTGCAGGCTGCTAAGCCTACAGTGGCAAGATGGGTCAAGGAAACCATTGCAGCGGCTTATGTGGCCGCAAGGAAGGTGCCGCCTATCCAGCTGAAGGCTCACTCCACGAGAGCTCAGGCGGCCTCGATGGCAGAGGCCGGATCCGTCTCCTTGGAAGAGATATGCAAGGCGGCAACTTGGGCTTCGGCTCATACATTCTCCAAGCATTACCGTTTGACGGTGGCTGCACGGGCGGAGGCCCGGTTTGGAGCTTCAGTGTTGAGGTCAGGGATTTCAATGTCCCGCCCTGGGTGAGTACTGCTTCGGTACATCCCACCAGTCTATGGATTGATCAGCTTGATGATATGGAAGGTAAAATTATGTATAATCATACCTGATAATTTTCTTTCCATTAATCATAGCTGATCAATCCATAGCCCCTCCCAGATATCTGTACTGTTTTTATTCTGGTTGCATTTCAGGTTCAAGTTTAGTCTTCAGTTACTTCAGAAAGACTTCGTGTTCAAGTTTTTTCACTTGGATTCTTCAAGAGTTAAGACGAGTTTGTGTTACAGTGAGCTGCTGCATTCCTCTCCCCCCCGTTTTACGGGGCTGGATTGAGACATAAATTCTGCCGGCACTCCCTCCCGCTTCGTGCGGCTGTAGGGCAGCTTTGTACCCCTCCCGCTTCGGCGGTGTTAGGGTCAGTCAGCTCCTCCCGCGGTTGCGGTTGCAGGATAAGCCAGATCCCCCCGCATCGGCGGGTGTGGTGTCCCTCCCCCGCTCCGCGGGGATGAGCTGGACGGATTCCCCTCCCCCACTTGTGTGGGGATGAGCTGGGTTAATTCCCCTCCCCCGTTTCGGCGGTGGTGAGCTGGGCAGAGTGTCCCTTCGTGGGTGTAATTCTCTAAGTGCTGAGTCCTGCGGATGGAGCTTTGATATCGACATACTGAGGAGTTTCCGGCAGCACATGACCACATATAGGGAGGCAAAAGTTTGCTCTCTATCTCCACCTGCTGGTAGATGGACACAACCCACCAGTCTATGGATTGATCAGCTATGATTAATGGAAAGAAAATTATCAGGTATGATTATACATAATTTTACCTTCTTTTCTTGATGTCCCAGAAGATTCCCCAGCAGCTTCAAGAGGTGTACCCAATGTAATCGGGTGATTCTATGACAGACCCGCACTCCTGGTGCATCGGGACCTTGGGCCTGGCCATGAGCCTAACTTGTTCTATTTAAAAATGCAGTTGAGGACACAGAGGATGCAGCAGGTCCAACAGGAGAAACTTTTTGGCTCCTTGAAGGCCGGTACATCATCGGCACCGGAACCATCGACCTCGATGGCTGCCAAGACTTCAACATCCACTGAGAATGCACTGGCATTGAGAAGTCTCCACCTTTCTCAATATCAGGCACTGAGAGCAGGTCCCGGGACTGGTCAGTATCAGACCAGACACTGAGGACATGTACGGGTTCGAAATTGTCCTCATCTGCTCCGAAGGACCATAATGCTCTAGGGAAGCCCAAGAAGCAGAAGCATCATTCTTCATCAACACACAGTGCCAGAAGCACTGGGGCATTGTCTTTGCCGGTACCAAGAAGTGCTGGCACCAGGAAGAGCGTTCCCCTTCTTTAGAAGAGGTGCCGGTGTGCAAGTCTCCAGCAGCCAGGTACCCACTACCAGTTCAGCACCGGCGCTTTTCCTGATTGCCTCTCTTCTGGCTCCCCCACCCTTGCTGTGCCTTCCTTTGAGTGGTTCTGAGTCATGCTCAGGAAGTAGCTGGCGCAGATCTGCTCCTGGTGCTAACCACTCAGGTTCTTCCTACGGCTCAGCCCATGCCTGTACAGAAATCCTCAATGCTGGCGCCTCAAAGGATGTCAACATTGATATACAGTACTGTTTTTGGCATTGAGGGAGGGTAGGTCTGTACCTTGGCGCTGTTTGGGCTATGGACATAGCTCCACTAAGTCGAGGCAGGCACAGACTTATTCAGCCAGATATGAGCCTGGTGAAGAGTCTGAGTAGGACCGTTCTTGGGATTCGTCGGAGAAGTCTTATGGGATACTTTCTGATCCTTTCCCACCTCGTGAAAGCTGTAAATCTCCACCAGAGGATCTCTTTCATTGGTTTTGTTAAGGAGATGGCTTATGCCATCCCATTTAAGTTGGAGATGGAGGAAGAGCCTAGGGCAGAAATGTTAACTGTCCTAGACTACGAGTCTTCTCCAAAGGAAGGGGGTCACAGTACCATTGCTCCCCATCCTTTAAAGGTGCACTGCCAAAGAACTGGGAATCTCCCCTTTCTGTGCAGGTCACATCTAAGAAGGTGGATACACAGTATCCTATCCAGAAGGCTCCCATGTTCGAGAGGGCCCAGCTGCCTCGCCAGTCTCTGGTGGTCGAATCTGCCCTCAAATGTGCTAGAAGCTCTAGGACTCATGCCTCAGCACCCCCAGGTAGAGAGACTTAGACATCGGACTCGTTTGGGAGGAAAACCTTTCAGGCCTCTGCTTATTTCCCACATCCAGTCCTACGGGTGCTATACAAACCTTTTACTTGCAATCTTTGGTCCACAGTACACTGTCTTGTGGATTCTCTTCCCTGGAGCAGGCAGTGGAGCTTCGCCAGTTGATCAGTAAGCAGCTGTATCTAGCCAGGGGTGCGTACAATTTTTTTGATATAGTGTCCAGACTCTCCGCTATGGGTGAGAGGAATGTACACACTCATGTCTCTGACCTGCAACCAGTGGCTCAGGAGAGGTTGGTGGGCATTCCTTGCCAAAGTGACAGTGTCTTTGAAGATGAGGTAGAGGAGTTCAACATACAGATACCATCCAAACTGTGTCTCGGCAACCTTCAGCTGCAGCACTCAAGAAAAGGTGTCATTGTAGACAATACACTGAAATCTTCTCCCCAGTGTTTGGCGGTGGCCAGAAAAGCAAACAGCGTGCTAGGAATTATTAGAAAAGAGATGCAAAATAAGACACAGAATATTACAATGCCTCTGTATTGCTCCACATGGTGTGACCTCACCTTGATTATTGCATTCAATTCTAGTCACTCTTCTCATAAAACGATACAGCAGAATTAGAAAGGTTCAAAGAAGAGCAACCAAAATGATAGAGGATGGAACTCCTCCCATATGAGGAAAGGCTAAAGAGGTTAGGGCTCTTCAGCTTGGAAAAGAGATGACTTAAGAGGGGATATGATTGAGGTCTATAAAATCCTGAGTGGTGTAGAATGGGTAGAAGTGAATCAATTTTTCATTCTTTTAAAAAGTACAAAGACCAGGGGATGCTCAATTAAACAACATGGAAATACTTTTAAAACAAATAGGAGGAAATATTTTTTCACTCAAAAGAATAGTTAAGCGCTGGAACTTGCTTCCAGAGGATGTTTTAAAAGCGGTTAGAGTATCTGGGTTTAAAAAAGGTATAGATAAGCTCCTGGAGGAAAAGTCCATAGTCTGCTACTGAGATGGACGTGGGGGAAGCCACTGCTTGCCCTGGGATTGGTAGCATGGAATGTTCACTACTAATTGGGTTTTTGCTAGGTACGTGTGACCTGAATTAGCCACTGTTGGAAGCAGGATACTGGGCTAGATGGACCATTGGTCTGACCCAGTATGGCTATACTTAATGTATTCTGAGAGAGCTCTGGAAAAATCCAAATTTGTTGATCCAAAAATAATGTTAAAATTTTTGGAAAATAGTCTAAGAATCATATTAAGATCCTGTTCAAACACAAAACTTACAATAAGAGTAGATTTAAAATTCTCAGATGAAGAAGCCTCTAGAAGACCCGACACATCCAAACTGTCCATAGATAAGTTCTTCAGGTTGATTCTTCTCTGCTGCTGATCTTCTGTTCTACCATCTGTGAGATGATGAATCTTATTCAAAGGTGGTATTGATTCATCTGATATGAACAGAATCTCCTTGATGTAATTAAATTTGCTGAAGACACAAAGTTATTCAAAGTTGTTAAATTGCGAGAGGTTTGTGAAAACTTTACAAGAGGACCTTACAAGACTTGGCGTATAAATGGCAGATGACGTTTAACGTGAGCAAGTGCAAAGTGATGCATGTGGGAAAGAGGAACCCAAACTATGGCAACGTAATGCAAGGTTCCACGTAAGGAGTCGCCGAAGAAGAGAGATCTCAGTTGATAACGTTGAAATCCTCTGCTCAGTGTGCTGCGGCGGCTAAGAAAACAAATAGAACGTTAGGTGGTGTTAGGAAAGGAATGGAAAAGACGTTATAATGCCTTTGTATCGGTCCATGGTGCGACCGCATCTGGAATATTGTGTTCAATTCTGGTCGCCGCATCTCAAAAAAGATATAGTGGAATTAGAAAAGGTACAGAGGAGGACGATGAAAATGATAAAGGGGATGGGAAGACTTGCCTATGAGGAAACCTGAAGCGTCTAGGGCTCTTCAGCTTGGAGAAGAGATGGCTGAGGGGAGATACGATAGAGGTCTATAAAATAATGAGTGAAGTGGAACAGGTAGACGTGAATCATTTGTTTACTTTTTCCAAAAATACTAGGACTAAGGGACATGTGATGAAGCTACAAAGTAGTAAATTTAAGATGGATCGGAGAAAATGTTCCTTCACTCAACGTGTAATTAAACTCTGGAATTCGTTGCCAGAGAATGTGGTAAAGGCGGTTAGCTTAGCGGGTTTAAAAAGGGTCTGGATGACTTCCTAAAGAAAAAGTCCATAGACCATTATTAAATTGACTTGTGGAAAATCCACTACTTACTTCTGGGATAAGCAGCATAAAATGTATTGAACTTTGTGTAATAGTGACCAAGCTGTATTCAGATAAGTTCGCTCCTGTCAGCTTTAAATGCTCCAGTGCTTGCATTTATCCATTTACTACTGTTCCTATTTTTGTCAATTTGTTTGTACTTTCTCCAAGGGGAAAATTTTTATCCTACCGATTAGAGGGTCCTATTTGTTGTGATATTTATTGAAAAAAACACATACACATTTGTATATTTGATTTATTTCTCGTCACTTTATTGTAGTGATTTTTGTTTTTCACACACAAAGTTTTTAGAGCCGTACAGAGAGTATTTCATGATGTAGTGAGCTGCTTTGCGGCTAGTCTCACTGATTTCAAACGCTCTGCTGTGGTTACAGCCTATACTGAACTCTCTCAGGCTCTTCACTAAAAATTAATTTCATCAAATATTATAACCTGCTTGTGTTTTTCAATAAATATCGGTCTTCAGTTTTTAGGGACTGACTCTTTCGATTCCATAGAATAATTCTACAGCATTTCAACTTTACTGTGTAATACAGTTTGCCGTTTAATTATGGTTTCCCCAAGGGATTTCAGTTTGTACATTGTTCTTTCTAATACTGATGAACACCCTTCTTGATCAGAAAGGTACTGATTCTGTGCTAAATTCGAAGACTTTATTTCACCAGTTAATAAAGCAATGTCTGTTACTGTTTTGCTAACTTTGGCATCCAAATGTGTTAACACCAACCATAAGGAATCCAAGGTAACAGTATATGGTTTACTTATTGGATCCCCCAACCGAGTAGAGGCTGCAGGCAGTCTAGGGAGTTCGATTCAAGCCATATCCGATGTGGCAGAACATCCACTCCTCCAGCTTTTGACATGGGACATCTTACTTGTACTGAATCCTTGTCACTCTGGCTCTGCTGGACTCAAGGCGGAGATGTATCTTTCCCTGGAGCTGTTAACACCAGTTCCAAGGCACAGGGGTCAAATGTCTCCAACTCCCTCGACACTCTGGAGCATGCCTGCCTCATTGAGCAGCATGTTCTCCCACAAAGCAGGATTCAGTGCCTTCACTGAGACACCAGGAAATGGCTGCTTGGGCAGGGAAAGAGTAACTTCATGCCCAGACTGGTGAGTCTTTCCTGATTTCTCTCCAGTAGCATGCCCTCTGCCTGTACCTCCAAATTTTTCTGTGGTCTGTTGTCCCAGGTCGATTGGTGGGGGCTCCAAGTAACAAACCCTCACCTTTCCGTTTGATCATAATTATAGTAAAAAATTAATAATTATAAAACATATAAGGAAAACCTTTAGAGCAGCTTTTAATTTGCGTGGATTCTCAGGATGCCATATTGATTCTACCCCCCCCCCCCCCCCCCCAATGCTTCTATAGAGTCAAGTGGTCCTGAAGAAAAGGGGATGTGGCCCCCTCCACAAAAGCAAAAGTAAGGATGTTGGAAACTGTAGGCTGGTTAATCTTATCTCTGTAGTGAGTAAATTAATGGAAATGCTTCTAATGCAGAGGATAGTGAAGTTTTTGGAATCTGATTTGCTGGAGCTGAGACAGCATGGTGGTTTAACTAGAGGCAGGTCTTATCAGAAAAATCTGATTAATTTCTTTGACTTGCTGAACAGACAGTTGAATCGAGAGAGAACATTGCATGTGCTATACTTTAAATTTTAGCAAAGCCTTTGACACAGCTCAGCACAGGTGACTTATAAATTGAGTGCCCTTAGTATGGATCCTAAAGTGGCTGACTGGATTAGAAACTACACAGTTGGTTGCGCCTTTCCGCTAGTAGTCTTTCCATCTCGCAGACATGCCTCAATTTTTGGATCCACTGAGTTATCGGTGGGGTTGTGGGCTGCTTCCAGTGGGCAGCAGTTACAACTCTAGCAGCGCTTATAGCCTGCCTCAAGAAGATTGGCTGGGTGTGAGAGAGACCCGCAGCACCTGCAGAGAATAAGAAAAAGGTCGGGCTCCATGGTATCGGGCTACCCATCCACATCTGCAGCCTGCTGCGAATCGAACTCCAATAGGCACTGACCTTCCTACATGTCCACCATATGTGTCCCGCTGTGCCCCTTACTCCACAACCCCTCCAGCACAGCCCTGTTGTTGTGGGGTAAATGCGCTGAAGACGCTCAGGCATCAAGTACCAGCGGTACAACACCTTCACCGCATTC
Source organism: Microcaecilia unicolor (assembly GCF_901765095.1). NCBI lineage: Eukaryota > Metazoa > Chordata > Amphibia > Gymnophiona > Siphonopidae > Microcaecilia > Microcaecilia unicolor. The sequence continues at coordinate 97,629,699 of NC_044032.1, read as the reverse complement.
TCCTTAAAAGGTACATGAGATGACACTCCCACCGCAGCCCGCTCCATTCTCTCCCATGTCGCCTCCAATTCCATGCCCAGCTCCCTTTGCCAGCTCTTCCTATGAAGTGTGTAGTTCGGAGATTGCCTGCTAACAATATGATAGAGGCGTAATACCAGCCCACTTGTCTTAGGTGGACCCTCGCAGATGGTCTCTCGTGTTATTTTTTTCCCTGGTCTCTACCTCCCGAACTGCCTGTGTCTTAAAGGATGATAGTTGAAGGTAGGCATACTGGTCAGACCCCACTATCGGGAATCTCTCAAGGGCCTCAGGGTACGTCAATAAGGTCTCCCCTTCAAACAATTGACCCCACAATCATAAACCTCCCGTGTACCATCTTGTGAATACTCCTTTTATCGTACCTGGGTAAAACAATGATTGTGGGCAATGGGGGACAGACGAGAGAGTGTAGTACGTCGGTGTGGAAACATACTATCCCAATTTGAGAGGGTGACGTGTATATAGAGGGACACAATTCCTCCTCCAGAGACCTAAGAGAACTCTGGATCCACATGAGTGCCCCCAGCGACCTTGCACCTAGGGTATATTGCTCTAACTGCACCCATTGCCGGTCTGGGTAGTCCTGGAACCATTCTACTGCTGCGCGTGCTTGAATCGCTCTGTAGTACCAGGCCAGATTGGGTACCCCCAACCCTTGATTGGGAGGGCCTGAAAGAGGTAGAGCAGGCGCGGCAAAACATTCATCTTTACAGCAGCTATTCGGCCAAACCATGAGAGGTCAAAGTCACCCCATTTACCCAAGTCTTCAATGAGCGCCCCCGCCAGGCCCTTAGTTTACAGAGAAAAGGTCCGTGAGGTCTGCCGTCTAATTAACCCCCAGGTAGCAAATGCTCTTGTTAGCCCACCGGAAGGCATAAGAAAACCTCAACGATCCCACGAACTCCCCCGGGAGAGTCACGTTCAGTACTTCAGATTTTGACACATTAACTTTAAATCCCGACACAGTCGAGTATTCTTTTATCTCCCGCAGAAGCCCAGGGAAGGTGGTCAGGGGGCGAGTGACATACAGCAACACATCATCCGCGAAGAGGGATAGTTTGTTCTCTCCCACCTATGGAGAGTCCTGAGATATTTGGGTTGGTTCTAAGCTTGGTTGCAAATGGCTCCATAACCATTGCAAACAATAGGGGGGGGGGGGGACAAGGGGCAACCCTGTCTAATGCCTCTATGTAAAGGGATCATTGCAGAGTTGCCCCCATTTACTCGAATACACGCTTTAGGAGAGCTATAGAATGCTTGGATCCACCCATGGAACTGCGGTCCTATCCTATGAATGGCCAATGCACCCGGTCGAAGGCCTTTTTGGCGTCTAAGCTAAGGAGGCAAAGAGGCCTCTGCATTCTCTTAGCCACTCGCCTGATATTGTCTGTTGCTTTTCTATATGGGACAAATCCCACTTGGTCAGGGTGGATAATGGCTGGGAGCAAAGGTGCCAGTCGGTTGGCCAAAACTTTAGCTAGTATTTTAACATCGGCGTTCAAGACGGATATTGGGCGGTAGGACCCACAGTCCTTATGATCTTTATTCGGTCTAGGCAGTACCGCAATCCATGCTTCCATCATGGAGGTGGGTAAAGACTCCCCATTCCCAATCAGGTTAAACAGGTCAGCTAGTAGCAGGGCCAACTCGGGCGAATTTCTTAGAATTCGTTGGGGAAGCTGTCCAACCCCGGTGATTTACAGGGCAGGTGTTGAATAGCTTTTTGTATCTCAACTGGGGTGACCGGCGCATCGAGAGTGGTCCTCTGCTGATTTGTTAAAGAAGCTAGGTCACTCGCAGCTAGGTAATCTAGAATAGAGTCTAAAGGAGGGTTGGTCTCCCGTGCGTGTAGCTCCTGGTAAAATTAGCTAAAGTGCCTCCGTATGGCTTCAGATGTGTTCGGCAGGTCACCCCTCTCGTCCCTAATGTGAGTGACCGTTCAGTCTACCTTTCGCCTGCGTAGCTTTATAGCCAGGAGACGTCCAGCTTTATTGGTGAATTCATATGATCTAACCGTATTTCTGGTTTGTCACCAACTTAATTGTTCAGAGTAGATAGTCCAGTTGGAGCCTCTGCCCATGCAGTTCCTCCAGAACAGCTGAGGAACCACCCAACTTGTGCTGCGCCTCCAGGATCCGAATCCTTTCCATGCATTGTGTCAGCTGGGCCCTACGAACTCTCGCACGCTTGCTAGCTATCTGTGTAAAGTAACCTCTCGATACTGCCTTCATAGCATCCCACACAACACTGAGAGGTGGGCCCGACTCCATATTGAACTCCAGGTACTCCTTCAGGACCTTCCTGCATCCCTCCGCCACCTCCCCCTCCTGTAGTAAGTCTGTGTTAAGCGTCATCTTTGACCTCTGCTCTAATGGTTGGCAAGGTAACCCAAACTGGGGCATGGTCAGAAATTGTCGCTCTACCGATTCCTGCTTTCGGGCCCCTCTCAGCTAATGTAACGTCAAAAAAGATGTAATCGATACGTGAGTACGACTTATGTATGGGGGAGAAGAATGTGTAATCCATCATAGTCATATGACTTAGTCTCCAGACGTCAAGGGTTCCTAGTGAGTAGACCAGGGAACTCAAGGCCAAAGAGTCCTTAGATACCGAATGCTGGGGTCTCCCGGATCTATCTAGCACCTGGTCCATAACTTCATTAAAGTCACCCCCCAAGATCAGAGAGCCCTGGGTAAATGTAGCTAATATGTTCTTCACTTTGGTGTAGAAGGTCCCCTGGTGTTCGTTTGGTGCATATAGAGATGCGAGAGTGAGGTCTACTTGGTCTATGACTATTTGCAAAAACAAAAAAACGCCCTCCCTGGTCTCGTTTGATATTCAGTATTTGGGCCGATATGGATTTGTGAAACAACACTGCCGCTCCATGCTTTTTGGATCCATCAGCAGAGGAGGCAAAGAAGGCACTGGGGTAGTCTGGGTGGGAGAGAAGTCGCTCATGCACTCTGCGGAGATGGGTCTCCTGCAGCAGGACAATATGCGGTTTTAGCTGCTGTAACTCTTTAAACAACTTCTGCCTTTTCTGAGGCATGTTCAGCCCCTTCACATTATATGATATTTTTAAGTCTGTACTCATTACTGGGATATTACATCAGTTTTTTTTTCCCAACAGATAGTCCACCCACTTCATGTACTTGTGCTTCCCGATACCAGTGGTGCCCCCAACCCACACCTCCCCCCCCCACCCCCCCCTGTCTAACACCAACTAGAGGGCACAAGTCCCCATTGTGGGAAAAGAGAACGTAACACACGAGCATCCACACATCCCACATTCACGGAGGTCAGAGCTCAGTATCTCCATCCGGTCCAGAATTTCATCCTTCGATTATTATTATTATTATTATTATTTTTTTAATCTTGTATGCCAGAAAGTAGCTGGCAATGTTCGCCTGCGATTCCTTTTTTTGCAGGCGGTCTCCGCGATTCCGCCAACGACAGCGCGGAATCGGAATCAGATGGAGACGCCCTCGCCATTGCCTTGTGGTGCTTTGCGGTTTTGCTCGTCCCGCCACCAGCTGACTTCTCTGGATCTTTAGTTCGCGCCGAAGACGCTTTACTCATGCTGCTGTCGATGAGGAGCGATGGGGAACGCTTCAGGCAACTTTAAAGTGACTGGTGACTGCTTTTTATTGCTATTTTATTTATCGGGGTGCGGGAGCTAGAAAGCTAGGCTGCCATTGATAGCGGCGACGTCACTTCCTCTCAAGGTCACCAATTGTTTAACCTCCCTCCTCACCTTACCAGGATAGTGCAGTATTCAGAATGCCAATTACCTTCGGGTGCTTCTCCCTGGATTACCTTTACCTTTCCTATTGATCACAGGAAAAGATGAACTCCTTTTAGTTCTTTTAGAAAAGGGAAAAAAAAATTGTAATTTAAAAATAGACCACCAATGTATTCTGTAAGGCAGTGGGCAAATTTATTAATCAATGGGTTGTATGTAACACAGGAAGAGCAGTAAATTCTTCAAACAAAATGTTTAAAGCAGAAATGCAGGTTTCTTTTTTTTTCTCCTGTGAGTGGAAGTTGCAAGCAGATGGCAAGACGCGAGTCAGTGTGCCCACAAATTCCTAAATTTGCTTATCTCGCTCTTTCTTTATATTCTACTTTCCCTCTGTCACATGATCATACATTCCACAACAAACTTCCTTTTATTGGTCAAATTATTTTTCACTGGTCTGGTTACTTTCTCATATTTGGCCCCAAATGTGCTTACGTGCTCATGCTCACCTCTCACATCCTATAACTTGCTACCTCTTTTATTTCAAGTTTGTATCCTTGCGATGTCCTTGAAAATGCTGTGCTTGTGGTTTCTGCTCTACTCCTTCCCCATCATGTTGCCCAATACTCTAGAGACCTTGCTTCTTGTATCCTTCACCCTCAGTATGAGTCACTTTGGAATCTCTCTTATTCTTTTCTTTGAAGGTTCACCAGGCACACTAAAATGGCCAGTTTCAGTGGCTAGTAAAACATAGTGTTTATACAACGGTTTGTAGAATAGCACTTATGTCCAGGAATCGCAGCTAACTTTAGGTGTGGTCATTTGTACCAACTGAAACATAGTTCAAATGTTCGCCCCTAAATTAGGTTCATATCCCCATTATTCTGTAACAGTGTGCGTGTATACTAGGACCGCCCCCGTTCCACCCATGACACTTCCATTTCTGTGCGCCCTTTTTCAGAATGCATGTAAATTTAGTGTGTAAAGTTCAATTAAATATAATTAGTGCCAGTAACTGCTTGTTAAAAAGCCAACGGTGCTTCAATTAAATTTGGGCATGCACCCACATTTGTGTGCACAATTTTTGGCAGCTTTTATAGAATTAGGGAGTTTAATTTCTAATCTAACCTCTAATGGCAATGAATTCCAAATAGGACCTTGATAAAGAATAGTTGTAAATAACTTTACTCATTTTTTCTTCAGGATGGAATCCAAATAGAAAAACTCAGATGTCCTTTAAGATCAAGTTGCAACTTGATCATGTTTTCAAGGCTGCCTGAAAGATATTCTCGAGCATTTCATCACATGTAGTGTGCCTTTTCTAAGATTAGAAGCTATACTTCCTCTTTTCTCCTGTCTTGAGTGCAGTTTGATTCTGCTGCTTAAGGTGCTGGGACTTCCATCCTTTAACAGGAGTGGAGGAGTAGCCTAGTGGTTAGTACAGTGGTCTTTGATCCTGGGGAACTGAGTTTGATTCTCACTGCAGCTCCTTGTGACTCTGGGCAAGTCACTTAACCCTCCATTGCCCCAGTACAAAATAAGTACCTGAATATATGTAATGTATATGTAATGCATATATGAAAACTGACCTGTTCAAAAAGGCATACCACAAACAACCATCCTAATTACTAAATAATAAAACTGATCATGAACTAGACAAAACCGAACTTTTATCACCTGACTGACCTACCTCACTGAAATTAACGAACAAGCACTACCACTCAAATCCTATGATGAAAATGATTTCTCTATAATTGATGACCTAACATATGATACAATCCAATCTATTACTCAGGAACCTATAGACAATAACATAACGTATTCTTCTTTATCATGTTTGTATGCACCTTAATGCAATACCACTTTCATCCTTATGTCGAAAAAGATTTCTCTATAATTGATGTAATCTTCTTTACCATGTATGTATGCACCTTAATGCAATACCATTGTAACTCTGCTAACCGGAAATGGCAATCGCCACTATGGCAAATGTAAGCCACATTGAGCCTGCAAATTGGTGGGAAAATGTGGGATACAAATGCTACAAATAAATAAATAAACCGCTTTGAATGTAGTTGCAAACAACCTCAGAAAGGCGGTATATCAAGTCCCATTTCCCTTCCCTTCCCTTAGAAGAATCTCACTCTTACGTAGTTATTCTTGGTTTCTGTCTCTTCTAAGAGAATTGTGTGCTACAAGTTTTAACATGCACAGATCCCTTTCTCTGGTTTGTGGAAGCAGGAATTTCGGTTAAACGATTCTATCCTTTGTTCCAAAAGGGGTGTCCTTATTTCAGGTAGATCAAATCTTCACTTTTGCTTCATGTTTGGTCACTTTAATGTACTAAAGTACACAAAGGAGCCTATTTTAGACTTAAAAGTTCCATAGTAACCTATGGAAAGTGCTTTGAAAATGAGCCACAAAGATTTCCAAGGTTGGGCAAATTGATTTTTCTCTTTACAGATTTCAGGTAAGGTGAACCAACTTCTAAAACTATGTATTGCGCAGTAACTGAGGCAATGTTTCATCAACATATATATTTAATTTCAAAAGAAGGGGACTTCCAAAAATGTGAAAACTTTATATCTGAGTGTTTCAAGCACATGGGCTGAATTACGAGCAGTGCTTCCAGTTTTGGAAGAGTGGAGTGTGTGGCCTAGTGGTTAGGGTGGTGGACTTTGGTCCTGAGGAACTGAGTTCGATTCCCGGCACAGGCAGCTCCTTGTGACTCTGGGCAAGTCACTTAACCCTCCATTGCCCCATGTAAGCCGCATTGAGCCTGCCATGAGTGGGAAAGCGCGGGGTACAAATGTAACAAAAAATAAAAATTTTGCAGCTGCAGACTGGTGATAGTCATTCCTGATTTCTTACATTTGCAGAGAATTGGGCTGTAGGTAGTATCATGACTGTGTATTATGTTTAGGACTGAAATTATTTGGGCAGAGATTCTGGCATCCTGCCCATCTTGGGAACTGCTTTTATATATCCCACAGGTTCTGGACTGGTCTGGTGAGAATGCTAAGAAAGGAGAAATTAGGTCTTACCTGCTAATTTTCTTCCTTTTAATCCCACTAGACCATTCCAGAAATATATAAACCACTTTGGTATACATTAATAATGCTCTTTTTACTCTTTTATCAACAATCAAACTTTCTTCAGGTTCAGTGTTAGCAGTTTAACTTAAAAAAAAAAAAAATTTTAACCGATGATATATTATGATGAGTATTACTAGTACTACAACTCAAGTAAAATGGAAAACAGATGGTCCATACTTTGTCATTTGAAATACTGGGCATCTAAGGCTGTGCCATACCCTTATTAGGAGAAGCATGCACAATATTTTTTCTTTTTCTCCATCCACTGGTTAACAGGCACAATGCACAGATTCTAGACTAGGCTGGTGGGACTACAGGGAAAAAAAGTTAGCATGTAAGACCTAATTTTCTCTTTTAAAGCCAGAAATTTCAGAAAAGGGGACAAGTTCATTCAACAGCAAGAGGTCTAAAATTTGTGGATGAAACTAAGGTGTTATCCGCATATAATAGGAACGCCACAAGATTCTTTCTCATTCTCACTGGTCTAGTGTTAACAGTTTAGCCCTTATGTGACCTGCAAAGGACTCAATTGCTAGTGCAAAGAGGTGTTTCCCTCCACCCCCCCCCCCCCCCCACAAAAAAGCCAAATTCCTCTGACATCTGATAGTTAACCAAGATGTTACTTTTGTGTTGAGTGCAGCACCTCACCCACTTCTGAAAATTCTTCAAGTTCAGGTACTGCAGGGACCTAAAGAGGCAATCCCATTTTACTCTCTAGCACTTTTCTGAACATCAAATACACAGTGCCTTCTGTTTGCATGTTTTAAGGTAGTATAATAGTTACGTCCCTCCTAACATTGTCCCCTCTCTGCCTGCCTTTGACAAACCCATATTGATTTATAGTAATGTGAAAAATGTTTTTCCCTCATTATTGCATATGTTACGCTGAACAGACTGCAGTAGTAGACAAAGGGAACCTGTGTAAACACACGGCAGATTTTTATCCATCTATATCACAGATTTGTAAAAATATCTGCCTCCTCAGTTTATCAACCAATTGAACAAATGTATTTGATAATTAGATTCGACTGAGTGAACAAAGCAAGGCTTGATTGCAGCTAGCCCTGTTGAATCTAAACTGCACTATATATTGAACCTTATCATGAGAGTGAAGTAGTCGCCACAAAGTTCCTTCAAAAATGCTGTGCTGTGATCAGTGGAAATTCCAGAAGTGATTAGGAAAAAAGCTGTTGAAATATATCAGCTTGGAAAGGGTTACAAAGCCATTTCTAAAGCTCTGGGGTTCCACTGAATGACAGAGTTATCTCCAGATGGAGAAGACTTGGAATGGTTGTCAATCTTCCCAGGAGTGATCAGCCTGCCAATATTACTCCAAGGACTCAGCAACAACTCATATGGGAAGCTGCAAAACATCCCAGAAGAACATATAAAGAACTGTAGGCCCCTCTATCCTCAGCTTTAGTGACTTCACAATAAGAAAAGAATGCGCAATAATGGGATTCCTGGGAATGTAGCAAGGTGGAAATTTCTGCTGTGAGTAACGTTAGTGTTTTCTCACATTTTTGTAAAAACACACCTCTATGATCCACATTCGTTTGGGATAATGTTCTATGGATTGATGAGTCAAAGTGGAACTCTTTCGGCAACATGGGTCTCATTATGTCTGGCTTAAAGTAAGTACAACATTCTACAGTAATATTATACCAGCAGTCAAACAGGTGGTGGTAGTGTGGTGGTGTGAAAATGTTCTGGTGCCTCAGGACCTGGAAGGCTTGCTATTTTAAGGAACCATGAATTCTGCACTGTACCAGAAAATTCTTAAGAATTCCTGTCATCTGTCCATGAGACTGATCCAAAACACACTCGCAAATCTACATTTGAATGGCTGAGAAGAAACAAAATTAATATTTTGGATTGGCCTAGTCAGAGTCCTGACTTGAACTCATTAGAGATGCTGTGACAGGACCTGAGTTGAATAGTTCATGCACAAAAACTGCAAATATGTCTGAATTAAAGCAATTCTGCAAAGAAGAGTGTAAGACTGATACCAAATTATAGGATGCATTTGGTTGCAATTAATGGTGCTAAAGGTGGTGCAGTCAGTTACTGTTTCAAATGGCTGATATAGGTGTTGGATAACTTTTGTTTCTTAAAGAAATGAAGTAACAAGTTAAAAACTGTAATGGTACTCAAGTTCCCTATGTCTGATATTATATTCTATTTTAAAGGGCAGAAACCATTCAGTGTGACATATACAATAATAGGGGCAATCGGGAGGGGGGAAAGTTGTGTTGTGGTGTTTTTTTTTTTCCTCCCCCCACTTCACTGTATGTCGGGTGTTCTCATCCCAGGCCTCGGGACACACCAAGCCAGCCTGGTTTTCAAAATTTCTGCAATAAATGTGTGTAAGAGATTTTCATAAATGGAGGTAGTGCATGCAAATTTATCTTGTGCATATGCATTATGGATATCTTAAAAAAACAAAACCAAATACCACAGACTGGCTCGGTGTGTCTCGAGGACTGGATTGAGAATTTATGCTAATATAAAACTGTGACTAGATCAGTCCTAAAATAAACACTTTAAACTCAGTATACAGTTCTGTCTTAATACTTAGCAAATCAGAATAAACTGCTATAATCAATATTTAAGATTTATAGTGTTTATACTCCACTAAGTCATTATGTTCTTAGACTGGTGAAACTGCTTTGAAGTTTTAGAGCCAAGTCATTTTTAAGGTCTGTGTAGCTGTAGCTTAACATTAGTTAGGTGTATGGCCACCCTGGTATTAATGTGTGCAAAGCTAAATAATTGTAGAATAATTAATGAGGTTTGTCAAGTTAATGTACCTTAAAATTCTGGAGTACTTTCCCACAATTTGTTTCCTTCTGAACTGTAAATTTTAAAAAGAACCCCAATCTCAAGTTTTTAAAGGATGAAATGTAAATGTCAATGGAAGCTTATATGGAAGGACACAGCATGACCCTTACTCCATGACACTGGGCTTGTGAAAATGATTAGGAACCTGTAAAAGGGTTGTTGAATTTGAAAGTAAAAATGAAAATCTTTGGGTGGTTAGGATCCAGAATATATTTTTGGAGCTGAGTAGAAAGGCTAAATTTTGAAACTCTTGCCTTTCATGTTCTAGGAAGAGATAGCAAAAGACCTACTATCAGGTGATGATGAAGAAACTCAATCCTCTGCGGATGACTTGACGCCTTCTGTTACGTCCCATGAAGCCACAGACTTCTTCCCGCGACCGTTACGATGTAGGCAAATAACAGTGGTGATGGTTGACTTGAATTTTGTTTCTAATCTAGAGCCAGATTTACAAAAGTTTTATATCCTGTTTTTATACATAGAATATTTAATATATCTGGCCCTTAATATAATGGGTTTGGACATGTCCTCTGCAAATGTGATTTGTAAATACCAGGGGAGATTAGGAAATAAGAACTCTGGGATCCTACTGTGTGGGGAGTTTTTTGTTTGTTTTGTTTTTAAGCCTTGGAATATTCAAAGAAACATTGTAGTAATTGTGTTGCAACAATTTTTTTTCTTTTCACTTTTATTCTGTAGTCATTTTGCTCTGTAGATTTTTTTTTTTTTTCTGATACTTCTTATGTATCTAATTTGAAAAAGAGAATGCATCATGAAGTGGAACAAGGCAAGAAAGATAGCTACTCCCTCCCAAGCTTCTAAACACATAATTGGGTGGGGGTATGGTTTAACAAAATGCATGGACTGAAACATTTTAGATATTTAAATGTAAATTAATTGCTGCTATTATGTTTCTCCTTTTGCATAACTCCAGAAACAATGATCTGGAATTTAGTAAGCCCTAGGACAGTGAGCTATATTTTCCTTCATGATGATTTGCTGTGATCCTGGTTAAAGTGTCCTGATTATTTATTGTATTTATTATGACATGTCTACCCCGCATTTTCCCAAGAAAGCTCAGGTTCAATGCATCTTACATAGCAAAGAAGCATTTCAAGACAATACAAGAATACAAATATTTTTTTAAAAAGTTCTTTTTATATGAGCTGAACAGAGATCTAAAGAAATGGGTTTTAAGTAAACTTCAAAACAACATATAATTGGCTGAGAGTCTAATATACTTGGTAATGAGTTCCAGAGTTTGGTACTTTGGTAAGAAAAATTAGCATTATGGATAGTTTTGTAGGTTGTTTTTAAATCTTGTAATATGAGATATTCTCTAGATGACGAGGTAGCATTTTTTTGGTGATAAATTAATGAGATCTATCATACAAGATGCTAAGATACCATAAAGAAACTAATGAACAAGAGCACAGAGCTTAAATGAAATTCTTCCATTAATGCCCAGGGAGGTTATTTTGTTGTAGAATTACAGTTGATGCTGTTAAATGGTTAGAGAGGATTTCAGGTTATAAAGTCATTTACTTTTTTTTGCATAATGGCTACAGTTATGGGATGGACACGGAATACTCCAGTAAAGCTGTACTGTTTTGAGCTAATTGAGAGATTTGGCTTCTTGGTCTATTACTGCACTGTGTTTAATTTTACTTGTACTACTTCTAGAAGTCAGATTACCTGTGCTGCAGTAATTGATTAGGTTCTAAAAGTCAAAAGTTAGCTTGGTGTTAAGATTTCAGTCAGTGGCGATATCTTCAGAAATTCGCTGTGCCATGGACAGGCTTCGGCATTGAATTTCTAGGTATATTCAGCACTTAACTGGCTATGATGAATTGCATAAAGATAGGACTGACTTTCATGGAGTCCTGTGTATGCAGTTACCTTGGCCAATTAAGTACTGAATATCAGCACTTAACCAGCTAATTGCTGACTCTGCCCCCAGAATAGCCAGTTAAGTGCCACTGAATATGACCGGTTAGCCCTGAACAAGTGATTTAACCAGCCAGCAGCTGATTTTGGTCAGTTAAATCGCTTTGTTATTGAACCCCTAGGTTTTCCAAATGAACAGACTATACATGATCATGAAAGTTTGCACATGCCATTAGGAGTTTTACACCACTCAAAATGATACTGGCCTTCTCTTGAACACAGAACTAGCTCATAAAACTACAGGGTGTTTAAAAAAAAATTTTTTTTTAAGTGAATTTATTTGAGGCTTGTTAGGAGATAAGGAGTGAGGCATAACAAACTAGGCACATATTTAGGGCCCAGATTCACTCCCGGAGACAGACTACTGATGGCCAAAGTACGCAAAAGCGGCATGTACAAAGAAGTAAAGCAACGCATGCAGGAACCGATAGCCGAGAGCTTACCCCAGCAGTGTGCATAAGACTTAATAGTCTCAGACAGAGAATACTATAGTCACGAAGTACTGATGGCCCTCTGATGTATAATAGTGGCTTCTGAGGCAGATAGCTGCCCTGTTAGCTGTAGGCAGAAGACTAGATCTGCTTCTGCCCACAAAAGTCGGTCTATCCTTTCCTGTCCCTGTGCATTGTCTTTGTCAGCAAGCAGCACTTCTTACCTGCTTTTTTTCCTCCTCTGGTGTCTTTTCTTTGCAGTCCAGAACCATGCAGGGCCTTGTTTGTGGATGTTTAAACTGCATTTTTCTATTACATCCCAAGGATCGGTCCAGACAAATAGGTTGTGACCATCCACCTTCAGGTAGAGAGAGAGAACTCTGAGGTGTGCCTCATAAGCTCCTGCACTTAGCAACCAAGCCAGTATTCTCCATCTCCAACAGGCAGGATAGCAGCTCCTGTGTGCTGTGGTTACTTCTGTGTGGTTTCCTATCCTGCTTGCAGGTACAGTTGAGTTTGAGGTTGAGAATATCATGTGCCTCAGGTGTAAACCTAGTGGTGTAGGTCCTTCCCTGCTCCCAAGTTGCCACTTTCTACCTCTTTATCTCATTTAAGCCTTCTTTTTCTCTTGCAGCCACTGCAGTTCCTTTTGAGAGTGCTTGTGCTGTGGGAAGATTGTGGGGCTTCAGTGCCTTGGAGGTTACGAGACTGGCTGTTTCCTGTGACTATAATGTTCTTGGAGACTATTAAGGCTTGTGCTGTCCTAGGGTAAGCTCTTGGCTGTCTGTTCCTGCACGCTTTGCTTTACTTCTTTGGACATGCCGCTTTTGCCTACTTTGGCTTTCAGTACTCCATCTCCAGGAGTTGAATCTGGCCCCGCTCTGATGGCGGTTTTGGCAGACTCTGGACCAATAGCTCCTGTGCTCTACAAGGCTTTGACAGCCATTTTGTCAGCGTGTTCCTCAGCATGTCCTGGGATGTTGGTTTCGTGGGGGTAGAAGTCTTTACCCTGCTGTTCTTGCCTGAATTTGTTCCTTTATTACATCAGGCCTTTTTATTAGTCAGCTCGAGCTGCCTTTCCTTCTTCCCCTCAAGTTGCTTTTGAGGAGCAGCTTCCTAACAAACAAACCTTTCTATTTTGCAGGATTTGGAGAATGTTCCTCCTCAAAACTCGGAGGAGGTTTTATCTTTGTATTCTAACTGTCCTAGTTCTTCTGATGGCCCTGACTTGGACGTTTCAGAGGCAGACGGGGGTGATGATCCTACTGTAGCTAGGCTGTTTTTGAGATTGGAGTTGCCTCTGTTGATAACAAAATCTATGGAGGTTTTAAACATTTCTTCCTCTGCTTCTCAGTCCTCTGGCCCTCCTCCATCTATTATGTCAGGTACTAAGAGACCTCCTTATCTTTCAATATTCATTAGGTTATGCAGGAGTATATTGCAGCTCAGTGATAGACCCCCAATTCTAACCGCCAGGTGGCTCGCACTATGTCCAAATTATATCCCCTTCTGCCATCTGATTCAGAGCAGTTTGTTGTGCCTGTGGTGGATGCCGTTCTTACCGCGGTTACTGAATGTACCACTATCTCTGTTGAAGGCGGCACTGCATTAAACGATATGCATGACTTCAAGCTTGAGGTTTCCTTGAAGCTTGCCTTTCAACTAGCTGTGTTAAATTCTCAGGCAGCAATTTCTTCTTCTTTTGTAGCCAGGGCTGCTTTATCGTGAATTTAACAGTTGTCCATGTTGAACTCTTCTCCAGACTTTCTCCCTATCCTAGAGGCGGGGTTGTCCTATTTGTCAGATTCTCTTTATAGATATTCTCTGAGCATCAGCTAAGAGTATGGCCTTGGCCATTTAGCCGTGACCCTGGTTCTAGTTGAGGGATTGGGCTGCTGATGTGACATCCAAATCTCTTCTTGCAAAGTTGACCTTTTGGGGGAAACTACTCTGGTGTGGATTTGGAGAAGATTGTTGGAACTGGGAGATTCCAAGGTCCAGCCTCATCTCTAGGTAGCTAAGTCTCGTTTTTGAGAAGCGCAGAGGTGTATTGACTCAGGAAGGCTAGTGCTTCCGTTCCAAAACCTTGTTTTCCTCAGACTCAGTCTTCCTTTCAAGGAGGCAAGAAATCCTTGTCCTCCTCAAGAACCTCTTCCTCTTCGCAGCCCTCGCAATGACTAGGTCAAGGTTCAAGGTGGGCGTCTTTCCCGCTTTCACAAGGAGTGGACCACCATTACTGCAGACTAGTGGGTCCTCTATCATTCTCCATGCTACAAGCTAGAATTTTAAAATCCACTCACAGATCTTTTCATGCTGTCCTCTTGCGGCAGTTCTACAAAGAGTTGGGCAGTGCTAACTACCTTAGCCTTTTTAAGGCAACCGAGGGGCCATTCTGCCCTTTCCTCCAGCAGAGAGTGGCATCCCAAAGAAAGAAGACTCTCTTCACCCAGTTCTGGATCTCTGAGTGCTGCACTTCTGCATGGAGACTTTGTTCTGTCATAGCCCTGGTTCAGCCAGGTGAGCTTCTCAACTCATTGGACCTCAAGGGGGCTTATATTTATATCCCAGTTAGACCTCCTCACAGGAAATTTTTCTGGTTTGTGATCCTGGGAGATCATTTTTAATTCAAGGCCATGCCTTTTGGCCTCACCACTGCACCTCATTCATTTTCAAAAGTTCTGGTGGCGGTGACAGCCTTTCTTTGTCGGCAAGGGATTCAGGTACATCCTTACCTGGACGATTGGCTAATTCTGGTGCCACCTTATCAAGAGAGCCTTCACAATACACAGACAGACCTGTCTCTTCTTTCTGCATTGGGTTGGGTAGTGAATTACAGCAAGAGTCATCTCACCCCCACCCAGACCCTGTAGTTTCTGGGAGTGTAATTCAATACCCAGGCAGGGAAGGTTTTCCTGCCTCAGCATCAGCTCAAGTTCAAGCAACCAGATTCTCACGCTTCTCTCTCTTCCCTGCCTGTGGGTGTGGGAATTTGCTCAGGTTCTCAGTTCTATGGCTGCAACGTTAGATATTCTGCCTTGGGCTAAGTTCCACGTGTGGCCCCTACAGTTGTCCCTGTTGAGCTGGTGGTCTCGGGGATTTACGACCAGCTGGTGCTGTTGACACCTCCAGCCAGACGGAGTCTAACTTAGTGACTTCTCCCTGCACACACTCAGGCAGAGTTGTCTTTACAGATGCCCAGTTGGTGTGTTCTCACCACCGATGACAGCCTTTTTGGATGGGGAGCCCATTATCTCCACCGCTCTGCACAGGGCTGTTGGTTGAGAGTAGGCTTCCTGGTCCATCAGCAGGTTGGAACTTCGAGCAGTCCATAAAGCTCTACTAGCCTTTGCGCCTCTTCTTCGTGGGAGGCCGGTTCGTGTGTTCTCAGACAATGTCATAGCCATGTCTTACATCAACAGAAATGGAGGAACAAAGAGTGTATATCTAGCCCAAGAAGGGTGTCATCTTTTTCAGTGAGCGGAACTGAACATTCCGATTTGATTTCAGCCTCTCACATAGGTTCACTGAATTTGCAAGCGTGTCATCCTGAGAAGGTCGTTCTTGTAGCTCTGGACTGGCCCAGACATCCTTGGTATGTGAAATTCGTCCTTCTTCAAATCGCTGCTCGGTTGACTTTTCCTCCACAGACGAACTTATTGGACCAAGGATCCCTCCTGTTTTGGCTCTTGAGAGGTTGCGATTGAAGAATAATGGTTACGCGGATAATGTTATTACTACCTTGCTGTAAGCTGGAAAGCAGTCTACTTATGCTAGAGTGTGGAGAACTTTTGAGAACTGGTCTACACAGTATGGTGTTTATCCATTTTGTGCTTCCTTTGCTCAGATTTTAGACTTGGGCTCTCAATTCGTTCAAGGTTCAGATGGCAGCTTTGGTGTGTCATAGAGGCAAGATACAGAATGCCTCATTGGTTGCTTACTCTGATATAGTGTGATTCCTCAAGGGAGTCGCTTATCTGTGTCCCTCTCTCTGCCATATTTGTCCTCTGTGGAGTCTCCAAGTGGTTCTTAAGGCTCCTCAGTCAGCCCCCTTTGAACCCCTTCATTTAGCACCTATCAAAGATCTTATTTTAAAGGCAGTATTTCTAGTTGCCATTTCGTCGGCACTGATAGTTTCAGAGCTTCAAGCTCTCTTGCACGTATCTCTTTCTCCGCTTTTCTGACTTGGGAGTTTCCATTCGGACAGTTCCATTCTTTTTGCCGTTGTATGTTGTATCTTTTTCATGTTTCTTCCATCTTTTTCCAGGGAGGTCTATTCTGCACAATATGCTTCCCTGTGATTTGTTTGTTTAGATTTTGCTCGCACCTTTTCAGTAGTAGCTCAAGGTGAGTTCCATTCAGGTACACTGGGTATTTCCCTATCCCTGGAGGGCTCACCTGAGGCAATGGAGGATTAAGTGACTTGCACAAGATCAGCAGCAGCAGTGGAATTTGAGCCAGCCATCTCTGGATGTCAAGATCACTGTTCTAACCAGTAGGCCACTCCTGGATGTGAAGCGCGTCTTTTTGGGCTATCTTACTGCTACCAACAATTTCAGGCAGTCTGATCATCTTTTTCTTTTTTTTTTTGTCCTCTTTGCGGGACCGCGGAAGGGTTTGCCAGCCTTCAAAGCGACAGTGGCTCGATGGCTTAAGGAGGCTAGTACTTTGGCTTACATTCTGAGGGGTAGATCTGCTCCCATGTACATCAAGGCTCATTCTACCAGGTCTTTGACTTCTTTGGCTCCGACTCTTGTTGTCTCTTCGCCACCCTTAACTCCCTCCTTAAAGTGCCCTCCACTCCCCTCCCCCCTCACTCTCCTCAATCACTGGCTGACTACTTCCACGACAAGGTGCAGAAGATCAACCTCGAATTCACTACCAAGCCACCACCTCCTCTTCACTCTTTAACCCACTCCCTCAACCAACCAACCCAGGCCGCCTTCTCCTCTTTTCCTGATATCACCGAGGAGGAAACCGCCCACCTTCTTTCCTCCTTGAAATGCACCACCTGTTCTTCCGATCCCATCTCCACCAATCTACTTAACACCATCTCTCCTACTGTCACCCCCTCCATCTGTCACATCCTCAACCTCTCTTTCTCCACTGCAACTGTCCCTGACACCTTCAAACACGCTGTAGTCACACCACTTCTCAAAAAACCATCACTAGACCCCACCTGTCCTTCCAACTACCGCCCCCATCTCCCTCCTACCCTTCCTCTCCAAGATACTTGAACGCGCTGTCCACATCCGCTGCCTTGATTTTCTCTCCTCCCATGCCATCCTCGATCCACTTCAATTGGGTTTTCGCCCACTTCAGTCGACAGAAACGGCACTCTCTAAAGTCTGTAATGACCTGCTCCTTGCCAAATCCAAAGGTCACTACTCCATCCTCATCCTTCTCGACCTATCCGCTGCTTTTGACACTGTCAATCACAACTTACTTCTTGACACACTGTCCTGATTCGGGTTCCAAGGCTCCGTCCTCTCCTGGTTCTCCTCCTGGCTCTCCTCCTATCTCTCCCAACGTACCTTCAGGGTATATTCTCATGGATCTTCCTACACCCCCATCCCGCTCTCTGTTGGTGTTCCTCAAGGATCTGTCCTTGGACCTCTTCTTTTCTTAATCTACACCTCCTTCCCTGGGCTCGCTAATCTCATCTCATGGCTTCCATTACCATCTTTATGCTGACGATACCCAGCTTTATCTCTCCACACCAGACATCACGGCGGAAACCCAGGCCAAAGTATCGGCCTGCCTATCCGACATTGCTGCCTGGATGTCCAACCGTCACCTGAAACTGAACATTGCTAAGACTGAGCTCATTGTCTTTCCACCAAAACCCTCTTCTCCTCTCCTCTCCTTCCACTCTCCATCTCAGTTGACAACACCCTCATCCTTCCCGTTTCATCAGCCCGCAACCTCGGAGTCATCCTCGACTCCTCCCTCTCCTTTTCTACGCATATCCAACAAACAGCCAAGACCTGTTGCTTCTTTCTCTATAATATTAGCAAAATTTGCCCGTTTCTCTCTGAACAGACCACCTGAACTCTCATCCACTCTCTTGTTACCTCTTGCCTTGACTATTGCAACCTACTACTCACTGGCTTCCCACTCAACCATCTATCCCCCCTTCAATCCGTCCAGAACTCTGCCGCGCGTCCTATCTTCCGCATGGACCGATAGACTCGCATCACCCCTCTCCTCAAGTCACTTCACTGGCTCCCGATCAGATACCGTATACAGTTCAAGCTTCTCCTACTAACCTACAAATGCACTCAATCTGCAGCCCCTTATTACCTCTCCTCCCTCATCTCCCCGTACGTTCCTACCCGTAACCTCCGCTCACAGGACTAATCCCTCCTCTCAGTACCCTTCTCCACCACCGCCAACTCCAGGCTCCGCCCTTTCTGCCTTGCCTCACCCCATGCTTGGAATAAACTTGCCTCACCCCATGCTTGGAATAAATTTCCTGAGCCCATATGCCAAGCCCCCTCCCTACCCATCTTCAAATCCTTACTTAAAGCCCACCTCTTCAACGTAGCTTTCGGCACATAACCCTTTACCTCTATTCTGGAAACCTATACTGCCCCATTTGATTTACTGCATAATTGTCCTTTAGATTGTAAGCTCCTTTGAGCAGGGACTGTCCTTGTTTAAAATTGTACAGCGCTGCGTAACCCTAGTAGCGCTTTAGAAATGTTTAGTAGTAGTAGTCTAGGGCAGTTTTGTTGACAGAGATCTGTCAGTCAGCGACATGGTAGTCTTCTCATTCCTTTGTTAAGCATTACCATTTGAATGTGTCTTGTTGAGCAGATGCTTCCTTTGGAACCACAGTTTTTGCTGCAGGTATATCATAGTACCTCCCCTCTTAAGGATTGTATTTGTACATCCCATTTCTGTGAACTGATCCTGGGGACATAATGGAAGGAAAATTAATTACCTGATAATTTTCTTTCCTTTAGTCCCAAAGGATCAGTCCAGAGTCCGCCTGCCTTGTGATGGTTTCGGTTTTTCCAGGTTCTGTATAATTTTGGGCGTTTTGTATTCTGGCTCCGTTATTTCTAGGGCACGAGTTTTGCCCTTTATTTTATAGTTCTTTTTTCTATCTAGAGGCTGGAGTTCTTTCTCTGGAAGTCGCTCTCTTTCACTGCTTTGTTATCAAATACTGCCTTGGTTGCTAAGAGCAGGACCTTATGAGGTACAACTCATTAGAGTTCTCTCTCTCCACCAGCTGGCAGATGGTCACATCCCATTTGTCTGGACTTTTTCCATTATGATGAGGGGGCCCAATGCACTTTTATTGTTAAGGCCCATCAAGGTGAACTGTGCACACATTTTAAAAATTCTGCAAAATAAATATTATTTTCATTCTGTAAACAGAAAATTTCTTATTCAAAGATGCAGAATATTAAAGTTTTTGGTGCAGATCCTCCCCAGGACTGCAGTGCACCATAGCCAGGGGTTTTGCTTTCAGTTTCTTTTTATAAATTCAGAAATCCACTGACTCCAAGGGCTGCAGGCAAAGCTGAGTTTTTGCAGCAACCTCAGTGATGGTTTTAGTTGTTGCAAATGTCAGCAGTTGAAAACAATCAGTACAACTTGCAATTGCTGTTGGGTTCTGCACGTTTTTGCAGCAACGCAGTGATGGTTTTAGTTGTTGCAAATGTCAGCAGTTGAAAACAATCAGTACAACTTGCAATTGCTGTTGGGTTCTGCACGTTTTTGCAGCAACGCAGTGATGGTTTTAGTTGTTGCAAATGTCAGCAGTTGAAAACAATCAGTACAACTTGCAATTGCTGTTGGGTTCTGCACATTGTCAGATGAAAATACATGACACGCAGAAGTCCTGCCATGAAAAAGCAGTTCACAAACACGCATTCTTCTTTCTCTTCATCTTCACCCCTCTCCTCCATCTCATTCAGCTCATCTCATTCCCATGCATGTCCTATTGTGTGCTCCACTCACATTTCCTTACCCCCTCGTCTCGCTCTGTAAGTCATTTCCCAGCTTCTGTTTCTAAAATTTGACCCTTCAGTCTACCTTCATTGTTGCACCAGCTGCATTTCAACCACCACATGGTGCAGTCAGCGAGGTGCTTGAAAGCCTTATTTTTGTTAGTCTCATGAGAACTGCACAGGACTAACAACATGCTAATAGCACTGTTCAAAAGCTGTATAGTGAAGGAACGTGGTAGCCCCTGCTGTATTTCAAACATGGCTCTACCCATAAGAGCCAACTTTTCAAAAATTATTGAGGGTGCTCAGGCACCCACTGAGCTGGTTCCTATGGCTCTACCTCACACCAGCTTGAATTGAAGTCCTCTGAGAGTAAATCCTTTTGTCCTCGTCAGGATGGAGAATCCTGTTGGCAGGAGCACTGGGCTGCACATATAGGAAAAGTTTTGCTCATTTCTCTATTCACACAGCTGGAAGTTATCTTCTTTTTAGTCAGCAAGATAAGGAACAATATGGGACATTTCATATTCACTTCTCATTCTATAGTGACTTGGTTCACTCTTTCAACATGATCATGTGAGCAGTACCATTATTACTGCTTATTTTTATAGTGCTATTAGACGTATGCAGCACTGAACACTAAACCCCTATGAAACAGTTCCTGCTCAACAGAATTTACAATCCTAATCAAGATGGACAAACAGGACAAATAAGGGATTAAGGAATTACTTATTGTGGGAATGATTAATGCAGACATAGATACTGAACAGGTGAATAAGAGTAAGGAATTAAAAGCAGCCTAAAAAAGAAGGGCTTTTAGCCTAGATTTGAATATGGCCAGAGATGGGGCTTGATGTACCTACTTAGGAAGTCTATTCCAGGCATTTGATGCAGCAAGATAAAAGGAACCGAGCCTGAAATTGGTAGTGGAGGAGAAAACTACAGATAAGAGACTTAACCAATGAACTGAGTTCCTGGGAAAGCTTGTAGAGAGAGAGTGAGTGCTACTGAAGAGCTGCAGAATGAATGCGCTTGAGTCAAAAAGAAGAGTTTTTGAACTGTATGCGTAAATGGATAGGGGGCCAAAAGTGACTTGAGGAGAAGGCTAATGTGAGTGTAGTGACACTGGTGGAATATAAATCATGCAGCAGAATTTTGAACAGAGTGAAGGGAAGAGAAGGTTTAGTGGGAGACCTGCGAGAAGCAAGTTGCAGTAATCTAAGCGTGAGGAACATAGTGGCCCCTGCTGTATTTCAAACATGGCTCTAACCATAAGAGCCAACTTCTCAAAAATTATTGAGGGCGCCTCCGTTCATCCGTGGGGCTAATTACATCTGTACGCGGCGTTTGGACCTACTCAAGCTGGCCCTGAACCTCGCCTTGAATGGATTGCCTTCTATAGCTGTATGATTGCTCTTTCGCGTCCGGTCCGCTTGTTGCCGTCGGTTTTTACTTCGCAACTGTCGTTTCTCTGTGGCCTACTGCGTCTTCGCTAGCCTGTGTCCACCTGGAGCTTAGCCGTGCGTCTCCCTTCTCCGCCTGCTTCCTGAGTGTCGAAACTCCGATGGGGTGCCTAGTGAGGAGGAGAATCTGCATGTGCCTGCCCATCTTCTGTTGTGCAGCTCTGCGTCAAATCAGCTGGAGCTTGTTGTGCCGGATCGCTGACGGGGTGCCCAGAGAGGAGGAGCATCTGCATGTGCCTGCCCATCTTCTGCTGTGTAGCTCCACCGCTCCGTGTCGGATCAGCTGGAGATCTTTGTGTCAGCTGTACACCGTGGGTTGCCCTGGTTCCGCTGTTTTCTGTCAGACGGGCTAACCCTCCTCTTCGGCTTGTGGACTATTCAGCACTGAAGGGCCATTGCTGCTCAACCTAATTCGGTCCTTGATCTGCACACTTCTGCCCCTTGTGGTTCTCTCCAGCAGTGCACCGCGTTGGATAGCTGAGACATTGACTTTAAGTTTAAGGTGGAAATTTTGTCTGAGTTCAGTGCTGCTTCAGGGGTGCAGACCCTGTCATGCTCCACTCTCTGCTCCTCTTCCTTCTACTTTCTCTCGCTCCCATCTGTGTCTTTCCCTCCTCACTCATGTCTGCCTGCAGTTCCATTCCTGTGCTTGTTTCCTCTCGGCCATTATCTCACCTCTCTTACCATCTCCCTGTGGCTGCCCTTCCTGGCCCCCACCCCTGTGCCTTTCGGCGACTACGCCAGTGTCGCTCCCAATCAAAGACCTATCCAGCATATCTCCTGTACGATCTCCCATCCGGATCCATACCTCTCCATCAGCGTGGGCTACATTAATGCTCGGTTTGTAATTAACAAGTCAGAAACTGTATCGGACTGGCTTACCACTGAAAAACTGGACCTACTTTTTATAACTGAGACATGGATACATGACTCTTAAGGACCCTATCCTGCTTGACCTCTGCCCCCCTGGCTTCAAAATCGTGCACTGGACCAGACCAGGGAAGAGAGGTGGTGGCCTTGCCGTGATTTACCACTCGGGTCTCCATATTGACTCTCTGGCAGAATCCATAACACCTAATCTTGAGATCGCCTCCATCAAGGTCCACAGCAGCTCTCTTCAAGATAGTCTCTGCTGCATTCTGTTCTACAGACCACCCAACAATTGGGCTGCCAGTCAGGCTGATTTCATGGACTTTCTCTCTGCTTCCTGCACCGCTTATTCCAACATTCTGTTCCTTGGTGACCTGAATCTCCACCTGGAAAATCAGCTGTCTCCCAGCACTTTCCAATGCTTGAACTTCCTCAAACTTCTGGATTTTCATTATCCTGCTCTGCGTCCGACACATTTCAAGGGCCATGCCCTTGATCTGTTTGCCTACAAGCTCCTCTGTGACTCTGTCCTCAGTGTGTCTCCTCCTGCGTGATCAGCTGTCCCTTGGTCTGACCACTACCAACTGAGGTTTGCTCTCCGCTGGCGGAAGAATAGTCACCCTCTTCCAGCATCGCCTGCCACTTACTACACTAGGGGGGTCGTAGATCTCAACTCATTTTGGGAGAAAATTTATGGATGTGCCTGGCATGCCAACGCTGACTCCTTCAGTTACCTCACTTGTTGGGAGAACCGATGTCAATGCATCTTGGATGGGCTTGCGCCTTTGCAACTTAAATCTTCCCTCCAACGTAAATCTACAGCCTGGTTCACTCCCGACCTTAAAGCGCTCAAGCAACAAACTAGGCGGCTGGAAAGGGCGTGGTATAAATCTAGAAACGCTCACTCCTTATCAGCTTGGAAGCTCTCTCATCGCTCTTACAAGTATGCTATCAAGCAGGCCAAAAGGACTTTCTATCAGAAAAAAATTTAAACAGCTATGTTGGACGCACGGAAGCTCTATTGCCAACTGAATTCTCTACTCGACACCTCTCTGGTTACCTCTCCAAGCGTGGGCATGCCATCAGCGGTCCAGCTGGCCAACCACTACAGGGACAAAATCCTTCTACTCCGGAGCACACTACCTTCCAGCTCGTCCAGTGCCACTGCCTTCCTTCGAAGTCTTGCTCCCGCACATGACCCTTGCCCAGCTGACCGTCACTGGTCCACCTTTGAGCCAGTCACCACGGAGAGGGTCTCTAGCCCTTCGCAAATTTTTTCGTACGCACTGCAAGCTGGATTGCTGCCCTAACTACCTGCTGCAATCGGCGCCAGAGCATTTTTTTCTCTCTCTCTCTCCTCTTCTCTTCTGCTTCACGCTACTGTTATTTGTTGTACTTTCTCCTGCCTTGTACGCCACATAGAACCCACCTTGGTGGGATATAAATGCTCACAATAAATAAATAATGTGGATAAGGGTTTTGGTAATGTGTTCAGAAAGGAAGAGACACGTTTTGGAGATGATACAGAGAAAAAAATGACAGGTTTTAGCATTCTGCTGGATATGCTCTGAGAAAGAGAGAGATGAGAGCTGACGAGACAGGGAAGATGAGTGTGTTATCCACAGAAAAAGAGAATGTTAATGTTATATTCCGCGCAACACCTTTAAGTGGGTACGGAGTGGATCACAATTGAAGATATACCAGTGTACAAAACTGGGAGCTCACATATTTTAGAAAAAGAAACAGATTAACATACAATAACAGCATATTGTCTGAGGACAAGCAGGCTGAATCATTCTCACAAGTGGGTCGATGATCTGGGTCAGCCTGGGAATCGGCATAATAGCCAGCAAAAAATTCTCTAGAGCCTTCTGGTGTGTGTACTGCGCCCCACCGAGCATGCGTGGAGTGCCTTCCCGCACGACCTCGCTCTTCAGTTTTTTCTTCGCATGAGGAGCAATGTTTTTTTTTTTTTTTTCATGGCTCCTTTTTTCGCCTGGGAAAGAGCCTTATTTTGTGCCTGGGACTGATTTTTTCCCCCCTTTTTTGTTTACAATTATTTCATTTAATTATTTTCAAAAATTAAAAAAAACATTCTTTTTAGTTTTTGGCCCGCGTTTAAAGTTTTCTTTTTTGTTGCGGGCCGCATTTAGGCCTGCTCAGTCGGGTTTCTCTATTTTTGTGCCTTTTATTTTTCTTTTAGGCACAAGCGAGTCTTTTAATTTAGCCAAAGCCATCTTCCCTTCCGTGTCATTGAAGACTCCCAGTGGCTTCAAACGTTGTAGTCACACCGGACCATCTCGGGTACTGATACACATTCTTGGAGTATCCAGTGCCTTGGGCCCGACCACAGCCCAGCAAATTGTGTCCTGTGTCTTCATATAAAGAAAAGGATGCAAATTTCCCAATAAGCTCAAAGAGAAACTTTTTGTAGCTCGGTCAGGTCCTTCGACATTTAGGTTGGCATCGTTGACTTCAGGGGAGGCATCGACATTGGGAGTCAAGGTAGGCATGGCTGCTATGAGGCCCAGAGACACTGGGAGCAGTGAGGCATTGAGTGGGTCTTCACCTGCCTCATGGCTGCCTGAGGCAACAGGAGGATTCGACGTCTGCCCGATGCACCTCACAAAAGCTCCTCGGTACCGACGAGGATAAGGCCAAGAAGCACAGACACCGATCTCCTTTGCTGCACGGTTCCAGGAGCGCTGGGGGTGCCAAGGGATCTGGCCCCCAAGAAATGTCAACGCTGGGAGGATCGCTCCCCCTCCATTCGAGAGGTTTCAATGTGTGTGTCTCCCAGCAGCCGAGATCCTGCTTCCGAGCCCCAGGCGCTTCTGCAACCTGATCTCTTTCAACCAGCCCCACAGTCGTTACCGGTGGCTCTTGATGAGAGTATCCGGGCCTTGCTCCTAGAGCTTTTGGAGGTCTTGCTGCATCAATCTGTGTCGGGGGTGCTTGCTCCTACCATGCCTTCTGCTGAAGCACCGTCTGGCCCACAGCTCGGGTTGTGGCCTCCAGCACTGGTGTCGCTTGCTACCCTGGTACCAATTGCCACCCAAGCTGGTTCTCCTTCGTTGGTGGAGGAAGCTTCGCCGGAGTCAAGGCGGGAGCCGACTCCTCAACACTGTTCTCAAGGCCACGGGTCCTCTGTCGAGGCGGGCCCAGTCTTGGACATCCCTGGGGGAAGTGCTGTCCGATACCGAGGAGGGAATGCTTGTGGGAATCTGAGGAGGATCCTAGGTACTTTTTCCTCCGTTGAGTCCTAATGGGATCCTTTCTGAGCCTTCCCCTCCACCTGAGAGCGTCTCTTTCACCTCTTTTGTATGGGAAATAGCTGAAGCCATTCCATTCCCCATAAAAGTGAAGGATAAACCCAAGGATAAGATGCTTAAGGTCCTGGACTACATCTCTCACCTAAGGAGGCAGTGACATCTCCTCTGCATGAGGTACACAAGGTAGTCCTCGTGCGGAACTGGGCGTCCCCTCTGTCCCTGTGGTCCCCAAGAAGATACCCAATATCAGATCCACGGGGAACCTGGGTTGGTGAGGTGTCAGTTACCCCACAGCTCTGGTGGTGGATGCCGGTCTCAAGAGAGCCAAGAGTACTAGAGACTATGCCTCTGCTCCCCCAGGCAGAGAAGCTAGAACATTGGACTCTTTTGGGTGGAAAATGTATCGGGTCGCTATGCTCATCGCCCGTATTCAATCTTACCAGCTCTTCACAAACGTCTACTTGCGGAACTCGGTGAGGAAGCTGTCTGACTTGGTTGACTCACTTCCTTCCTGGGTAAGCCGAGCCTTTTCGCTAGTTGGTCAAGCAGCAGAAGGCGTGTCGCAAGTTCTTGGCCAGGGGCAGTTACGACACTTTTGATGTGGCATTCAGAATCTATGCCCAGGGTATAGCAATGCACAGACTCTCATGGCTGTGTTTCTGACCTGGACCGTTCGGTCCAGCAGAGAATGGCGGATGCCCCTTGCTGGGGAGATAGGCTTTTCAGAGAGAAGGTTCAGGAGCTCGTTGACCAGATCAAGAAGTACACTGATGCTATGTCTTCTGTCTCCTGCCGGGGTGTTCTGCAGCCACCTCCTCATCTAGGAGGCATTTAGGTGGGCCACGGGGTGCTTCCTATTCCTATACTAGGCGTAGA
Source organism: Microcaecilia unicolor (assembly GCF_901765095.1). NCBI lineage: Eukaryota > Metazoa > Chordata > Amphibia > Gymnophiona > Siphonopidae > Microcaecilia > Microcaecilia unicolor. Next base: position 97,603,168 of record NC_044032.1, on the reverse strand, counting down.
TACGCTCCTGCGGCTCACCAGCCTGCTGAGGCAGAACCCCAGCACACTCGTTCTCATCAACAGCGTGCGCCCAAGGCCCCTCCTGCTCCCCAGCAAAAGCAAGGGACAAACTTTTGACTTGCTCCAGCAGAGCATAACTGCAATAAGTGTCCATGCTGGACAACTTACCAGTTGGGGAGAGGTTAAAATTTTTTCACCTAAGGTGGCCTCTTATAACCCCCGACCAGTGGCTTTTTTCAAATAGTCCGGTTAGGATACACCCTCAATTTGATATCCAAATCTCCAAAATGCCCACTGAGAGCTCGTTAATTCAGCGCTCAGCACAAGCAGGTACTTGCAGAGGAACTCTCCACCCTTCTAAAGGCCCATGCGATTGAGCCCATTCCACTAGGGGAAGAAGAGCAGGGATTCTATTCCAGATACTTCCTTGTGCAGAAAAAAAACATGGGGGATGCATCCCATCCTAGACCTAAGGGCCCTGAACAGATTTCTAGTCCGAGAAAAGTTCAGGATGGTTTCCCTAATCATCCTTTTATCCATGATACAGAAAAATGACTGGCTATGCTCTCTGGACTTGAAGGATGCATATACACACATCCTTATACTTCCAGCTCATAGGAATTATCTTCGATTTTGACTGGGAACATATCATTTTCAGTACCACATACTGCCTTTTGGCCTTACTTCAGCTCCCAGGGTGTTTACCAAATGTCTAGCGGTAGTTGCAGCGTCACTACACAGATTGGGAGTGCATTTGTTCCCTTATCTCTACAATTGGCTGGTGAAGAGCACCTCAGAGGAAGGTGCTCAGGAGTCCACGCTGAAGACTATTCAGTGACTGGAACTACTAGGGTTCATAATAAACTACCCCGAGTCCCATCTCTGTTCTGTTCAACAGTTGGAGTTCATGGGAGCCCTGCTCGACACACAGACTGTTTGAGCCTATCTTCCGGAGACGCATGCAGACAATCTTCTGTCCCTCTGTTCGGACGTCGCAGCAGGTCACAGCTCGGCAGATGTTGAGATTGTTGGGCCACATGGCTTCCACAGTGTATGTTACACCCATGGCGTGTCTTCACGTGAGATCTGCTCAATGGACCCTGGCTTCTCAGTGGTATTAAGCCACAGGAAGTCTGGAGGATGTCATCCGAGTTTCCCCTGAGCTTGTACACTCTCTTCAGTGGTGGCAAATTCGGTCCAGTCTGACCTTGGGACTACCATTTCCAAATTCCCCAGCCATAAAAAGTACTGACGACGGATGGATCGCTCCTGGGGTGAGGGTGGGGGGCTCATGTAGATGGACTTCACAATCCAAGGAGCCTGGTCCCTTCGGGAAATGGATCTTCAGATCAATCTCCTGGCTGTCCGAGCAATCTGGAACGCTCTAAAGGCTTTCAAGAATCAGCTGTCCAACTAAATTATCCTAATTCAAACAGACAGGTTATGATGTATTATACCAATAAGCAGGGGGTGCACCAGATCTCGCCCTCTGTGTCAGGAAGCCATCCAGATGTGACTGTGGGCTTGCCATCACGGCATGTTTCTACAAGCCACTTATCTGGCAGTCATAAACTATGGCTTGGTCGTCAGACTGAGCAGGATAATGCAACCTCACAAGTGGTCTCTGAACATGGGCATAGCCTGCAAGATCTTCTGAGCGTGGGGCACCCCCTCGGTGGATCTTTTTGCCACTCAACCCAAGGTCTCTCTTCTGTGCCAGGCTTCAGGCTCACGACAGACTAGCGTCAGATGCCTTCCTTTTTCACTGGAGAACAGGTCTTCTGTATGCGTATCCTCCTATACCTCTAGTGGGAAAGACTTTGTTGAAACTCAAGCAAGACCGTGGAACCATGATTCTGATCGCACCCTACTGGCTGCAACAGATTTGGTTCCCTCTTCTTCTGGAATTGTCCTCTGAGGAACTGTGGAGATTGGAGTATTTTCTGACCCTCATCACGCAGAATGAGGGGTCACTTCTATATTCCAACCTCCAGTCTGGCTCTCATGGCCTGGATGTTGAGAGCCTAGAATTTGCTTCCTTGGGTCTTTTGGAGGATGTCTCCCAGGTCTTGCTGGCTTCCAGGAAAGAATCAAGTAAGAGGTTGTTATTCTTTTAAATGGAGGAGGTTTCCTTCTGGTGTGACAGCAAGGCCATATATCCCCTTTCTTGTCCTACTCAAACCCTGCTTGAATATCTTCTACACTTATCAGAGTCTGGTCTCAAGGCCAACTCCGTAAGGGTTCACCATAGTGCAATTAATGCTTATCAGCGTGTAGAAGGTAAGCCTATCTCTGGACAACCTTTAGTTTGATTCATGAGAGGTTTGCTTTTGTCAAAGCCCCCTGTCAAACGTCCACCATGTCATAGGATCTCAACATTGTTCTCACCCAGCTAATGAAAGCTCCTTCTGAGCCTCTGAATTCCTGCCATCTGAAGTACTTGACCTGGAAGGTGACTGTTGGTGACTGTTACTTCAGCTTGTAGGGTCAGTGAGCTTCAGGCCTTAGTAGTGGATGCACCTTATACTAAGTTTCATCACAACAGAGTAGTCCTCCTCATGCACCCCAAATTCCTGCCAAAAGTGGTGTCTGAGTTCCATCTGAACCAGTCGATTGTCTTGTCAACATTTTTTTCCCCCTCCTCATGCCTACCCTGGCGAAAGCAGCTTTTACACCTTGGACTGCAAGAGAGTGTTAGCCTTTTTACATGGATCTGACGAAGCCCTTCAGACAGTCCGCCCAGTTGTTTTTCTTTTGATCCCAACAGAGGAGTCACCATCAGTAAATGCACTATTTCCAGTTGGCTAGCAGATTGCATTTCCTTTGCTTTTGCCCAAGCTGGGCTTACTTTGGAGAGTATGATGTCACGGCTCATAATGTTAGCCATGGCTGCATTGGTGGCCCACTTGAAGTCAGCCTCTATTGAAGAGATTTGTAAAGCTGCAACATGGTCTTCAGTCTACACATTCACATCTCATTACTGGCTTGAGCAGGATACCCGATGAGACAGTTGGTGCGGTCAGTCAGTGTTGTAGAATCTGTTTGGGGTCTAGAATCCAACTCCACCCTCCTAGGCCTGTTTTATTTTGTTCCATGCTGCACTCTCAGCTAGCTGTATATAGCTTCAGGTTAATCTACGTTATGTCCTCACCGTTACAAGGCCCAATTGACCAATGTTTGTTGTTTTGGGTGAGCCTGGATGCTAGGAATACCCTCACTTGTGAGAATGATTCAGCCTGATTGTCCTCTGAGAAAGCGAAGATACTTACCTGTATCAGGTATTCTCTGAGGACACCAGGCTGATCTTTCTCACAATCCTGCCCAACTCCTCTTGGAGTTGTTTTTCTGTTTCTTATGCTATTAGATTAAACTGAAGAGCGCTGTCGCGCAATGGGCGGGAGGGCACTGCAAGCGCACCAGAAGGCTCTAGAGAATTTTTTGCTAGCTATTATGCCGATTCCTGGGCCACTCCAAAATCTTATAAACTAAGCATCAAAGCTTATAAAAGACTCTATTCTCAATTGGTAACCAATAGAGTCTTTTGTAACATGCAGCAACTCTGTCAAATCTACCTAAATCACATATAACACAAATTGCTTCCTTGTGTTCTGAATAGTTCTAAGTCTTCTCATTAGATGTTTTGTACAGCCAAGATATCCTATGTAATAATTTGCACTGCCAACGTTCTACGTCTGGATGCCTGGGTTCGTAACACAATTCCCATTGGTCCACCCTCGCGTCGGAATGTGATGACATCAGAGGGGAGGACCAATGAGAGGGAAAAGGCACCAGCCAGCCACAGAACGTTGGAGGTGAGTATTCAATCACGGGAGAATCGCTCCCCTGCCTCCCCCCCCCCCCCCCCCCCCCCCCGTCCTCTGACTTCCAGGTCCCCCTCTCCTCCGAGTTCCAGACCCCTGCGCCTCCCTCCCCCTCTCTCTCTCCCCTACGAGTGGCAGCCTGACCTGCGTTGCCCGCCCTCTTCTCACAGACTTCCGCCTGCCCCTCACCTTCCTGTGTGCTGGCCTGAATTAAAAAGTTCTTACCTTGTGGTCCGCCAGCAGCACTAAAAGGCGAGCAGGCATGGCACTTCAGCCTGCCTTCCCTTCTGTCTCAGCTGTGCTTCTGGTCCTGCCCTAATTTCTGTTTCCGGAAGGGTGGGACCATAGGCAGAGCAGAGACAGAAGGGAAGGCAGGCTGAAGTGCCGTGCCTGCTCGCCTTTTACTGCTGCCAGCGGACCCCGAGGTAAGAACTTTTAAATTCAGGCAGGAAGGCGAGGGGCAGGCGGAGGACTGGTAGAAGAGGGCGGGCATTGTAGGTCGGGCTGCCACTCAGAGGGGAGAGGGGGGCATGGAGCTCAGAGGAGAGGGAAGGAGGGAGGGTGGCCTGGAACTCGGAGGGGAGGAGAGAGTGGGAGGGAAGCGCAGGGGTCTGGAACTCGGAGGAGAGGGGGGCATGGAACTCGGAGGGGAGGAGAGAGTGGGAAGGGGGCCAAGCTGGAACTCGGAGGATAACCTTGCTAGCGCTCGTTTCGTTTGTGTCAGAAACGGGCATGTTTTACTAATGTTATAATAGTTGAGCTTCGTAAGGATTAATGCTTGTACTAACAATTGAAATGACTCTAGAGTGAAGTATTTCAGAATGGGTCTTAAATTATTCATCATCCAAAAATCATTTTTTACAATACTGTTTACCTGGGATTCCCAAGACATATGTTCTAAGCAAACTCCTAAAATTTTCAAAGATTTTTCCAACTTATAAGTTAAACCATTCAGTACTAGAAAAGATGGCTTTAACAAAATATCTTGCGTGTCAGTCAAAAGAAACTTAGTTTTCTCACTGTTAAGTTTAAGATGATTGTTAAACATACAATTTTCTATTTGTGGAATTACCTTCACTGCATCTTTATCTATTGGAATCAAAATAGTAATATGATCAGCATAAATATAAGCTTTGTAACCAGCTGCTTCTGGTTGATAACCCAATGATGCCATAAGAACATTGAAGAGGACTGGGGACAGAGGGGAACCCTTCGGGATTCTGCAGATCACGTCCCACCTTTTTGATTATTCTTCCTTCAGCTTCACTGAATAAGATCTTTCTTAGAAAACTTTGAAACCAATTGAAAACATTCCTTGTCATACCTATATTGCGTAAGGTATGGACCCCAAGATCAAATGCACTTGATATATCAAACTGCATTATAAGAGCTTTTTTTACCCTCACGCAACAGAGTATGCATATCAAATGCTAAGGTACACAATAATGTCTCTGACAAATGCAATATTCTGCACCACTAGCAAACAGGTTTTTGATCTAATTTTAGTACAAAGTATGATGTTAAGAGTGGTAACTATACCTTCCATAAGCTTTGCAAAAAAAAAGGGATTAAAGCAACTGGCCTGTAGTTATTGACCACTGCACAAGATTCTAATTTATTTTTAAGGATAGGAGTTAAAATGATATTACCCAAATAAGAAAGGAAAGAACCTTGTAATAGCAAAATTGTCAACCAATCGTAAATCTTAAGCTTAAATTGTAAGAAAGAATGGGGAAAGATAAGAAGCTCATTCATGGCCATGGTCAGTTTTAGATTGCGATGAGGCATCCAAGCAGCAATGTCAGACAAGCAGTCTGAGATTTGGGCCTGGATTCCTGTTTAAATTTCTGGTGTGGAGAGGTAAATCTGGCAGTCATCCAGCATAAAGATGATGATGAAAACTGCAAGAGGAGATCAGAACACCAAGGGAATACGTGTAGATAGAGAAACAAGAGGTCCCAAGACAGAGCCCTGAATAGTGGGATAACAATGGAGGAGAATCCACCAGAGCATACACTAAAAGTGCAATGGGAAAGATAAGAAGGTATTGGTGTTGTGCTGTCCTTGATAGAAGTAGTGCAGTTTATAACGTTTGATTAGCTGCTGCCTGTGGCTTAGAGGAGATGTGCGTTTTAAAGATGATTTAAACATAAAATCCACTCGAAACAGCAGCTGCTAATGCCCTTTTCTAGAGTCAAGAGAAGTAACAATTGGGGGATCCTCTTTGAGTTTTACTTCTGAAAGTGGAGCAAACGATGATACCCAGGCAGAAATTACAGCTGCACTTTAATTGTTTTGGTGGTTCTCTTCTGTAAATATATTTCTGTACCTAACTAGTCCTATGTGAAATAAGTCTATGCCATGGGCTGGCTGTGTCTTGTCCCTTTAACTGTAGTCATGGAATCTAAAGTATTTTACCAAGAAATTTTTGATCCTAGTAGCCATCATTTTCCCTTTTCCTTTTTTAAGCTCAAATGTGACCCATTTGGATGACAGTTTACAAAATCGTTTATCATTTGAACTCAGTTATGCATATTCAGGCTACAGGACATCCCTTTTCTGCCATTATCTGTGTGTGTGTTTTTATATATAGATATACACCCACAAGTAAAAGGAGATTATATCTGAGAGGTCCCAAAAGTAACTAGTAAGAGTATTTGATATCATAGTGGCTAAAGAGTCCCAAACTGATGGGGACTTACTAGTCTCGAAAGAGATCATAAGCTACCATGCGCTGTGCAGATTTTAAGTCCATTGGTAGCAATTTATTTATTTATAGCATTTATTTCCCACCCACGGGCAGGCTCAATGTGGCTTACAACACTCTGTAAAAACATACATCAAGTCAGCAAACAATCAATTTCTTAGAAGTATAAGAGGGTAAAAGCAAAGAAGGGAAAAAGAGAGAGAAAAGTGGTGATCAATATGACGCCTTGACAGAGACAGTTCAAAAGTAAGAAATGCTAGACTGGATTTGAGCATAAGCTTTTCCAAATAAAAAGGTCTTGAGGCGACTTCCGGTGGCGCTGTCGGCCAAGATGGCCGCAACAACTTGAGCTCCTGAATTCCCCGATTGGAGATCCCCGCTGAGGACGTTCCCAACACCCAGATCAGCAAGGAGAAGTGCCTTTTGCAGACACCGGGGAACAGGCTGGATAATCGGCACTAAAACAAAAAAGCCCGGAGCGCACCCGAGAAGCGGGAGAAAATAGCTGTGATAGATCGCCCTTCCCCCAAAAGGCGCCACGAGCGTTTCTCCGGAGCAGTAAAATCGGAGGAGGGAAGCATAAGACCCCAAATCGACTATAGCGGATGAGGCGATTTACTAAGCACGCAGTTGGGGAGGACTCGGAGACAGCGCAAGCACAGGCAAGATTAAGGGGAAGGGCAAGAAGGAAGACGAGACGAAGAGGGGGAAGCCATAGGGCACTAGAACGGGAACCTGTCTAGAAAACGGGAGTCATATTAACATCATAAAAGCAAAAGAGCAGCAAGTTTAGCAAAAAACTGATAATAAATTGCGGGCAGACAGCTGCTCAGCACGTGCAGCGGGGGTCAAACCATACCTCCATGTCTCTCCCACAAAAATCCGGTTTGCAGTGAGAAGAGAGACCTAAGAGAACATAAAATAAACAAGAGACTTTGGAGGATAAACTTGTGATCTGTGGCACAACATAATTAAAGGGAAGCTTGGAAGATCAATACTCATTGAAAAAATAGGCTGCCATTACAGGAGTGGAGTCCTCAAAATCCTCTTTATGGCAGCCCGAGGATCAAAAAAGGAGGTGGAAAAAAATAGAGGAGGAGGAGGTTCAAAGATGGCGGAAAAGAGCTCCGCTCAGTCCCCATCGGTAAGCTCTGCATGGGCATCTGAAATAGTGACGGAAGTGAAAACGGCTGTGGAAGAGGCCATGAGTCACCAATTACAACAAATAGATAAATTAGATAGAATGGACCAGCGGCTTACTAATTTTACTACAGATCTTCAGGATATCCAGCAGCGTTTGGGCGATATGGAAGCCACGACTCAGGAATCAACTACGGATATCAAATGTTTAAAGAAAGCGGTGACATCTTTGGAGGACAAGGTTGATTTAGAGAATCGATCTCGCAGGAATAACCTTAGACTGATTGGAATACCAGAAGCGATAAAGGATGTGGAATTGAGGAGCTTTCTGGAATCTTGGCTTTCTAAGTCCTTGCAGACTCAAAGTACCGCGGGGCCGCTACAGATAGAGCTCATCGGCTGGGTCCCCGGAGAGGACACAATGACCGCCCCAGGGTGGTAATATTAAAACTGCTCCACTATCATCATAAGGTGGAAATATTGACAGCCTTAGAAGCAGAGGAAAGCTGGAAGTTGAAGAGCAAAGGATTCTGTGTTTTCAGGACTATTCCACTAAAGTTTCTCTTCAACGAAAACAATTTTTTGTGGTATGCAGTCGTCTGCACAGATTTACACGTATGGTTCAGCCTACTGAATTCAGCATAATGGAACAGTATAATTTAATGAAAATGCAGAAGCAGCCCAAGCATTTGTTGAGCAACTGGAACACGATGGACCGCGTACATCAAAGACATGAGATGACTCCCTATTTGGAGCATAGGGACTTTGGATAGAGAACAGAAGTGTGGACGAGGTGTTGAGAACTGAGTATGAAAACTTTCAGTAGAATTTAAAAGACTAAATGGTATCATTAGTTAAAGAGGGAGGAAGGAACATGTTGAACGGACACTTAGGTTAAGGTGGGGGGTCCTCGGTCGGGGGGTACGGAAGTAGAGCACATTTGGTGCCCTTTAGGAGTGGGTGTGGGGGGGGAATGGGTGGAGGGGATGGGAAGGGTTAGAGGGGGAAACTGTCGGGAAAGAACTTCAAGGACAGGAGGGGGAAGGAGGTAACAGAAGGAGAATCCTGGGTAACCGGATGGTTACCATAGAGCCAAACTTAAGGGGGGCGAGGAGGGTACTGGCTGGGATGCCCTTATCGCTCAAAGAGAGAAGGTATCAGTTTTCCATATCACCTGTTTAATGGTATCACGTAATGGCCCTTAAGATAGTGACGTGGAATGTAGGAGGTATCTCTTCGCCGATTAAAAGACAAAAAATTCTCCAGAGACTCTACAAACAAAAAGTGTCCATAGTCTTCCTCCAGGAAACACATTTAAATGCCAGAGAGCACCAAAAGTTATGTCGCTGGTGGGTGGGATCCTATTTCGAATCCCCTGCGCGGGGTAAAAAGGCGGGAGTTATTGTGTTAGTCAGGAAGGGGATCCAGATGGTTACTCATAAAATCATTACGGATGATGAGAGAAGATTTGTGTTGGTGCATGCAACAGTGGAACGTCAACCATTAATACTATGTAATATATATGCCCCAAACACACACATAATAAGGCTTTTTACAAAATAATTCTAAATCTAAGTGGCTTTGAAGGGATTCCTTTCTTGATAGGAGGGGACTTCAGTGCTGTGGGAGACCCAAATCTAGATAGATCACGTGGGGGGTCATGGGTATCCGGGCTTGAATCTCGGGGAATCAATGTGTTGAGTGAAGTCCTGGGCTTGGTGGACGTTTGGCGAACTTTACATCCGGTAGAACGAGATTATACTCACCTGTCTCGTGCACACGCCACCATGTCCAGAATCGATTATATATTCATTTCTCGCAACTTGTTTGGAGGGTATGGGAGGCAAGCATAGGACCTATCCAAATATCAGATAATGCACTGATAAGGGTAACTCTGGAACTGTCTGCAGCAAATCCCCAATGTTTTCAATGGAAGTTTCCTGCTCGTTTATACCAGGATAGAAGCTTTGCTGACTTTATAACACAAAAATACTGGTGGTTCCAAGAAGCTAATCAGGCCCATAAGGTCACCCCAATTTTATATTGGGGAAGCAGCCAAAGCAGTGATTAGGGGAGAGGTTATGGCATACGTCAGTCACCAGAAGAAAGTAAGGGAGAGGGAGTTGCGATGCTTGGAAAAAGAAGTAACAAGGTTAAGGCAGGCATACGGTAGAAATCATTTAAAAACTCAGCTCTTGGAACTGCAGCGCAAACTGAATGAAAGGATCCATCATAGCGCCCAAAAACAACATACCTACTATAGATACAAATTATATAAATATGCAAACAAAGTGGGAGGTTGCTAGCCCGCCTGGCACATCCCCGGCAGGGGCCTTTCAAGATAAATGCATTATACTCGGCTAGAGGAACCTTGGAGAATAAGGATGATCAAATTAATAGTATTATGGCAGAGTATTATGCACATCTAAATTCACAACCGAGCCCGCCCCCATTAGAGAGTAACATGTACCTTTCGGGACAGACTGTCCCGTGTATAGGCCGGGATGACCTGGCTATGCTCAATGCTCCTTTTACAACTGAGGAGATATCCTGGGCCATTCAGCAAGGACCATTGGTTAAGGCACCAGGTCCTGACTGTTAGAGGTGAATTCTACAAAGGATGTAGTCCAACCTCTGGCAGCCATGTTTAATTCAATAGTAAAGGAAGGAAGGATGCCCGATTCGTTAAGACTAGCACAGGTCATAGTGTTACCTAAACCAGGTCGGGACATACAGAAGCCAGAGTCATACAGGCCGATATCACTACTCAACTACGAAGACAAACTATTCGGAAAAGTTCTAGCAAATCGCCTGTCCTGTATACTGCCAGACATTATTGAGATATCTCAAGTGGGTTTTGTACAGGGCAGAAATATTACCAAGAATGTAAGGAAAATATTAACACTAGAAGGAGTGAATAATCAAGGTACACCATCTATGTTAATTTAGTTTTGATGCCGAAAAGGCGTTTGATAGGGTGGCGTGGGATTTTCTATTTGGAGTCCTGAATGCCTATGGCATAAAGGGGGAGTTTCAGGAGGCGATTAGGGTGCTATACTATCTTCCTCAAGCGCAGATGGGGGTAAATGGAATAGTTCCCCCCCCCCCCCCATTCTCTATATATCGGGGTACTAGACAATGCTGCCCACTATCGCCTCTTTTGTTTGTTTTGACTTTGGACCCCTTGATCAGGGACAATCAAGAGGATTCCAGATATACAGGGCATTAAGTTGGGTACAAACACTTTTAAAATAGCAGCTTTCGCTGATGATTTACTGGTGCATGTGACCAATCCCAAGACTTCAGTGGGAGCTCTTTTGGAATGTATGGCAGAATACGGGGACTACTCGGGCTTCAAGTTAAATCTCGAGAAGTCTGAAGCGCTGCAGAGAGAAGGCGAACAAATAGAGGGTTGGCAGGGCACATTCCCGCTGAAATGGGTCAATGAAACATTTAGGTATTTAGGGGTGAGGCTGACTATGGAAACTTCAAAAATGTATCAATTAAATATAGACAGGTTGATGCAAGACACAAAGCATTCTTTTGAGAAATGGAGTCACCTGCCCTTGTCACTTATAGGAAGAATTAATTTATTTAAAATGAATCATCTTTCCAAGATGGCTATTTGTTATGCAAGTATTGCCTTTGCAGCTATTAGGATTTGCAACAAATGAATAAATTATGTAGGAAATTTCTATTGGGGGGGGGGGGGGGGAAGAAATCAAAAGTATGTTTAGAATATCTATATGATAAATGGGAACAAGAGGGACTGGGGTTACCTTGTGTTAGGCGATACAATGAGGCCTGTCTTTTGAGACATCTCAGGGATTGGCTATTAGACACAGATCAGTTCACTCCGACCAGCTGGGAGCGAGCACTATATAAGCCATGGCATTTAAACTTTTTATTGCAGGCCCAGTCAAAAAGTCTACCACTCATATGTAGAAAAAGTATGCTGTTACAACCCTTAAGAAATATTTGGCGAATTATGAAAATATGGAATCAGAACCCAAATGTCAGTGACCAGTTGCCTTACCAAGGAAATGCTGATTTCCAACCAGGTCTAGAGAAGGGGCTAGTAGAGAGCTGGGTTGCACATGGTATCACTTTAGGCCAGGGAAGGAGAGACGTCATGAAGACTCGGCGACGAACAGGTCTTCTTCCTGCCCATGCAGCGCCTTCAGACAGAGGTGAGAGACGCTGCGCGGGCCCGGTAATGCGGAGGGGGGGTACCGGTGGGGGGGGGGGGGGTGGCGGGAGCGGGGCACGGGGGGTAGAGGATAACGGGAGGCGGAGCTTTGGCAGAGAAGAGAGAGGAACAGGAAGGGAGGGGGACCGGGGCTGCTAAAATTAAGATTTTTCGTGCAGGGGGAAGCGGCGGGGAACAGCGTGGGGGGGGGGGGGCAAGACCGTCCAAACAGTACGCTCCTGATGAGCGCCTTGCCCCCTCCCGATCCTTTTTTGATTTTTGTTTAGATTTTATGCAGGGGAAAGCGGGGAGGTGGTGTTTATCTCACTTTTGTTTTTAAACATGCCAGCTTGGGTTTTTATGGTGTAGGGGGAAGTGGGGAGATGACTGCTCTGACCATACATTAAATATGTTGCGGTAAATGACTGTGTAATCGTCGGTATTGTTAGTGCATCTCGAATCGGCCACATTACAATGGTAGTTACTCGTTTGTATTCCGTTTTCGTTAGCTGCTTGCTTCGTCCGAAAAAGGCCTTTATTGCATGCAACGGTTAGGAATTTCTTCGTTAAAGGGTTTTTAGAGGGTCATTAAGGTTTAGTGCATCTGGGCCAGAGTGTAATGTAGTGTAATATCAATTTGTAACCAGCTTTCACAACATTTAGGCCAGCCAATTTCGGAACTGTATCACACAGTGAACTAGATAGTGTTTTTGTGTGATGTCATTTGATACTGCAGTCATAATTCAGAAATCAGATTAGTGTATGTGAGAAACATGATACTTTTTTTTGTGTGGCTGCTTCAAGGGTGTTCTTTATTCTGTATCCATGACTTGAAGGAGCATCCTAAAGAATTTTTTAAAATACTTCCACTCGCAAACTGAAATAATGCAGTTTGAGTGTACATTATACAGTAGATAATTTTCTCTTCCATGCTATCCAATGTATCCTGCTTCTTGATCAGAATTAATACGTACATATAATATAGTAAATGACGGCAGATAAAGACCTGAACGGTCCATTCAGTCTGTCCAACAAGATAAACTCATTTTACATGGAATGTAATACTTTAGACATATACCAGAGTTTGATTTGTCCTTATCAGAATATTGGTGCTCAAAGAGATCGTGTCAAAAGGAATGATGCTTCCTTTTTCAAGTAAGGAATATAACTTCCCTGCTTGATAGTTCCAGATTGGTTTGAACAAAGAAGCTGCAGTAACTAGTACTGTGTAATTAATTTTTTCTTTCTAAATAATGGATTGCAGTAAGGGATCACTTTTTCACAGAAATAATCATGTTTATGGACAAAAAGTAATAAAGCTACAAGTATTTTGCAATTCAAAATGTGAAGTGATGTAGCTGTGTTTAAGTCCACTTTTAAAGGTAATAAATAGAAATAAAACAAGTAAAGGAAAGTATGGTGATACTGTCTTTTTTTTGGACTAACTTAGTACATTTTTAGTTAGCTGAAATAGAATATTTCTGTGTGTAATTTAAGGCATTTTGAATATTAGTAAAACAGTTGCATTCTTTTTCTTATGTATTTGAATCAATAGGCTTGTGCAGTGCAATTGTCAGACATAAGCAGCGGTATAGATTCTGTTCAAGCAGGAAATAGTAAAATGTGGCTAAACAAAATGACCTTTTTTTCCGTTTTTTTTTCCCTTTTGAAACATAAAGCAAATACTGTATATGATGGAGAGAGAGAATCAGAGGGTGAAGACATGGAGGCAGAGAACGGCAATTCATCTGAAGAATTGAGAAAGGTAAAAAAAAAAAAAAAGTGGTTTTATTTGTAGACCAGATGACTAACACAGCAGGGGTTCAAAAGAGGTTTGGAGGAGTTCTGGAGGAAACAAATTTGAACTACATTAACCAGGTAGACTTGGGAAAGCCATTGCTGATCCCTTTAGATGAGCTGTAAGTTGGTGAACGTTTTGGTATCTGCTGGATTCTTTTGCCACTTTGAAAGTAAGATGCTGAGCTTGGTGGACCTTGATCTGTCTAAGCATTATTTATCCTCCATTAACAAGCAGGATGTAATCGGTCACATGAGTATGTGATGTCATCCCACAGCACTAGGATGAAACAGCTATTAGAGCTCAGAATTAGTAGTCTCCACAGTCCACTACTACTACTATTTAGCATTAGTTTTGTTTCACACTGCAATGTAAATGTATAAGTAAAAATTTCCTTTTATTTTGAAGAGTTTTCCTATTTAGTTTTCAGATGTTTCTCTTCTTTAAAAAAAAATTGTTTTATCCTGCTTCTAGAGCATGATGCAAGCAAAGTAGGGTAGTGTTCTCTCCAGCAGAGAGTAAACACAGATGTCTTGTTCATCTCTTATGGTGCAGGCCTCTAGATTTATCTTTCAGCCTCTCAACTTTTCAACCTCGAAATGAAATCGCTGACATTGACTCAGATGTTAGTCACACTGGTAGATGAGTCTTCCCATCAGGTTTGTTGCCTCTGCTGGAGCAGCCACATTTATTTTTGCAAAAGATAATCTGTACTTGCAGTAGCTTTTGACAAAGTTGTTTCAGGTGTGAAACCAGGACTAAGTTGCAGCACAGATTTTTCAATCAACAGCAGTCTCTCCTCAGGGAGAGATGCATTCCTCCCAGAATACAGTAGTCTCTCTTCACCACAGGAGGACATATATTACCTCTTTTCCCCAGTGTCAGGGAGATCTCAGCGTAGCCTTGAGAACTATCCAGATCCTGATTACATTCCAGAGGAATTCTTTGAAAGCGGAAGAGTTCTTTAAAGGTTCCTTCTGAACTTTCTTCTTTTATTGAGCTTTCTTATGTTCCAGGAAGTTTCTTTTCCTCCACAATAAGTGACAAAACCTCAGTATGATGTCGTTGGACTTCTAGGGGGTAATGTTCTAATCAGACATCTGTATAGCTAGTATTTAGGGCAGTGGGCTGAGAACCTCGGGAACTGAGTTCGATTCCCACTGTGGTTCCTTGTTTGATTTGATTTTAATTACTTAATAAACTGTTTTAAAACTTAACTGTATTAAGCGGTATATTAAGTAATCAAATCAACAGGTGCAAGTACAATTAATGTGCTAAGAAGTAACAAACAATATAATTGCTTAACCAAAATCAATGTAAATCAGTAGTCATCGGTCAGAAATTAACTTAATATGTCTGTGATCCAGCAAAGACATTCTCAAAAATCCATGTTTTGAAAATCTTACGAAACCCAAGATAGTTTGTTAAACTACTCACTTATGCAGGTAAAGAGGACCACTGGGACAAAAAGTTCTTTTTATGAAAATTAATTTCACAACTTGGAGCAGTAGAGGCTGTAATGACGCTGAGATGAGCACAGCAATCGAAAGTAAAGTCATTTAACTTAGATTATGAGCCCACTAAGGACAGAGAAAATTCAAGCATATAATAAATGTAAAACTGGTTGTACCACAGAGAGGCAGTATATCAAATCCATGATTCCCATGCCACTGAATGAAATGTAAAAAAAAAAAAAAATACTTATTTTAAGCTTAATAGGCACTCAGAATCGGCTCCAGTAGCATAGAGCAGATCTTCCCAGTCTATGGGTCAGGATCCCAAGTGGGGTCACAGAATCCACCTTTGGGGTCACGACTTGGGTGGGCTCTTCATAGATGCATCATTCTGCACCTCGTGGGGGGGGGGGGGGGGGGGTTGTCACACTTTTATTTGGCCACTATTATGACACAAAAAAGATTGATAAGCACTGGCATAGAGGTTCTTTAGCTCTGAAAATGATGTAAATTTTTGTGTACATTCTAGCATTGCTCTTGCTTTGCCTAACCTATGTGCCAGGAATGTCCACACACATCTCATAAAAGTAAATATTTTTTTTTGTTTTTTTTTCTATTGGTGTTTTTGCATGTACTTCTGTAAAATCCCTTTTCTACTTATAAAATGTGCTTTTTAAAATTGCCTCCTTTAGAGTTCATAAAAGCTTAAAAGACCATAGTGGCTATTTCTGTACTTTAGCAACAACTTTGCATGTAACAAACTGAGTTACTATTCATCCTGTCACTAAAAAATTGTATTTGAAATAGAAAGTACAGCCAGTTCTAAGGTTCAGCAAAGTACTTCTTCCTTTTCTTCCACCAGTCTAGAACTCATAGGTTTTGCTCCTGAGCCAGTAGATGGAGAAAGACGTAAGAGCTGTGAGCTCTACCATATAAGATGTACCATGCAGCACCAGCTTCCTAGTGTTCTCTGTTTCTAGCAGATGGTGAAAGACATCCCATGCAGCAACGGACTGGTCTGGTGAAGAGCAGCTGGACCCAGTTGGAGAACTGATCACCCAGTTGAGCAGGATTCTTGGAGGGTCTAAAGTCTTTCTAGGGGGATCTCTCTTTGGGGATACATGGAGAAGTCCAGGTTGCTTCCCTGTTCAGGCAGACACCATCAGATTTGGAAAATTCCATCTTCATCCCCCCCTCCTTACTTGAGTCCTCCTTGAGTCCTCCTGTGCTGAACTGAAAAATAAATGATTAAAAAAAAAAAAAGCCTGTTGAGTCTGGGAAAATTTAATCAGGTCAGTCTATAGATTACACTGTGGCAGGAAGGAGCTCCCATGACTCTGCTTCCCCACTCTGTCACTCTTACGTTCATGTCAGGAATGGCCCAGTCTGAAGGGCCTTCCTTCAGAGCAGCAGACTACAAAGTAGTGCTAGAGGCAGCTTGATTGCAAGGGGACATCAAGAGACCGAGCACTAGGAGCATTATCATATTTGCTACGGGCCATGCCTAGAAGTAGTTTACGGACATTCCCACCTGCCTGTCTGTGTCGCACAAACCCTGTTTGTTCTTCCCCGATCAGCCTCGGCAGAATCTTTGCTAGCCTGTTGGCCAATATCTTTGCCAAAATTTTGTTATCCACATTAAGTAGTGATATTGCCGGTAGCCCTCCGCCTGATCTTCCGGTTTGCCTGGTTTCGGCAGCAGTGTTATGAGCGCTGTATTTGCATACTGTGGATACCTCTGAGACTCCACTACAGTGTCATAGTAGGCCCCGAGGACGCCCAGGGAGGTCCCCGGCAACAGTTTATAGAACTCCCCTGAGAATCCGTTGGGACCCGGTGCAGAAGATAGCGCCAGACCTCTAACTACATTCTGAAGTTCCTGGCCCTGAATGGGTTCATTCAACTGTCTAATTTCATGATCTAGTAGACGCCCAGCCTCTTCAGGTAAGTATCCAAAGACTGTTCTCTAGGCGTCTGCTGTTTCTGATATAGCTTGGAATAATATTGCACGAATATCTGTCTATCTTCACTTTTAGCCTTTAGCACCCCCTGGCTATCTCTCACCGCTGTAACCACCCGATGAGGTTTCCAGTTCGTTACCAACTTCGCTAGTAGGGGGCCTGCCCTATTCCCATTCCTATGCAGTCTATATTTGTGATAAAACATCGCTCTCGTGGCCTTCTCATGCAGATGTGAATTAAGGGCTACTTGTATTGTCTTAAAGTGTTCCCAAATCCTTTTGTTTGGATTAGCCGCATATTGCCGTTTTGCCCTCTGTGCTTGTTTTTCCAATTGTACTATAGCCCTAGCTATTTTTTTTGTTCCGTGCCGTCACGTATGCTATCACATCTCCCCTGAGGACGGCTTTCGCTGCCATCCAATACAAGCTAGGGTTATCTAATTGCTGGCTATTGAATTTGGCATAATCTTCCCATTTATTTGCAGTGAATTGTGCAAAGTCCTTATTCCCATAAAGGTACCCTGGGAATCTCCATCCCTGGTCAGATTGAAAGTAACTAGGCGCCTCCACATCCACCCACACCAGGCTGTGGTCCGATATCTCCTCAGAACCTATTTCTGCTTGTAAAACTTTGGGGAATAGCTCTCTGCTCACCATAATGTAATCTATTCTGGACAGGGTCCCGTGCGCCCGTGACAGGTGGGTGAAGTCCTTCTCACCCAGGTGCATTACTCTCCATGTATCCAACACCCCCAAGGTACGCATAAACGTCTTCAGTGCCTTTGCCCTGCTTCCTCCCTGTATAGCCCCTTTAGGTATTGAGCAGTCTTGCACTGGGTCCGCTACCAAGTTAAAATCACCCATTACTATCAGCAGGCATCTCAACTTAGCACACTGACTTATTAATGTTGATAAAAAGTGGGTTTATATGTGTTTGGGCCATAAACACCCAACAACGCCATTTCCTTCCCCTGTAGCCACAACTTCACTAAGACATACCTTCCTTGTTCATCCTTTGATGTTAAATCTGCCTTAACAGCCACACTCCTTCTAAGGAGGACCGCTACCCCTCTTCTCCTCCCATCTGCTGAGGCTGAAAAAACTTTTCCCACCCAGGACCACTTTAACTTTGTGTGTTCTACCTCCGAGAGACGGGTTTCTTGTAAACAAACTATATCCGCCCCATGTCGGCGTAACGCTGCTAAAATTTTTGCTCGTTTTATGGCAAAGTGATCCCTCCCACATTCCATGAAATAAAACGTGTTTTCTTAATGTGCGCCATGTGATGATGATGTCCTGCCCCAGTGACCTTTCCCATCTTTGTTCTCACCAGGGAGCCCAGCCTCTCCCCAGTGAATTGTATAAGTAATCATCCTAATGATAGCAACTCTTCTCCACATCCTATGAAGTAAAAACCTCGTCCCCGTTCTTTAGAGCCCGTATCCTCCCTCATTAGCCTCCTCATTACCTCTACCTGCCCCTTCCCATTCCTAAGCCTTCGCCCCCTTACCCTATTTAGCACCCCCGTCATTCCATGAACATGCACAGAATGTATACTCCCGTTAGAGGCAAGAGGCCCCTGCTCCCCAGCGCTTCCTGCAACATCCTGGGTAACCACCACCACTCTATAACATAACCGTAAAAGTTTTACATGACAGTGCACAATATCTAACATACATCTACTCAGCCTTCCACTGTATATCCTTTATCTGCTAGGAAAGATTTTGCTGCAGCCACAGTTTGAAAATGGTGCCACTTTTCCTGAAGCAGAATTTTAAGGCGGGCTGGGTACATCAGGGCAAACTTTTTTATTTTTTTTGTTACATTTGTACCCTGCGCTTTCCCACTCATGGCAGGCTCAATGCAGCTTACATGGGGCAATTGGGGGTTAAGTGACTTGCCCAGAGTCACAAGGAGCTGCCTGTGCCGGGAATCAAACTCAGTTCCTCAGTTCCCCAGGACCAAAGACTACCACCCTAACCACTAGGCCACTTCTCCACTCCACTTCATATTCTTTTTGATTAACCGGGAGCATAACGGATGGAATCCTCTCCGTGGTTCTTGAACGGACTGAGAGTAGTCCTGAAAGATCAAAATTTTATGCCCATCATAGTCAAGCTCCTTTCTCTTTAAGCGAAATCCATTCATTATTTCCACTTTATGTTTAAAATTGAGTATCTTCGCGACAGTCCCCCTGGGGCGGTTCTTAGAATCATCTTTGCGGCCCACGCGGTGCGCCCGTTCCACCACAAGTGGGTCCCCAGAGTCCGTTATTGCTAGCTCCTTTGCCAGCCATGACTCCAGCCACGCTTCCAGATTTTTCTCCGTAACCCGCTCCGGTATGCCCACAATTCTTATGTTTCGCCTGGATCGATTTTCCAGGTCCTCCAGTTTTAGGGCTTGCGCTGCCACCTGTTTTCTCAACAAATCTAAGTCTGGGGCCTGCGACCAGGCTTCGTCCTCAAGAGTCGAGACTCTCATTTCTAAATCTCCGGTCCTGTTTCCCAAGCCATCCAGGCTTGCTTGGAAGGACTCCAATTGTTCCGAGAGTGTGTTCCAGCGCGGATCCATGGCCTTTATTACCGCCACTGTTAATTGCTCCAGTTGCGCATCTGTAAAGGCAGGGGCCGGCGCCGCGACCGCGTCCGCCATCTTGGATTCGCCTCCCCCGTCTTAGTTTTTTCCTTCCTCGTTAATTTCTGTGCCATTTCTGTCGGCGATTTTTGGAGGAACTTGTCCATACAGTGTGTGCGCTGTTCTCTAGCGTTTTGGGTGGTGGTTGTGCTTTAATTTCTCATTTATTTTAGCGCTCAACAGCGGGGGACCTCGGAGCCGAATTCAGCTGCTGCCGCTCCTCTCACCGCATCACCGGAAGTCCCCCCAGGTAGGATCTTTATATAGATCCAGTGAGAACTTCCAGCATTTAAGTCTTCAATTCTGTGGGTCCAAGGGCCCACTCCATCCACACCCATGCATGGTCTGATATAACGTATTTCCGACTTCCACACTTGTCCAAACTCTCTCCGAGACACCATCAAATAATCTATTCGCGCTTGAGTACCATGTGCCCTCGAAAGATGAGTAAAATCCCTAACATATGGATGCAGCTCCCTCCATATGTCCACCAGATCCAGCAGCTTGACCCATCAGGAGCAGACTGCTATTAGTATGATAGGAAGTGGGGGGATCCAGCAAGGACTTGTCTACCTCCGGGTCCCATACAGCATTAACTTGACAACCTTCTGGAAGTTACTGAAGACGTACCTGTTCAAAGAGACTTACAAAAAGAATCCTCCTTAATGATTTCTTTCCTAATCTATACCAGAACCAACCAATATTGATCCCTTCTGATTTGATTATTTCATCATATTATCATTATTGAACATTACATTTTTTCCTACTCTCACTTGTATGTTATGTATTATCATTTTATTTACCCTACCTACCTGTTACTTTTGTACATTAATTGTAACAATATGCTGAACCTTTTACTCTGTTAATGGTGATGCCATTGCTATATAATGTAAGCCACATTGAGCCTGCAAATAGGTGGGAAAATGTGGGATACAAATGTAGCAAATAAAATAAATAATACCCCCCCCCCTTCCCACCACCACCAGTGAGGAAGAGTCCAAAGAGACCAGATGACCAATCACCGCCTGATAAAACTTTTTATCATACTGATTTGGGGCATATACACTGCAAATGTACACCGTACGGTGATTAATCCCTACTTTGGCCAATATGTATCTTCCCCCTGGGTCTGCCGTCACAATTGGCACACTCTCCACAACTCCTTTTTGAAACAAAATTGCAACTCCCCCCTTTTTCCCCTGAGCTGCCACTGCCACACACTCTCCCACCCATCAGGTCTTGAGCTTTGTGTGTTAAAGCGTTAAGGTGTGTCTCCTGCAACAGGGCAATATTAATTTTATGTCTTTGCAAATGCTGTAAAATTTTTGACCTCTTTACCGGTGAATTAATCCCTCCCACTTTCCACGTTACTAATTTCATGGTGACATCAAATCTGAAGCCTCCAAAACAATGAATCTCAAAACGTTATATGGGCAGAGACGTCCCAGCCATCACCCTCACCCCCCCCCCCCCCCCCCCCCCCACAAAACTCCAGGATATTTCCAACATCCATACTTCCTAACCCAGCTCCCAGCAACCTCCACCACTTTAACTTCATGTAATAACTCCCAACCTGCTTCCATACCCAGAGACCTCCCTTTCTCCCGCAGGAAAGTCACGCCATGACACCTCCCCAGCCTCCCTGCTGATAAATTTATCAATTATATTGCCACCAGACCCCATTAGTTACCCGAACCCACCCAATCGTACATATCCTTTTAGAGGAACAAAGTTAC
This sequence comes from Microcaecilia unicolor, assembly GCF_901765095.1. Classification (NCBI taxonomy): domain Eukaryota; kingdom Metazoa; phylum Chordata; class Amphibia; order Gymnophiona; family Siphonopidae; genus Microcaecilia; species Microcaecilia unicolor. The sequence goes on along the minus strand of NC_044032.1, from coordinate 97,581,729 downwards.
ATTTACTCCAAAGTTACCCCCGCAACAACAGGCCCCCACCCCCTACAACAGTCTTTAACTTATAAGTCTCATTCTTGTTGCTCTGGAAGATTTTCATGTTAATTGAAGACCCACTTACAGTGAAGTTCACCCCTCTCAACACCACAATCACCCCCCCCCCCCCCCAAAAAAAAAAAAAAACCCTTTTCATGCTTCCAATATTACCAGTCACTTTACAGTCCCTGAGCTCTCAGCTTCCTTGCCCTCCAGACAATTGAGAAAGGCCCATGCTTCCTCCACTGTGGTATACAAACTTTTTGCACCTTCGTGTATTACTCTTAAAATGGCAGGGTAAATCAATGCAAATTTGAGTTTGCTAGCAAACAACTTGGAGCAGATAGGGGCAAAAGCACTCCGCTCTGCAGCTACTCCAGCAGAGTAATCCTGAAAGCATTACACTTTTTAGTTCTCATATTGAAGAGATTTCCCTATGCAAATAGCTTGCAAAATAGCTTGTTTGTGAACAAAGTTTAAACCATTCTGGGTTTCTGAGACCAGGATTGTGGTGATCCCATTCTGTGAGCCCGTAAGATTCTCAGTGGCCCACTAATATGAGGCAATTGAAGCTCTCTCATGAGCCACTGTTCCAGGAAACCACTGAAACATTTATCCGGAATGGCCTCAGGGAGCCCCACCAAGCATAGGTTATTTCTTCGGGACCTGTTTTTCCAGGTCCTCCACCTTCGCTTCCAGCATTGAGATTTTTTTTATGCCCGACTCCCTGTGCCTCTTCCACCACTGTAACTCAATCCTCTACTGCGTTCGTTCTTGATTGATTGAATCACCACACATTCCTTAGGTCTCCCAATTGCTCTTGCAGGCGTTCCAACTTAGAATCTATTGGTGATAATCGTCTCTCTAAAAGCTCTTCTAACACCACTGTCATTTCTGCTGTAGTCTCTGTGACCCACGCTGACAAGATCGTTGGGCTGGCCGGACTTGTGGGCGCCACCATTTTGTCTTTGCCTGCTCTATACCTCGCCTTCTTGTGCGCCATTCTCGCCACCATGAATCTCACGCCGCACCCAATTAAACTCAGAATTTAATCCTCACTTTCTGCCACTTCCATTTTACTTTTCTGCGGTCCGATGGTCCTGAAAACTCGGAGGATTCTGCTGAGGCGCCAGAGGAGCAATCCTCCCTCCGTATTTAAGACATGTTCCAAAGTTCTCAGCCCCAACTTCTCCCAATGTGTAAAAGTCAGATTATCTAAGCCTGGAGGAAAAGCAGGGTTACCTCTTATAGATAGCTCAGTGATTTGAGGACCCTCCCCCCCCCCCAAAAAAAAAAAAAAAAAAACCTTTCACCAAGAAACTCCATGCTTCCCTCAAAGAGCCCAAGAGCATACTATTCTTAAGATCACTAGGAAGCAGAAGCCTCTCCACGTGCAATAGAGAGAGCAGATTATACGGGGCAAAATAAGCTGATTCAAAATCAAGGGGCGTAAAACAGCTGGAGGAATAGAGCCAATCTCAAACATGACACAGGAGGCACGCGATATTATAAAGTCTCATATTGGGAAGACCCAACCCCCCCGAGACCAGTTACCCATCAAGTGATGAACACACAACTTTGCCGCCTTCTTAGCCCAACAAAACCCGTAGCAAGGCGATTAAACTGCCTTATATCTCTCTGTAGTAGCCGTAGCCGCAGCGATAAGGTTTGACACAAATACAGCCACCTAGGAAAAATTATCATTCGAAAAAGATAAATACAACCTATCAAAGGTAAAGGCAACGCCTGCCATACCTCCAACTGCCGCTGGGTGTTAAGCAGCATCTGGGTCACATTAAGATGATACAAGTCCGCTACCTCAGAAGTAAGAAAGATACCCAGGTATTTAAAAGACCGATCTAACCCATTGCAGACGAAACAACTCTTGCCAAGAAAGTTTGAGCTCTAGGGAGCTAGCCAAAGCCGCTGATTATCCAAATTTAGCAGAAAACCCGCGAAGTCTCCAAATTTGCGAAATGTCTCCAAGAGTGCCCCCCAACGAAACCTACAGATCAGTGAGCATCAGCAAATGCTGCTAGCTTAAAGCTCTTCCCACTGATATCTACCCCACGTATATCAAGATTAGCATGAATATCCCAAATTAGTAGCGTTGACAATGAGCAGCCCTGCCTAGTCCCACAGCTGATCAAAAAATCTTTGGAAAGTTGATCATTTAGCATTACCCTCGCCCGAGGTGAAGCGTACAAGGTCTTAATTGCTGTTACTGGCCACCCTGCAAAGCCATATGCTTCCAAGGTGGCAAACAAAAACTCCCATTTGACGCTGTCAAAAGCCTTCTCAGCATCAAAACTGACCATTAATGAAGACTTCTGGAAGTCAATATACATCTAAGATTTTTAGCTACAGAGCGGTTCTTGACAAATCCCACTTCTGATTCATGAATAAGAGAAGGCAGCACCCAACTCAAACGATTAGCCAAGATTTTTGCAAAAAGCGTCGCCTCATAATTCAAAAGAGAAATCAGTTGATATGACGCAGGCAAAGTCGGGTCCTGACCAGGCTTGGGCAGGTCCACAACCTGTGCTACATTCAGATGCTTTCACAGAGCGCTGCCATCCACCCAAGTATTAAAACTTTTGTTAAGGGTTCAACAATAGCTTCCCCCAACAGTTTATAGAATTCAACCTGAAATCCATCCGGACCCGGCACCTTACCTAATGGACTGCTGCTGATCGCCCAGTACACCTCATCGGATGAATAGGCACATTCAAAACCTCTCTGTCTGATGTAGAAATACAAGGAAGATTTAAGCCTCCAAATAAAGACGACTCAGGAGATCAGCCGAATGAGCAGTGTACAAAGTTTGGTAAAAGTATTTAAAAACGTCACAAATAGCTGCATGCGAATGCACCAGCTTCCCCGAAGAATCCTTAAGTGAGACAGCAAACCTAGAAGAATGCTTCTGCGCTATCAATCTGGCTAACAACTTGCCATTCTTATTACCATGTTTATACAGTTGATATCTATAAAAACTTTGAGACTTGACAGCGCGGTCATGAATTAGTGAATTTAAAGCCGTCTGTTCAGACAATAGCTCCTGCTTAAGAGATGCATTAGAGAGAATACCAAACTTTTGACGTAATATCAAGATTTTTCTCTCCAATCGAAGGATTTCTCTATCCCTAACTCTCCTGCGATGACTAGCATAACTAATAACTGACCCTCACAGGAACGCTTTAGCAGCCTCCCAGACTAGGACTACATCCGACTCAAAAGACTCATTAAAATGCCCTCTACCCCCACTCCCCCCCTCTACCCCCAAGATTGGGTTTCAAAATGGAACAAGTCACGTTTCTGACACCCCACCCCTATCAAAACTCCCTTTGTACTAGACCTGTGAATAGGCTTCTAAGTCCACTAATACCTTCACCTTGGTCCCACCGAGCATACCCATTAATTTCCCGTCCCTAAAATGAAATGCAACGACATCCTACTGCTCAATATACCACAACAGTGTACCATGTTATGTAGAGAAAAAAAAATCTCAGTAGCTTCCCCATCGGTACCTCCATCTTAAACACATCAGGTTGGAGTAAGAAAAACCTCATGTCCCAGGAAATCACAAACACCCGAACTCTCCATTTGGGTCTCTTCTGGGTTCAGTAGACGCAAAAGGTTCTTTGCCTCCTCCACCGAAGCATATGTTTTTGTGATTGATAAGTAATCCTCAGCTTAGCTGAGTAGAGTAGAGCAAATTTAATCTTATGGGCAAACAATTGGGAACAGATTGGTGAAAATTTCTTCCACTGTGCAGCCACTGATGCCAAATAGTCCTGGAAACATAAAATCTTTTGTTGTTATAGCAAAGCTCTTTTCCTCCTCGCAACTCCTGTAGTATTGAAGTCTTTTGAGAAAAGTTAAGGAGTCGGCAAATTACCACCTGGGGCCTGGACGCTCCCTGCTGCTTAGAGCCAACCCGGTGCACCCACTGTATTTCCAGCAGGCCCACCGAGGGTGCCAGCGACAATTCCTGCGTTAGCCTAGTTTCCAAAAAAGCTCGATGTCACGATCAGGCAGACATACAAAATTTAAGTTGTTTCTCCTGGATCTGTTTTCCAGGTATTCTAGTTTTTCCTTATAAGAAGTGTGGTAGCCGTGTTAGTCCACTTTTAAAGGTAATCAATAGAAATAAAACATGGAAAAGAAGATATGATACCTTTTTTATTGGACATAAACTTAATACATTTCTTGATTAGCTTTCGAAGGTTGCCCTTCTTCATCAGATCGGAAATAAGCAAATGTTGGTAGATGACAGTATATATAAGTGAAACATCAAAGCATTTGAGTGACAGTCTAACAGGATGGGTGGGGGTGGATAGGTGAGAGACAGGAAGAGTCGGGTGGATGAGGGACAGGGAGATATGCATGGAGTCAGGCGTGACATTACCAATAAGGATGTCACGCCTGTGGGGCAGCACTTTACAAAACCAGAACACTGTACCAGTGATTTCATTGTAAGAATCCTGAAAGGGAACTTTAAAACAATACAGGAACGTAAGACCTTTGAAGTCGGAATTATTAAATATTTTCACACCCACCAGATAGGACTTAACAAAGATCTGGGTTTTCTAGCCCATTATAAAACATAAAATTGTACTGCTTTGTCACCCTCCTGTCTCCTCCATGCATATCTCCCTGTCCCTCATCCACCCGACTCTTCCTGTCTCTCACCTATCCACCCCCACCCATCCTGTTAGACTGTCACTGAAATGCTTTGATGTTTCACTTAAATATACTGTCATCTACCAACATTTGCCTATTTCCAATCTGACGAAGAAGGGCAACCTTCGAAAGCTAATCAAGAAATGTATTAAGTTATGTCCAATAAAAAATGTATCACATTTTCTTTTCCATGTTTAGTTTTATTTTTATTGATATCCTTATAAGAAGCAACCACTTTTTTCATGTGAGCCTGCATCTCCTCCATTGTTGCCATACGGTCTTCTAATTCTCCCATACGTTGTTTGTACGCTACCAAGTCTTGAGTAAATTTCTCCACATTACTTTGAAGCTGCTCCGATTTAGAGTCTATAGGGCTCAATCTTTTATCTAAAATGGCCTCCATTGCCCCTGTTACCTCGGCAGCGATTTCTGCCACCCATGCCGAACCGACCAAGGAACTTCAAGGGCTTGCTGTAACCGCCATTTTGTCCTTGTGAGCCTTTGCTGCATTCCTTATCTTTCTGCAGTGATTTTGCAGCCATTTCTCCACAGTAACTCAATAATACTTCGCTCAGACCCCTCAGCTATCTCAGCTCCCCTTGTCGGAGCACAAAATTGGGAGCCAAACTAACTCGGGGGATGGTTACTGTTGTTGTATTTGTGGGGCTCTGGGAGATATGTACCATATTTACTGGACCCTGACCAAGGTGCAGTCTTTCTGGACAACGATTCTGTTTGCTTCAGCAGATTACTAAAGTGTGATACCCTTTGCAAGCAGAGATGTGTCATCTTCATTTTAAGCCGATGGGAGTAAAGCCTGAGGTGCACAAGCTAGCTACAACCTTTTTTACAGCTGGTAAACTAACCTTGGCATCCACTTGGAAGAGCCCGTTGGCGCCATCTTTGGCAGTTGGTCTTTGTAAATTGAACTATATCTGTCTTATGTCTAAATTGACTGCCATCCGCTCTGGACAGTTGACAGTGTTTCTGTTCTAGGTCACAATTATTTGTGTGACTGGCTGATATTGTATTATTGCCTTATGTGGATTTGTATGTATCTAGTTCTATATCAATAAACCTATTATAATTAAAAATAAAGATTGAAGTAGACCTTTTGACAACTTTTTAGTTGGTTTTTAACTGAGCTCTTCCCCCACCTCCATACATGTAAACAATATATAAATAATTTATAAAATATTTATACAGTAATGTTCTTTTTGTTTTCCACTCATGTTCTAATGCTGAACCACACCATCTGGTAATTGCTGGGTGCCAGATGATCACCAGCTGCAACATCAGAAATACTCTCCCAGTTGTAAGCACCAGGTCCAGTATTGCCGCCTGCCATGTGGATTGCATTATGAGTTGCCAAAACAGTTGTCCCTGCAGAGAATCCAGTATCTTCCTACTTATAGATGACATGGCATTAAATCAGAGCTATTGTGACTACTGTACTTCTCCTGATATCTGCTTCGCTGGATGGCATCAGGAATGTAGCAGCTTTTGGTCCTCGTATCATAGTTATTTCACACTGTTGCTTGGACCAGTTATTAATCAGATAATGCGTTCAACTGAGCAATACTGACCAACTCGTCTTTTTGATATGTACAATTCTTGCTTCATCTGCTGAAGACACTTCTCAAAAATGTGTGTTTTCTATAAAGTTGAATCACACCAAGCTTAGAGTCCACTCACTTGTGTACCTAATTACATTCTGTATGTCAACAGATAGCAAAGTTGCTTACCTATAACCAGTATTCTTTATATAAACAGAATTAGTGAGGCACACAATCCCTTCCATGTCACTGAGAATTGTATTACTCTTTGAGCGTTGGAACTAACTGAAAGATTGAGGATACCATTATACATGGGAAGAGTGTTGCATGCTCAGAACATTACACTGGTTCTAAGCTCTTGGAAAGCTGTTCTGTCCCAGTGCCATGACATGTCACCCACTTGCATGCCTGATTAAATCTGGCATGCAAGTGAATACCATATTAATTGTGTTGAGAACACCCCTTAAATATTAAGTCACTTTCAGGCTCATTTTCAAGAGAGAACGCCCATCTTTCGACACAGATCAGAAGATGGGCGTCCTTCTCACAGGGTCGTCCAAATCGGTATAATCGAAAGCTGATTTTGGACATCCCCAACTGATTTCTGTCGCAGGGACGGCCAAAGTTCAAGGGGATGTATCGGAGACGTAGCAGAGACGGACTTGGGTGTGCCTAACACATGGACATCCTCAACCCATAATGGAAAAAAAATGGGGGGGCTCTGATGAGCACTTGAGGCGACTTTACTTGGTCCTGTTTTTCTTACGACCAAGACAAGGAACAGAAAGGTGGCTGAAATGACCAGATGACCACCGTAGGGAATTGGGGATGACCTCCCCTTACTCTGTTGTCAGCTTTAATTGTCATACTCAGGTCCATCACAGAGGTATACAGGTCCCTGGAGCAGTTTTACTGGGTGCAGTGCACTTCAGGCAGGCGGACCCAGGCCCATCCCCCAACCTACCTGTTACGTTTGTGGAGGAAACAACGAGCCCTCCAAAACCCAACAGGAACCCACTGTACCCACATGTAGGTGCCCCCCTTCACCCATAAGGGCTATGGTAGTGGTGTACAATTGTGGGTAGTGGTGGTTTTTTTTTTTTTTGGGGGGTGGGGGGGCTCAGCACACAAGGTAAGGGAGCTATGTTCCTGGGAGCATTTTATGAAGTCCATTGCAGTGCCCCCTAGGGTGCCTGGTTGGTGTCCTGGCATGTGAGGGGACCAGTGCACTAGAAGTGCTGGCTCCTCTCACGACCAGAGTGCTTGCATTTGGTTGTTTCTGAGATGGATGTCCTTGGTTTCCATTATCGCTGAAAATCAGAAACGACCACGTCCAAGGACGACCTAAATTTCAAGATTTGGGCGTCCCCAACCGTATTATCGAAATGAAAGATGGACGTCCATCTTTCGATAATACAGGTTTCCCTGCCCCTCCATCAGGACATTTTATGAGGACGTCCTCAACAAATCTTGGGCGTCCCTTTTGATTATGCCCCTCTTTATTTTGTTTTACATGATGTATTTTAGATGTATGGCTTTCTGTGAGAGAGATTCAAAATGAATTGCAATAATAAAAAAAAAACTTGGCAACCTGGAATATAAACATGTTTAAATTTATCATTATGTAGTTCTAACTGTAATGTTTCATAAACTCTTCAGATAACTTCTGCAGACTTGAGCATTCAGTTTGTTAGAAATGCAGTTATTTATGTTCAAATGTGAACAAGATTAAAACATTAAGAATTGTAAAGATCAGAGTGCTATATGATGTAAATATATTTAAAAGAAATATACTTTTTGCCCGCAGGAAATAATGGTTGGTATGTTGTACCAGGCAGAAATCCCAGCCTGTCAAGGAAAGTACGTTCCTGATGAAATAGGTATGTTTACCTGAGCATTCTTGTAGCATTTCTTAGAATTCAGTATTTTCTCTGAAAACAAACAGGATGCCATATCCACACTAATGGGTGACATCACTGAAGGAGCCCAGGCATGGAGGTGCTCCCCAGTGTTATTTTCCAGAAGTTTTTTGGAAGCATCTTCCCACCTGCTGTCACCTTATGGGAGCAAGGCAGTAATCTTTCCACGCAGCAGAGAGGTTACGTCTTTACAATCAGTTTGCGGTGTTTCTCCTTCACTTGTAATTTTTGTGGCTATTGCTGTTATTTTCTCCAATTGTGTAAGTCTTCATGAGAGGCCAATGGTTTTTCCTCCCTTAGTGTCCCAGTGCCATGTCCCCTACCTCAACGCAAGTGGCGTCCTCGAGCTGCATGGGGTCCTGTTGACACCCACACTTGACTGGCACAGCCCTGAGCCCTGTGTGTGTAGTTCTTCTCTGGCTGCAGGCTCCTTGATTGCTTTGCTTCCATGCACCTGGGTCTGCTCTCTCTCTGCCTTGGCTTCCAGGCTCCTTAATTGCGTTGCTTCCACGCACCTGTCTGCTTCTCTCCTATTGGTCTTCCGGTTCCTCCTTCCCCTGCTCTTGTCTTATGACTGTGCTCCTTCTCCCTGCTGGTCCCTGCTGATGTCAGACGCCAGCATTTTATCAGCTGAGCTCTTCCTGGACTCTATGCTTCAGCTTCTACTTTGGTAGGTGTTGCTTGTTCAGTAGTTTGCTTCTTCTCTACTTTGTCCCTCATTGCTGACTTTGCCTGTACCTGGATTACTCTCGTGTCTGCTGCCTGCCTACTCACTTGCCTGTACCTGGATTACTCTCTTGCCTGTTGTTTGCCCATTGACATTGCCTGTACCTGGATTACTCCCCTGCCTGCCTGTTGACATTGCCTGTTCCTGGATTATGCCCCTGCTTGCTGCCTGCCTATTGACTTTGCCTGTACCTGGATCACTCTTGCCTGCTGCCTGCCTGGCTGATACATTCACCACCCCGCTTCCAGCTCCGTCTCGTAAGTCCTACAGGCCGCCCGCACCTAGGGGCTCAACCTCTGTGGAACGGCGGTCAGCGCAGGGGAAACCCGGGGTTGTCTGGCCACTAAGCAGAACCTGGTCAGAGTATCAGGCTCACCAGCGCTCTACTTGGTACAAGAACTCACAAGTCTGACACCCAGATAGGTTTTTGGCATTTATAAGTTTCCTTTATTTTGCAGTTCGAGACCCTCTTAGGCCTCACTTTTCCAGTCGGGGTAAATTTTTTTTTGTCAAAATCTAGCCACATTGAGCCTGCAAATAGGTGGGAAAATGTGGGGTACAAATGCAACAAATAAAATAAATAAAATCGAGTTGGTTTTAGAGAAAAATTGCATTGGCTTCCTCTGAAAGATGGAATTGCATTCAAGATATGCACCTTAGTTCATAAAATCATTTATGGAGTCGCCCCTTCCTATATGTCAAATCTGATTGATCTACCAGTGAGGAATAACAAAAGTTCATCACGCACTTGCTTAAATCTCCATTATCCCAACTGCAAAGGAATTAAATTCAAATCAATACATGCATCCAGCTTCTCATATATCTATACAGAACTATGGAATGAATTACCAACCACCTTGAGAACAACACATGACCTGATGACCTTCCGGAAATCACTGAAGACCTAACTGTTCAAAAAAAACGTACAAAAAAGATCCCCCATAAAATACCGACACATAAACTTCACCAGATACAAGTTTAATGGAACCGTTCAAATCTGTTTATTCTAACTTACACCCTAATTATTGAACATATTTTATCCTGTTATCATTATGTTCTATCTAGTTACCCACTTCTCATTGTATGTAGTTTTCTTATGCACCATAACTGCAACAAGGCTGAAATTATTATTCCGTTAAAATGATTGCCATAATATTCTCATGCACCTTATTTGTTATCTATATTCAGATCTCCATATCCCATTAATGTGATTGTTGTATTATATTGTAAGCCACATTGAACCTGCAAATAGGTGGGAAAATGTGGGATATAAATGCAGAAAAAAAATAAATCAGTTCGGCTTCTTTCCCAAGGTGTCTCAAACAACTCCCAGTGGTTTCAAAAAGTGCTCCTGGTGCTCCAGAACATGTCCCTCATAACTGGTGCCTGCAGTGTTTGGGGCCCTTTGTCTGCAGATGACAAGAAGATTGTGAGAAGCAGAGTGAATGGATTTTTAGCACCAAGAAGTACAGTTCATCAACTTTGGCATCAGTCCCAATGACTCTCGAGGATGCCTCAACATCGAGGGTCAGTAATGGCCACTGAGATCAGACATTGTCAGATCTCACCCAGAAGGAAAGGAAGGATTTAACTCATCGACGCCGAGGGACCTCAGTGCTGTGCGTCTGGTGGAGGCAAAGAAGTATTGATATCAGTCCCCTCAAAGCGTGGTATTGAGGCTGGCAGGGCATCAAAGTGCTCGATTACTCAAGAATAACCTGCACCGTAAGAGCCACTCTCCCTCCAGTGAATTGGAGTGTCTCAACAACCTCTATTGATCTAGGACCTAGGCCATCGATCCAACCCTGATGACCTAGAGTGGAGTCGTTACAACAGCTGAGACCTTGTCTTTACTAATGGCTCCTCTTAAAGAGTGGATCCGGCCACTCTTCAGGAGGAGATGGGCCGCCTTCTGGCTCAACATGATGCACAGGCATCAATGGCTTTGGTGCTGGACCCACTGGAGCTCCAGCCCATGCTGGAGGCCCATGTTCTTCCTATCACATGTTCATAGATGCCGGTGCCCTGCAGAGTTGATGGCCATTGATATGGTGTTCAGTTCCTCTGGGGAGGAAGCTTTCTCAGGGCACTGGAGATCACCCATTCCTCGGTGTCCCCACCCAGGCCTGACCAATCAGTCAGTAGAGGTGTATTTTTAAGTCTTATTTAGACTCCTTCTGGATGTCTGAGAAAGCACCAGAGGTCCTCTGGGAGATGGGGTCCATTGGTCTTCTTTCAGACCTCTCCCATATGGAAGGAGAAAATCTTCCTGTGAGGAGCTGTTCTTTATCAGTTTTGTCAAGAAGATGGCCGTCCATTCTATTTGATTTAGAAATGGAGAATGAGCTCAGGGCGCAGTTATTTGACATCCTCAAATTTTACTGCAAAGGATGCTTTGATAGTGCGTAAGCACAGAATCTTCAGGAATGTACAGATGAAACAGTGGGAGACCCCCCCCCCCCCCCCCCATACAACCTATATACAAGAAAGCCGACTCTGTATATAGAGTCCAGAAGGCTCGCAAATTCTAGAAGTTTGTTTCCTTCCTTGGTGGTCAAATTCACTCTCAAAAGAGGCAAGAGTTCCAAGACTCACTCCTTGGTGCCTCTGGGGAGGGAGAATCAAGTCATTGGAGTCTTTTAAGAGAGCGGGTTTTTAGAATGCTGTGTTCATCCCCTGCATACATTATTATCAGCTGTTCATGAGCATGCACTTGTAGAACTTAGTGAGCAGTGTGGCAGAGTGCAGACACTCTACCACCAGAGAAGGCTGCAGAACTTCGCCAACTAGTATCTCAGTATCAAGAGTGCAGAAAGCATATGGCTTGGGCAATCTATGATGATTTTGATGTGGCATTTAGGACCTCCACCACGGGTATTGGGAATGCGAAGACTCGCTTGGCTGTATGTCTCGGACCTGGAAACAATGGTTCAGGAAAAGCTGGCAGATATTCAATGCTGGGGACATAACCTTTTTGGTGACAAGGTGAAGGAGTTTGCCAACCTCATTAAGAAGTATACCAATATCATCAAGTCACTGTTCTGGCCTGCTTCTGGCTCATCCTCCGCTTCCAGGAGGTACTCTGGTGGAGGGTAAAGGAAGGCCTAGGTTCCTTCCACCCTCTAATTCATCCCAAACCACCCAGAGCTCTTGCTGCCGCCCATAGCAGGCAGAGGGCTCAGAGTTCCAGCCGGTTCCACAGTCAAAGCAGGGGATGAGTCGTTGATTAGTTCCATGAGAGCATAACCGCTATAAATGTAGCTGTGCCAAATGACCTGCTAGTAGGAGGGAGGCTGAATGTTTTCCAAGAAAGGTGGCCCCTTATAACTTCAGACCGATGGATTCTCACAATAGTCTGCACGGACTACACCCTGCAATTGGAAACCAAACCACCAAAATGTCCACCAAGAGCATCAAAGTTAAGCACTCAGCACCAGGGATTGCTTACAAAGGAACTCAAACCCTTTTGTAGGTCAAATTTGGTTGAATCCATTCCACCTGGGGGAAAAAAAAGAAGGAATTTTATCCAAGTACTTCTTGGTCACAAAGAAAAGGGGAATTCTGGCCTGTCCCAGATGTAAGAGAGCCCTGAACAAATTCCTGGCAACATCAGATCAACCTCTTGGAGTTAAGAGCCATAAGGAGTGCTCTAAGGGCTTTCAGAGAGATAGCAAATTGTTGTCTTGCAAACAGTCAATTGCAGTATATTAAGTCAACAAGCAAGGTAGCCTGGGCTTGTACCTCTTGTGTTTGCCAGCAGTTGGAATGCAGTAGTGGCCACCTTTTACGGGATAGTTCTCATCCACTTGTGGGGAAGAACAATTGTCTGGCAGAAAGGCAGAGTTGGGTCATACATATAGAAACATGATGGCAGATAAAGGCCATATGACCCATCCAGTCTGCCCGTCCTCTGTAACCCCTAATTCTTCCTGTTCCTAAGTGATCCCACATGCTTATCCCGTGCCTTTTTAAATTCTGGAATAGTCCTCGACTCCACCACCTCCACCGGGAGGCCATTCCACACCTTCACCACCCTTTCTGTGAAATAATACTTCCTTAGGTTACTCCTAAGCCTGTTCCCTCTTAACTTTGTCATGTGCCCCCTCATTCCAGAGCTCTCCTTCATTTGAAAAAGGCTCTCTTCCTGTACAATAATTGCCCTTGAAATATTTAAATGTTTTTATCATGTCTCCTCTCTCCTCTCTCCCTCCTCTCTCCCAGTGTATACATGTTGAGGTTCATAAGCCTGTCCCTATAAGTTTTGCATTCAAGACCGCTTACTAATTTCGTAGCTGCCCTCTGGACCGACTCCATCCTGTTTATATCTTTCTGTGGGTGCGGTCTTCAGAACTGCACGCAGTACTCCAAATGGGGCCTCACTAGAGACTTGTACAACGGCACTATCACCTCCTCTTTCCTGCTGCTCATGCCTCTCTTTATCCACCCAAGCATCCTTCTGGCTTTGACTGTCGCTTTTTCTACCTGTTTTGGAAGCTTTAAGGTCATCAGACACAATCACCCCCAAGTCCCGCTCTTACTTCGTACACTGAAGCACTTCAACCCCTATACTGTACCGTTCCCTCGGATTTTTGCGACCCAAATGCATGACCCTGCATTTTTTGGGATTAAACCTTAGTTGCCAAATATCGGTCCATTCCTCTAGCTTCGCTAGGTCCTTCCTCTTGTCATTCACACCCTCCAGGGTGTCCACCCTGTTGCAGAGTTTAATATCATCCGCAAAGAGACAAACCTTACCAGACAGCCCTTCCGCAATATCGCTCACAAAGATGTTAAAAAGAGCCGGCCCTAGAACCGATCCCTGCGGTATGCCACTGACGACATCCTTTTCTTCAGAGCAAGCTCCATTTACCACTACTTTCTGTCTCCTACCATTCAACCAATTTTTAACCCAATCAGTTACTCTAGGTCCCATACCAAGGGCACTCAATTTATTTTATCAGTCGCCTGTGCGGAACCGTGTCAAAGGCTTTGCTGAAATCCAAGTATGCCACATCAAGTGCCCCTCCCACATCCAACTGTTTGGTCACCCAGTCGAAGAAGACAGTCAGATTCGTCTGACACAATCTGCCACTAGTGAAGCCATGCTGCCTCAGGTCCCGCATTCCATGTAGTTCAAGAAATGTCACAATCCTCCTCGTTAGAAGCGTTTATTTTAGCTTACCACCGAGGTCAGACTGACAGGTCTATAATTCCCAACCTCCTCCTTACTTCCACTCTTGTGCAAAGGAACCACATCCGCCCTTCTCCAGTTCACCGGGACCACTCCAGTTTCTAAGGAAGCATTGAAGAGGTCCGTCAGCAGAGCCGACAGAACTTCTCCGAGTTCCTTAAGCACCCTCGGGTGTGTATCCCATCAGGCCCCATCGCTCTGTCTACTTTTAGTTTGGTAAGCTCCTCACGAACACAGTCCTCCGTAAACGGGTCTTGTTCTACCATACATCCATTGCCTTTAGCCTTTGTTTTCTGCAGCCCTACCCCCGGTCTTTCATTCGTGAACACAGAGCTAAAATAATCGTTAAGCATTTCAGCTTTCAGCTTTATCCTTATCTTCCACATATTTCTCTCCCTCAGCTTTGAGCCTCACAATTTACAATGCTATTATGGCACTTCCTTTTGTCATTTACATATCTGAAAAAGGTCTTATCCCCCAATTTTACCATATTAGCTATCTTTTCCTCCATTTGCCGCTTCGCTTTTCTGGTAACTTTTCCAGCTTCTCTTTGCTTATTTAGGTATGCTCTCCTGTCTTCATCTTTCTGAGTCGTCTTATAGCATGCAAAGGCTAGCCTCCTTACCCTTATCTTTTCAGCTACTACATTCGAGTACCAGAGAGGCCTTCTTTTCCTCTTACAATTATGTAATTTTCTAACATAAAGGTTAGTTGCCTTTAATATAGCTTCTTTCTGGAGCTATATTAGGCTACTAGGCTACTATATTAGGCCACTAGGCTACTCCTTCTGGAGAGGAGGAGTAGCCTAGTGGTTAGTGCAGTGGATTTTGATCCTGGGGAACTGAGTTTGATTCCCACTGCAGCTCCTTGTGACTCTGGGCAAGTCACTTAACCCGCCATTGCCCCTGGTACAAAATAAGTACCTGAATATATGGAAACCGCTTTGAATGTAGTTGCAAAAACCTCAGAAAGGCGGTATATCAAGTCCCATTTCCCTTTCCCCTTCAGTCATGTCCATTGCTGTTCTACATCCTTCAGGTGTTCTCATCCCGCTAACTGTTCCTTGAGAAATTCCCCCATCTCAGCAAGTTAGTTCCTTTGAAATCCAGGACCTTCAATCTCGAATGAGCCCTCTCTTCTGTTTTAATATTGAACCATACCATACGATGACTAAATGCCAAATGGTCTGCCACCTTGACGTCAGAAACGTACTCTCCATTCGTAAGTACCAGGTCTAGAACAGCTTCATCCTGCGTCGGTTCTGTTACCCACTGCTGGAACAGTTCTTCCCATAGGGAATCTAAGATCTCTTTGCTTCTAGACAACCCCACAGCCGGGACACCCCAGTCAACATCCGTCATATTGAAGTCACCTATCAGTAGTACTTCCCCTTTCCTAGCTATCTTGCGGATGTCTTCAGTCAAGTCCCTGTCCATTTCCTCCGATTGTGAGGGTGGTCTGTATATCACTCCGATATAGATACATTTTCCTTTCCCTCTTTCCAGTTTAACTCACTGCGCTTCTTCCATACCCCACATGTTCTGCAGTTCTGTCACTTGGATATCATTCTTAGCATATAATGCCACACCGCTACCCTTTTTTTCTTTCTCTGTCCTTCCTGAATAGATTATAGCCAGGTATAGCAACATCCCAGTCATGGTTCTCCGTGAACCACATCTCCGTGACCGCCACTAAATCCAAGTCCGCTTCCATCATTGTAGCCTCAAGATGAAGAAGTTTTTCCCATACTACGGGCATTGGTATACAAGGCTTTCCAGGTTTTACGCTTTTTATTCTCTTCTATACAGGCATTAGATGTCCTACCTTCCTTGGGGTTAATTATGGCTTCGTGGCCTTTTATACCCATCCCCATCAATTTTAGTTTAAAGGCTTCTTTAGTACTTTAGCCAGCCTGTTGCTGAAGACCATCCTTCCCTTCCTTGACAGATGGACACCATCACCGTTCAGTACATCTTGGAAAATCATCCCATAGTCTAAGAAAAGAAAGCACTCTCGTCGGTACCAAACACGCAGCCATGCATTTATCTCCACGATGCGAGCTTCTCTCATTCGACCTTTACCTTCGACAGGGAGGATCGATGAGAACACCGCCTGCGCACCTAGATGCGTCACCCTCTGACCCAAAGCCACAAAGTCTTGTATCATATGTTCAGTAGGTTATTTAGCTGTATCATTTGTGCCAACATGGATGAATAGCATAGGAGCATGTTCCTTAGGCTTGATGAGTCTAGGCAATCTTTCCACAATATCGCGAGTCTTGGCACCAGGCAGACAGCACACCTCTCTGGACAACATATCTGGCCGGAAGATGGGCGCTTCGGTACCCCTGAGAAGTGAATCTCCAACCACCACTACCTTTCGCTTTCTTTGGGCCAATTGACCGGCTGTGATGGCATTTTTGGTCATTGTTTCATCCTGTTTTTTTAGATGTTTCTAGCTCTTCTACCTCCAGGGCTGTGAACCGATTCTTTAGTTGAATAGAAGGTGGAGTTGGATTGATCTTGTGGGACTTGGTGACCTGCTTCCAGCTGTGCTCTATCTGACCAAGATCTTGTCTCCTTTGCGGAAGTCCTCAATGTTTTGACCTGTGTGTCTGGGTCAAATTTCTGCTTGTCCCAGATGTTTCTTAGTCTTGGCACTTCTTCTCTTAGTACTTGTACTTCGTTCACAAGGGACTCAATGTATGTACATGTATGAAATGAAACCAGAATCTTATCTTGGTCCAAGGGTTTGGTCTTGACAGTGGTAGAAGCTGTAATGAAAGCAGTAGCTTTAGGGGTTCTTTGTTTCTTTACCATAGTTCCAAATATAGGGGCTGTTGTACTTGTGATAATAAAATATGTAGCCTGTCACACAACTACCTGTTATTTCTTCTACTCCTGTTCTATGGGATATAGGGGGTAGGTAGTTAATGTGTAGTTTTAGGGTAAGAACTGAGAACCTGTTAAGATTTACTGTGTGGGTGGAATTCAATGTATGTATCTGACAATTTGAAATTCAGTGATTGAGCTTTGTCCTTCAGGGTATTTTTCTTGGGGTATTTTTCCCTTTTCCCCTCTCCTGTCCCTATGTATCAGTTTGGTTGTAGACCTAATTCAGTAGATTAATCCTTGCAAAGTAAAGACCTAGATTAAATCTGATCCTGGTCTATGGTATAGCTGATTAACAATGTTTTTTTGGTTATACTGCCAATACGGTACTGCCAACAGTGAGAGAAGCTTGATGAACAAGTTTAAGGAAGAGAAGGTAAATTGGTATCCTATGTGATATATAATGAGAATAGCAACCAATGGATTTGTTAACAGAGGTCCTTTTTATCTAGAGCAGAAGCCCGATGCTGAGCAGAGGGCTGGGGATATACAGTGATATGGTTTACTTTTCAAAAATAGTTGTAATTTGGATGGAGTTAATTTGTGATAAGTAGTGTATTTAGGAAAGCTATTTAGGAAGTGTTAATCTCGGGGTGGGTGGGCTTAAACTTACAACCTGTGGAATGTGTTTGCTGTAAAACCTATCTCTAGAGCTGTATTAAGCCACTTACCTACACAGCTGGTTGGGATTAGGAGAAGACAAGATTAAGAAAATGCCCCAGAATGCCCAAAACCCACAGCTCTAAGGTAGGATAACCAGAATAATGCCAGAACAAGTCTTATCTGTGAGCTTCAGCACTTCAGGCAGGAGTCAAGAGACCGTGTGGTAGCCTTCAGCTCTCTCAAAGCTGAAGTTTTAGCCACACCTAAGCTATACCACGTGGACTACAAAAATTCAGGGTGGGGAGGGCTCCAAGATACTTTAAGGAAAAAGAAAAAGATCTAATGCAGAGTTATAGCAGTTCTTAATCTAGTACTCAGATTAACAGATATCAAATAAAACTAGTCAATAAACAATACAACCTCCCAAGTGGTCATTGAACATGAGCATAGCCTGTGAGGTCTTCCAAAAGTGGCACATTCCCTCAGTTGACCTTTTTTACTAACGTGAATCATAAAGTCCCCTGGACTGTTTTAGATTGGGATCACAAGACATGTTAGCCTTGGATGCCCTTCTCAGTGAGACAGGCCTTCTATTCATGTATCCTTCAATACCTTTCATAGTGAAAACTCTCCTGAAACTCAAGCAAGACAAAGGAGCCATGATACTAATCACCCCATTTTGCCTGAGGCAAATATGGTTCTTCCTGCCCCTGGAACTAGCTTGCCAGGAACCGTGGAGACTAGATTGCTTTCCAACCTTCGTCACACAGAATGAGGTCTCTTTTGCATCCCAGCCTTCAATTCCTGTGCCTCATGTCTTAGATGTTTGTGAGACTAGAGGTCAATTCCTTTCATCTTCCAGAGGGTGTCTCCCAGGTTTTGCTCGCTTTCAGGAGAGATTCCATTAGAAAGTTAAATGGTTGCAAGTGGAGGAGGTTTGCCATCTGTTGTGAGGGCATGTCCATAGACCCTTCTTGTATCCTACACAAATACTGCTTGAATGCCTTCTATACCTCTGAGTCTGGTCTAAAACTCAAATCTGTAAGGGTTTACCTTAGTACAATTGGAGCTTATCACCATGTAGAGGGTAAATCTATCTCTGCTTAGCCTTTAGTTGTTTGCGTCATGAGGAACTTGATGTTACTAAAACACCCTGTCAAGCCCCTCTGTCATAGGATTTCGGTGTCACCCACCCAGCTGATGAGAGCTCCCTTTGAACCACTTCACAACTGTCATCTGAAGTATCTGACCTGGAAGATCCTGTTTTTTTGAGAATCACTTCAAAGCATGCTCTAGTACCTGATCAACCTTACACAAATGTCATCACAAGAGAGTAGTACTGCATACGCATCCAAAGTTCCTACCTAAGGTAGTGTTTGAGTTCACCAGTCGTGTTCTGCTAACATTTTTTCCTAGACCACATGTCCATCAAGGTGAAAGTTCACAGCACACTTTGGACTGCAAGAAAGCCATAAATTAAAACCTATAGACAGTCTGTTTCTTTTGACCCCAACAGGATGGGGCTGCTATCGGTAAACACACTCTATCCAGTTGGCTAGCAGACTGCATTTCATTCACATGGCCAACCTGGACTGACTCTGGAGGGTAATGTCACAGTTCATAATGTTAAAGCAATTGCTGCATTAGTAGCCCACCTGAGATCAACCTCTGTAGAGGGGAAGTGGTCATCAGTCCACACATCCACATCTCACTACAGCCTAGAACAAGACTCGTGATGTGGCAGCTGGTTTGGTCAGAGAATACTTCAGAACTTATTTGGGGTCTAGAATCCAATTCTATCCCCCTAGGCCCTTTTTGTTTCATTTCCAGTTTATTTATTTTATTTAACAGACAGGTGGTTATGCCCTGCTTATTGCAGGTCTTCAGTTTTTACCCCTTTTTGTTTGACAGCCTGGTAGCTAGGGATTCCCATAAGTGTGGGTATGGCATCTTGCTTGTCCTCAGAGAAAGCAAATTTACTGCCTGTTGCAGATGTTTTCTGAGGACAGCATATCCACACTGCCCCACCCACCTCCTCTTGGGGTTTAATCCATTAGCTTTAGTATTTGTCTTGTTTGTGTGTTATGACAGTGGGCAGGAATATGTGCACATGTGCTGTAGCAGTCTTCCAGAAGCTTTTGGAAAATAACATTGGGAGCATCTCCATTCCGTGGCTCCATTGGTGATAGGCATCCTGCTGTCTTCGGAGAACCCCTGTTAATACAGCTAAGTAGCTTTGTTTTATGTGAACATTTCTGCATTATTTCTGATTTAGCACAGGCTATAGCCTTTGTAACTGAAAGGTACATGTATTGTCAGTTCTTGAAGCAATCTGTGTGCAAGGTCCAAATACAATGTTTATTTTAACAGGGAGCAGTCTTATGAAGTATTGTAAAAGATAATATATCAAATTTTAGTAAGCAAACTGAAAGGTATGCATTCTGTCATGTTCACAGTTTGCTTGACATTGCATGTCTTGCATGGAGAGGTGTTCTTGGATCCTTTCAGCAGTTTTATTGGATAATTTCTTATTTTCAAGTGTTGTTGTTTTCTTAACATTTTGCCAGGCACCATTTTTTTTTAATATTTCCAGCTCTGTACCACTTAACAATTTCAGAATATAAATTACTAATCCAAATAAATTAGCCAAAACTAATTGTAAGTTCTAAAATCTCCGTATTCAGAAGGAGAGGCTAATGTTTAAAATAGTCTTAATCTGTTTGTGAAGATGTTTATAATATGTGGATAAAAATGAGCTAGTTCATATACAATGGGTTCCTTTTACAAAGCAGCGCTACCAATTAGCGGCGTGCTGAATGTCAATTCCATGGGCTGCTTTGGATTCAGCGCATACTAATCAGTAATGCCGCTTTCTAAAAGGAGCTCTGTCTGGATTTTCAGAAGGCATTTTGACATATTTCCTTAGGAAAGACTAATAAGGAAATTAAAAATCTTGGGATTAGAGGCATTGCCAAATAGTAGATTTGGGAACTGGCTGTAAGTTAGGAATAAAGATTAGGATTAAGTGGCATTTCACAGTGGAGAGGTTTATATTTATTTAAAATTCACTATACTGCTCTATCTGATGAACAGAACAGAGCAGTTTACAGTAAAAATTTCAGAAAAAGGAAAGGGAACACCATTAAATAAACAGGACAGTATTCATACCATTGTGTTTAAATCTTTTTATTGACGATAAACAAAATACAAGCAATACTAACTGGTACAACACTCAAGAAGAAAAAATTAGAGACATCGTCAAACACTCCAAGAATCATCAAAAAGTTTTCTTTTCTGTCTCTTCATTCCCCCCTCCACCACCAAACCCAACCTCAGCCTCCTGCTCCTTTCCCACCCAACACCATAAACAGGCAGGTAAATCATACAGTGATACATTTCTAACTGTGAACAATGTGAACAGCCTACCTAACCCCCAAACCCTCCCACAGTGTAATAGAACCAAAAATGGTCAAACCGAGCCAAAACAAAGAATCCATAAATTCCAGATGAAAACAACCATCCTTGCCGATGATACTGTCATCCACCAACCCCTGTTCCCTCCCACCAACTACAGCAAGATGGTGAATAAATACAAAATAAGGGAGGACAGACTTTGGTTCTTATTGCCTCCCTCCCAAATAAAGACAGAAACATAGAATCATGATGGCAGATAATGGCCCATCCAGTCTGCTCGTCCTCATGAACCACTAGCTTCTGTCATGAACCTCCAATTCCTCTGAGCTCGGCACCCCAAATCAACCCACCTCCCCTTAAAAAAAAAAAAAAAGGGAGATCCTCTCAAGGCTAAGGGACCAAACCTCCAAACAAGAAGGCTAAAGCGTATTTAAAACTGCGAGCCCTGGGCGTAAGAGAGGAGATGTAAGGATCCCAAACTGACAAGAATCTGTTCTTACACTTAAAGGAGAGGCCCACCCCCTGATTTTCCAGCAACATATCACTGCACCCAAAAAAAAAAAAAAGAGGCTTTTGATGTTGTCCACACTTTGGGAATTGATTTCTTCCCAAAAAGTGCCACCTTACAGATAAACAAATTGCAACCCTCTCGCTGCATAGGAAAGGCTTCATATCTGTTTAGTAAAAAAAAAACAAAAAACAGCAGCTGGCAGCAGAATATCTACCTTAGCAGGCCTTCCAAGTAGTGAACCACCTGTGTTCAAAAATGATGTATCACAGGACACTCCTAGAACTCATGAAATAAAGAATTAAGCTGAGAAGAACATTTCAAACAAAGGGGAGTGTCATTGCCACCCATATGAAACAGTTTAGTCTGAGTGATAGTGTGCTCGATAAAGCACCCTAAACTGACATTCACGTAGGACTGCCTCTATCAATTGTGGGACACGAGCAATCAGTTTACCAAGGTCCAGAGAAGCAGGCTTTGTAAATCCTCTGCCCATTTAGCTAGCAGAGTGGAAGTATTTTTAGGAGGAGACATCTGCAGGAGGACTTTACGTAGCATGGAAACTGATAAGTGATCTCGATCTTCCCAAGTGAAAAGAGAATGTAATCGAGTGACATGATCTGCGGCTAAAGCTGCACCATCCAGAGTGGAAATACAGTGGCGCAAGTGGTGATGAGCAAACACATCTGCTAGGTGGACAGAAATACCCTCCCCCTAAGCCGGCAAGGGCAACAAGGAACCATCTGGATTGAGCACATGTTTGAGACGAAGGTTTTCCACCTAGGAAAGGTCCTATTCTCAATCCTCTGAGAAAACCCACATTCCCCTGAATAGGTAGCAGAGCTGAGTTGTGATAAGAAATGTCCCATAAAGTCGTAAGGGCTCTCCATGAGTCTTGCAAAGGTTGTAGTAAAATATTGCCCTGCAGTGGTAATGGAAGTTCTTTGTTGGGCACTTGTAAAAGAAAGCTAAAGTGCCAAGGATAATAGTGCTCCCTCTCCTCGCTAATGGGGGTGTAGTCTTCACAATCCAAAAACCAATCTCCCAGGTTATACTTATATAGACCAGGTAAACCCAAGCCTTCCACCCGCTAGTGGTCCAGTAATAAATATATAGGGAGCTTTGGATTTTTTCCTCCCCAACAAAAACATGATACATAACGTAAAAACACTTAAAGATAGCAGGAAATCTTCCTACCGAGATCAGTGCATGGTCAGAGATGTCATAAGGACCAATCTCTAACGTGATTAAATGCTTCAGCTATGCTCCACTACCCCTGCTCACCAGCATGGCAATTGTCTTGATCTTATCCTCTTCTCCAACTGCTCACTCCCCAGTTTCTACTCCTCAGCTCTTCCCCTCTCTGACCATCATCTGATAACTTTCATACCAAACACCCTCCCCCCCCCCCCCCAGTCCCATCCAATCTCCACCAATACATTTAGGAATCTTCAGGCTATTGACTCTTTTCTACTCTGTCCTCCAGTGTTTCAAACCTCTTCTCAACCACTATGTTGTCCAAGCCAGTGAGGCTATCTTTTCCTATAATACTTCTCTCCTTTGCTGTGGATACTCTCGCTCCTCCCGTTCCCCGTTCTGTAAAGCATACCAAACCTCAGTCTTGGCTGACCTCTGGAATCCGATACCTACGTTCCTGTGCCCGATCTGTGTAACGCCTTTGGTTGAAATCCTGTGCCCATGCTGACTTCATACATTTCAAATTCTTGCTTATGTCCTTCCCGTCTGCTCTTTCACTTGCCAAAGAGGACTACTGTATCCAGTTGACAAACTCTCTTGGCTCAAACCCTTGACGTCTCTTTGCCACACTGAACTCTCTTCTCAAAGTGCCTTCATCTCCAACTCCCTCTTCATTTTCTCCCCAGACTCTGGTTGAGTGCTTTCATGGTAAGGTTCACAAAATTAACCTTGAACTCTCAACTAAGTCACCCTCACCTCTCCTTCCCTCAGTCCATTCTCTCAATCCTCCTTCAACCCCTGCCTCCTTTTCTTCCTTTTCTGAAATCACTGAAGAGGAAACTCACATTTTCTTTCCTCCTTGAAACTACATACCTGTTCCTCTGGTCCTATTCCCACTCATCTACTTGGCACCATCTCTCCTACTGTCATCCCTTCTATCTGTCATAGCCTCAGTCTTTCACTTTCCACTGCGACTGTTCCTGATGCCTTCAAACATGCTGTAGTCACACCACTCTTTAAAAAAACCTGTATTGGACCCTACCTGTCCTTCCAACTATCGCCTCCTCTCCCTCCTCCCTTTCCTATCCAAGATATTTAAACGTGCTGTTCACCGCCATTGTCTTGACTTTCTTTCATCTCAAGCTATTCTGATTCACGTCTACCTGGCTTTCGCCCTCTTTATTCAAATGAAACAGCACTTGCTAAAGTCTCCAATGACCTGTTCCTGGCCAGATGCAAAGGTCTCTATTCTATCCTCATCCTTCTCGATCTATCTGCTGCTTTTGACACTGTTGATCATGTCCTACTCCTTGATACGCTGTCCTCACTTGGATTTCAGGGCTCTGTTCTTTCCTGGTTTTCTTCTTATCTCTCCCAGCGTACCTTTAGTGTATACTCTAGTGGATCCTCTTCTACTTCTATCCCACTGTCAGTTGGTGTACCTCAGGGATCTGTCCTAGGACCTCTTCTTTTCTCCATCTATGCTTCTTCCCTTGGTACTCTGATCTTATCCCACATCCCATGGTTTTCAGTATCATCTTTACGCTGATGACTCCCAGATCTACCTCTCCACACCAGAAATCTCAGCCGAAATCCAAGCCAAAGTATCAGCCTGCCTGTCTGACATTGCTGCCTGGATGTCTCAGCGCCATCTGAAACTAAACATGATCAAGACTGTGCTTCTTATCTTTCCCCCCTAAACCAACCTCTCCTCTTCCTCCATTCTCTATCTCTTTGGATAACACTCTCATCTCTCCCTGTCTCATCAGCTTGTCATCTTTGACTCCTCTCTCTCTCTATCACCAAACTTCATCCTTTCCTTTCTGAGCACACTGCCAAAACCCTTATCCACACTCTTATCACCTCTTGCTTACTGTTGTAACTTGCTTCTTACAGGTTTCCCACTAAGCCATCAGTCTCCCCTTCATTATGTTCAAAATTCTACTGCACAACTTATATTCCGCCAGTGTCGCTATGCTCATATTAGCCCTCTCCTCAAGTCACTTCATTGGCTCCCTATCCATTTCCGCATGCAGTTCACTTCTCTTATTGACTTTAAAAGTGCATTTACTCTGCAGTTCCTCAGTACCTCTCCACTCTCATCTCTCCCTACATTCCTCCCCAGGAACTCCATTCATTGAGTAAATCTCTCTTATCTGTACCTTTCTCCTCCACTGCTAACGTCTGGCTCCATTCCTTTTATCTTGCTGCGCCATATGCCTGGACTAGACTTCCTGAGCCAATATGTCAAGCTCCATCTCTATCTCTGGCTGTCTTCAAATCTAGGCTAAAAGCCCACCTTTTTGATGCTGCTTTTAACTCTTAACCCCTATTCACTTGTTCAGTACCCATGTCTGTTCTGTCATTCCCACCTTAGTAATTCCCTTATCCCTTATTTGTCCTGATTAGATTGTAAGCTTTGTCGAGCAGGGACTGTCTCTTCATGTTCAAGTGTACTTTACTATGTACATCTAGTAGCACTATAGAAATAAGTAGTAGAAGTAACATTTGGAAACCAAGATGTAGTCAATTTTCGACTGTGTAGAATGGACTGTAGAGAGGTGTGTATAGTCTCTCTGTCCTGAGTGAAATAAATGCCAAGAATCCAGTAGATCTATTACAAAGTAGAGGCAGCCCCTTAGATGGGTGACTCTGTAGATCTCCCTTAGGGTGAGAGTGATCTATAGCAGGGTCGTAAACTATGTTAAAATCACCTCTAATAATAACGTCCTGGTTAACATATGGTAAAAGAACATTGATTAGCCTGGCAAGAAAACCATTATCATACAAGTTAGGTGCATAAACATTGCATAAAAATCAATGGATGTTTATTAATAGTCTATCCACTACAAAACAACCCTCCGACCCCTGCATGACATTGTGAATTTAACAGAGTTAAAGGATTGTTCAGTTCCATTATGGAAAATCCAAAACTTTGCAGGGTAGGCCAAGGTAAATCTGATATGCTGCATAATCAGATTGGGCACCAAAAGCTTTCCGTACCGATGAGACAGCAGTGGAGTAATCTTGGAAGCACAATACAGTTGAGTCTTTGTATTTCAGCTGCTGCCCTCCTCATCACCTAAGGAAAATCCATTTTACGGACATAATTTAGCAGTTTAAGTATTACTACACATGGCTTTGCTGCCAGGTCCTGTTGCTGACCTAATTGGTGAGCGCTCTCAATCTGCAGGGGGCCACTGTTCCACGGGAGTGAGAGCAATTCAGCCAGCCACTTCTCCAAAAAAAGACCTTATTCCGGCTCCGGTAGCAATTCAGGCAAACTCACCAGGTGGAGATTATTCCTCCTGGAGCAGTTTTCCAATTCATCAAGTTTTTCTTCTAAGCTCTGGAGATTAGTCTCCACTTGGGGCTTATGATCCTCCAAAACACACACCGTATGTTCCATATCACTTACTCTCTACTGCATCGCTTGTCTTTGGTAAGGGTAGTGAAATTAGTTTACGTTTGGTCGAGCTTATCCAAAATTCTTTTGAAATTGCTTCCCTCTTCTCTGCGCATATCCAGCAGAGAGCCAAGACCTGTCGCTTCTTCCTCTATAACATTAGCAAAATTCGCCCCTTCCTCTCTGAGCGCACCACCCGAACTCTCATCCACTCTCTCATTACCTCTCGCCTTGACTACTTCAACCTACTCCTCACCGGCCTCCCACTTAGCCACCTATCCCCCCTTCAGTCCATCCAGAACTCTGCCGCACGTCTTATCTTCCACCTTGGCCGATATACTCATATCACCCCTCTCCTCAAGTCACTTCACTGGCTTCCGATCAGATACCGCATACAGTTCAAGCTTCTCCTACTAACCTACAAATGCACTCGATCTGCAGCCCCTCCTTACCTCTCTACCCTCATCTCCCCTTACGTCCCTATCTGTAACCTCCGCTCTCAAGACAAATCCCTCCTTTCAGTACCTTTCTCCACCACCGCCAACTCTAGGCTCCGCTCTTTCTGCCTCGCCTCACCCCATGCTTGGAACAAACTCCCTGAGCCCATACGCCAGGCCCCCTTCCTACTGCTCAAAGCCCACCTCTTCAATGTCGCTTTTGGCACCTAATCACAACACCTCTACTCAGGAAATCTAGACTACCCCAACTTGACATTTCGTCCTTTAGACTGTAAGCTCTTCTGAGCAGGGACCGTCCTTAGTGTTAATTTGTACAGCGCTGCGTAACCCTAGTAGCGCTCTAGAAATGTTAAGTAGTAGTAGTAGATTCCATTGCTGCACTCACCTCCACTACGATTTCCACCACCAGCTTGAAGACACGCATGGCAACATGCTCTTCTGTCATTTTTACTTCTGTACTGCTGCCTTTCTCCTGTTGTTGTTTTTTTTTTTTTTTTTTTTTTTAACTTTTGAGGCCATTCAAACACCAGATCCTCAACCAAACAGTAATCGGGGTGCAGTAATTCAGAGATTAATTCAACCCAGAGTTGCAAAGGAACCGATAACCTGCCAATAATTGCGGATTAAACTGGGACGAAGTAGGAGCCCTCAAGCTTCCATCCTCACTCCACCATGTCCCAATCGGAAGTCCAGCAATCATACCATTAAAAAGACAGATTCAGATTTTTAAAAAAAATTATGTTAAAAAGTACAAAGACTAGGAAACACTCAATTAAGTTAAATGGAAATAATTTTAAAACAAGTAGGAGGAAATATTTTTCACTCAACGAATAGTTAAGCTCTGGAACTTGTTGGAGGATGTGGTAACAGTAGTTAGCGTATTTGGGTTTAAAAAAGGTTTGAACAAGTTCTTGGAGGAAAAATCCATAGTCTGCTATTGAGAGAGACATGGGGAAGCCACTGCTTACCCTGGGATTAGTGGCATGGAATGTTGCTACTATTGTGATCTGCATTGGCCACTGTTAGAAACAGGATATTGAGCTAGATGGTCCATTGGTCTAACCTAGTATGACTATTCTTATGTTCTTATTCAGGACTTGCACCTAGTCTCCAAATTCAGTTGCTGGCTACCTAAAGCTTGCTGAAAAAAACGTTTTTTTAGGCTGGTCTTGAATTTGGTGAATGATTGTTCAGACCACAGTGTAAGGATAGTTCTTTCCATTGTTTCAGTTTTCAAAAAAGAATGCAGAATGTCTAGTTGATTCTAAAAAAGCACAAAAAGGAATGGAAAGAACTAAGTAAATGGTCATTGAGAGATCATAAAGATCACAAGAGGACATAAGGAATGGTTAATGCAGCCAGATGAGAGAGAATTCCTGTATAGAGTGCTTTATGGGTTAGAGAGAGAATTTTAAATTGGATTCTGAATGACATAGGAAGCCAATAAAACTTAATGATCAGTCGAGTGATATGATCAAACTTTCATGAATGGCAAGGAAAATGGTCCGCTGTATATTCTAAAGCCTGGAGTCTTTTTAGAAGAGTCTTGCATAAACCAACACATATAATGTGCATTTTGTATCTAGCATAGCTGCAGTATCTGTTTTAGAAATTGTTCCAGCCAGGAAAAAGAAGTTTGGATTTGGCTTACAGAAGTACAGATTAGAGAATTTGATACCAAAACTAAAGAAGTTAAAGAACACTTGGCCTTATTGATGAATTTAATATATCCAACTCCATAACTGCTTGTGTTGAAATTCTGAGGCATAGTTTTCTAGTGCTGTAATAGAATGAAGTTAATTTGATTTGGTCTGTAATTAGAGGCACAGGACCTTGAAATAAGTCGTGTGTGGTGTGTTAGCACTGTAGTGTTTAGCATTATGTGCCCACAAGTTGTATTTCTCCTTGGCTGTTAATTGCTCTGAAAAATATATCTTCTGGTATATCCCTGTGTTGACATTTTTCTTACCTTGAAGGTTTTGCTGTTCTTACAGAATGTGAGGATGAAGACCAATTACTTTGGAGTCCTGATGTACTTCCAGAGCAAAAAGTTAGACAATTCCTGCTTGAAACAGCTCTGCGAGCTGCAAATGAGAAAGTGGCTACTAGAACTTCTGAAGGAGTTCACACAAAGGACAATGAACAGGTAAGTTGTGTGTTATCTTTGCTTTGAGGGGGAGTCTTTCATTTTACCATGGGAGTGCATGTGTATTGGGATCTGGATGGAGATGTGGTCTCTGGTAATGATTGGTTCCTCAGCATCAGGATTAGACCTGAAAGAGATCAGACAGACTATCCCAGTAACTTAGTGGCAGGTATACCTGGGTTAAATTCTTGGCTCGGTTCTTAGGTTCTCCTGTTCACTTGGAGATGCTACAAAGGCATAGTCTAGGATTGAAGAGTGGGGAGTCCTCATTATTGTGCGTTAGTGTCCTCTGAGGAATGGATTTAGTGCTTAAGATTGCAGTGTTCCAAGAGGCTTATGGTGAATGTGCCTCAGGAGTAGGTTATAAAATAAGGGAAAAATCCTCAGGAAGTTGTGAATGAAGACTTCATGGCACCAGATACCAGGCTTGAAGCCCAAAGGAGCAGAAACAAAATTCCGGTTCAAAAAATAAATTGTATTCCATGTAACTTTGAAATGCTTATATATGAAGTAAGGGTAGTAAAACTAAAACAATGTTCATATTCTCAGCCTTTTATGTTAATAACAGAATGTAGAAGCATACCCCTCACATAAGTATTTATATGATTTTTTTTCTGTTAATATTTTTTTGACTATTATAGGCACTCTATGAACTTCTGAAATGTAATTATAATGTAAAGGAAGCAGCTGAGAGATACCACTGCAACAGGAGGACACCTCAAGGTAAGAAATACATCTAGAGGAAAATCTACTTTGGAAAAGTAGAGAGAGTTGTTTTTGTTTTGTTTTTTTACTTTGTTTTGCCCCGTTGGCCTTATTTCTAGATCACCTTTGTTTCGGTATATTCACACTTTTTAAATATGAGTAAGTGGAAGGTTTGTATGCCGTCCATTTTTTAAATGTTTTGAATGTGAAAGATCAATATTTGTTCCAAGGGACTAGTGTGTAAAACCTTTGAGAAGATGAAAATACATCTTTGGTTGTTTTCTGGTTGTAGATGCTACCTTAAGTCAGTACAGTTGTCTGCGTCTACTATAGGCATGCCTGCTGGGTTTAAAATTCCTCCATTGAATATTTGTTTGCTGTTTATACATATTAAAGCAGTGGTTCTTAACATTTTTAAAGTCAGGACACAACTGATGTATGATGCTCACGTATGGGACACACTGCATATGTGATCCTCATAGACCTGTGGTCTGAAACAGTTTGGCAGTTCTTATGAATTAAATGTAAATATGCTCTGCATCCACAAAATCCGTATCTCCACCCCCAGCAACAGGTGCAGATCAGAACTAGCACATTTCTCCATTGAAATTACCATACCAAAAAAAAAAAATTTTCCCTTTCTCATGTCATCTGAGTAATAGCAACATAAATCTTTCCTACTACCAGGCACACTGTGAAGTAATACAAAACCTTAAAAAAAAAATCTTAATTCAATTGCATGTAGCAAACCTACTGTACAACAGTAGCATTAATTCCTATGATTCAAACATGAGCTGTACTTAAGGATAGGCTGCAGTTCAATATTACATAAGGTGCTAGAACATAATACATCTACTGCTAGTAAAACCGAACAGTGGGACTGCTACAGAATTCTACACAGAAACTACATGCAGATAAAATGCCACACCTCCATGCAAAAACACAAACAGACCGTCACCAAATATAGAACAAGGATCACAAGTTAGAAATATGAAGACAAATATTGAACTGGAAACACCAAGAAGTCAAACTTGGCATGCTGCCATAATATGGGAGAAATAAAAACAAACTTGCATTTCCTCTTTTACTGACTAATATACAAAGACATCTGCAATGCACATTTCCCAAGGCTAACATATTCCAGTTAATACATTCTAAATAAAACACATTTTCCACCTTTGTTGTTAGGGCATTTTTATTTTTACAAGCATGTAGGTCCCATTTTTTCTGTTCTGCTTCCCTGACTGTCTTTTCTCCACCTTCCTCATGTCTGTCTTTTATTCCTTCACTAAATTTGTCGTTGAAATATTTCCTGTTTTATTTCATTTCTGTCTGCCCACTCAAATTTCACCCACTCACTCTTTAGTCCTTTTCTACTTTTCACCTACCTATCAACTTTTCATCTCTTCCTTTCACTCACTAGCTCTCTCTCAGCCTCCTATTCCATTCTGTTTTTCACTCGCTCCCCATTACCACATTTCTACTTTTCTGTACTCACTATCCCTCCTCTCTCATCTCCTAGACAACCCTCATGGCCTCTTCTACATGGTTCCATCATGCCTAGCATATCCCCCCCTCTCTCTCTCTCTCTCTCTCTCTCTCTCTCTCTCTCTCTCTCTCTCTCTCTCTCTCTCTCTCTCTCTCTCTCTCATTGAAAAGTACAGCATACCAGTGTATAAATTATATTGCAATAATAGGGTGGATCAAATTGGAGGGGGGTTGTGCTGTATGTTAAGAAGGAATTGAGTCAAACAAAATTAAAATTCTGCATGAAACAGACAGCATTAAATTCCATGTGTGAAGGGAAAGCATATACACGTAAGGCTATACTACCATCCACCAGGCCTGAACAATCAGACAGATGAAGATATTAACAGAAATTAGAAAAGCTAGCAAATTTAACAGTATAATAATGGGTGGTTTGTTACCCCAATATTAACTGGTTAAATGCCACATCAAGGAGTGCTAGGGAGGTAAATTTCTTAGACATAATAAATGACTTCTTGGAGCAACTGGTCCAGGAACCAACAAGAGGAGGAGCTATTTTAAATCTAGTCTTTAGTGAAATGTCGGACTTAGTACAACAGGTAATGGTGTTGGTCCACTGGGAAATAGCGATCATAATATGATCAAATTTGACTTAGTAATTGAATTGTAGTCACTAAGGAAATCTACTGTAGCAGTATTAAATTTTTGGAAAGATAACTATGATAAAATGAGGAAAATGATTTTTTAGAAAAAGCTGAAAGGACTATCATCTCTCATCTGGTTTAGTAAGATATCTACCATTAAAATGAATGTGCTGCCTCAACTTATACCTGTTTCAGGTTTTGCCAGTGGCCATTCCCAAATTTGTATTGGAATCTTTATAGTCTTGTATCCTTACTTGGGGTGACAGAACGTCTAGATTTGTGAGAAGAGTGTTATACAGGGACTCAAAAAAAGGAAGCCTTGGTGTGCCCAACCTATGGTTATATTATCGCGCTACACAGGTTAGGGTAGCAGTGGAATGGTATCAGAATCACTTTTATAAATTGTGGTGGGTTCACTAAAGCAACAGCTGGGGGTGATGTGCCTTTGAGTTACTTACTAAGTTTCCTGAACAGCACCGCAGGTTATGAGCTGACCTACAACCCATGGTTTCTCACACCTTTAAGCTGTGGGATATGATGAGGAGTACACAAGATTTTCAGCTGTCCAGATAGATACTATGTGTTGCAACCATTTGTTTCACTCTGGTATATGGTCCCCTCAGTATACAGTATTTGACGGACCCAGGGCTTAGCTCATTTGGGTCAGCTATATAACGAGAACATCTTTCAGACCTTTAGGGAATTGGTTCAGGATTACAATTTTCCTCCTTCCCACCAATATGCCTAGTTGCAGCTGAAACATCTTTTAATGTCTAAACGTTATAGAGCTCGACTGATAGGGGAGTATACTTTCCTGGAGGACGTGATTGAAGACTTTCAACATACCAAACATCTAGTTAGCACACTTTATGGCCACTTCAGGGATTCTCTTCTTGTTCTTGTGGCAGATAGACAGTGATGGGAGAATGAACTGAGCATAACCATTTTGCCAGAGGATTTGGGACAAAATGGAACAGTCTTTAGCTAAAGTTGCTATAGCTTCCAGTGTCAAAGGAAATAATATAAAGAGATTTTATTTCTGGTACCTAACTCAGACCTACTTAATAAATGATTTCCACATTCGTGTCCAGAGTGCTGGAGACGCTGTGGATACTTTGGTACTCTAGGCCATATATGGTGGGCTTTCCCCAAGGCATGTTCATTTTGGAAATCTATACAGTTCCAGATAATGTGGATCACTGGTCTGAAGATTCCTTGGGACCCTGGGATCTTCCTGCTCAACAAGGACGTTCCTAGTTGTCACAAGCGACAAACCAGCTTGGCTAGACCCTTCCTTAATGCAGCTAAATTGACGGCGGCAAGCTGGAATAGTTCTAATATTCTATCCTTGAGCTTATGTAGATGCAAACTCCGTTATGTTTATAGGATGGAGAAATTGACTGCTTTACATAGTAAGGTTGAAACTAGTTGGAAACAGATTTGGGAGCATTGAAACATACTTGTTTTCTTTAACTGACAAATCGCTTCCCACAGCTCCTTTTGCTCTGGTTGATTCCTCCTTTAGATTTACATTGGGTTCACTCTCCCCTCATCTGGTTATTATGCATTTGGGTTACAAAATTATATGGAGGTAATTTATGTTTCCTTAGTTGATTTCTTTTCTCTTGAACCTGTGTTTGTGATTTGAAGAGCAAACGGCAGGCAGCATGGTTAAAGGGAGAAGCGAAAGAGGCTATTAGAGCCAAAAGAAAACAAGAAGAAACATAAGCACTGGCAAGTTAAGTGCAAAGCATTGATAAAGAAGGCCAAAAGAGAAACTTGCCTCGGAGGCAAAATCTCATAGTAATAACTTTTTCAGGTATATTAGAAGCAGAAAGCATGTGAGGGAATCTGTGGGACAGTTAAATCATCAAGGAGTAAAAGGGCAATAGCAGAGAGGCTGAATAAATTCTTTGCCTTGGTTTATAGTGAAGATGACGTAAGAGATGGTTTTCAAGGGTGATGGTGCAGAGAAACTGAAAGAAATCTTGTTGAACCTGGAAGGTGTACTGAGCCAATTCAACAAAGAGTAATAAATGACCCAGACTGGATGGTATACACCCCAGATTACTGAAATATAAAATATGAAATTGCAGATCTGCTGTTAGTGATCTGTAACCTGTTGTTAAAAATGTCTGTAGTACCTGAAGATTGGAGAGAGGTCAATGTAACACCTATTTTTAAAAGGGATTCGGGGTGATCCAGGAAATTATAGACTGGTAAGCCTGACTGTCAGTGCCAGGCAAAATAGTGGAAACTATTATAAAGAGTAAAATCATTGAACATATAGTCGTATTTTCAAAGCACTTTGTTACGTGGAGGGGCATAATCGAACGGGGGTGCCCATCTCTAGTGACTACCCCGTAAAGCAGCGTACCCGATCGTATTAACGAAACAAGATGGGCGGCCATCTTTTATTTCGATAATATGGTTGGCGCCGGCCAAATCTCAACATTTGGGCTGCCCTTAGAGATGGCCGACATTGGTTTTCGCCGATAATGGAAACTAATGGCGGCCATCTCAAAACCGGCCAAATCCAAGCCATTTGGTTGTGGGAGGAGCCAGCATTTGTAGTGCACTGGTCCCCCTCACATGCCAGGACACCAACCGGGCACCCTAGGGGGCACTGCAGTGGACTTCACAAATTGCTCCCAGGTGCATAGCTCCCTTACCTTGTGTGCTGAGCCCCCAAAACCCACTACCCACAACTGTACAACACTACTATAGCCCTTAAAGGGTAACGGGGGCACCTAGATGTGGGTACAGTGGGTTTCGGGTGGTTTTTAGAGGGCTCCCACTTACCACCACAAGTGTAAGAGGTGGGGGGGGGGGGGGGGGGGGCCTAGGTCCGCCTGCCTGAAGTGCACTGCAGTATCCACTAAAAACTGCTCCAGGGACCTGCATAGTGTTATGATGGAGCTGGGTATGACATTTGAGGCTGGGTTAGAGGTTGGCAAAAAAATGTTAAAAATTTTTTTTTTTGCGTGGGAGTGGGTTGGTGACCACTGGGGAAGTAAGGAGAGGTGATCCCCGATTCCCTCCGGTGGTCATCTGGTCAGGTCGGGCACCTGTTCAAGGCTTGGTCGTGAACAAAAAAGGACCAAGTAAAGTCGGCCAAATGCTCGTTAGGGCCGGCCGGCCTTTTTTCTATTATCGGCTGAGGACGTCCATCTCTTAACCACGCCCCTGTCCCACCTTCAGTACACTGCTGACACGCCCCCTTAAACTTTGGCTGGCCCTGCGATGGAAAGCAGTTGTAGCTTTCCAAAATCGGCTTTCTGTTATACTGATTTGGCCGGCCTTAGGAGAATGCCAGCCATCTCCCGATTTGTGTCGAAAGATGGCCGCCCTTCTCCTTCAAAAATAAGCAGGATAGTAACCTATGGAGCTTTGTAAGTCTAACCTGCTTATAATCGAAAGAGAAAAACGCCTATATTGTGACCCAAATCGGGAGATGGGCGTCTTTCTCCTGTGGGCGCCCAAATCGGTATAATTGAAAGCCGATTTTGGGCGTTTCCAACTGCAATCCGTCGCGGAAACGGGTAAAGTTGACGGGGGCGTGTCGGAGGCGTGGTGAAGGCGGAACTGGGGCGCGGTTATCGGCCGAGGAGAGATGGGCGTCTTTAGCTGATGATTGAAAAAAAAAGGCGTTTTTACCACAATTTTGGGTCACTTTATTTGGACCCTTTTTTTTTTTTTTCACGAACAGGTCCCAAAAAAGTGCCCCAACTGCCCAGATGACCACTGGAGGGAATCGGGGATGACCTCCCCGGACTCCCCCAGTGGTCACTAACCCCCTCCCACCAAAAAAAACCACTTTAAAAACCTTTGTCCCAGCCTGTATGCCAGCTTCAAATGCCGTACCCACCTCTATGACAGCAGAATGTGTTCTATCCTGTGACAGCCTTTCCCTGGTTCTGATGTGGATCTCGGGTGAGTGTGACACCTTTTCTGTTATGCGCACTGCAGAGTCACATCAGCAGTGCATTGTGGTGGGTGTAGGGTATTGGGCTTCGTGATTCCACTAGCTTGTGTTAAATGCTCACGATGTTGGTAGTTGGTAGGCTCTACTCCCATGGTGCTTTTCCCCCTGCTTACTGGGTCAGAGTGTGCCCTGTTTTGTTTCCGGTAGTCCATGAGGTAGTGGCCATTTTTGTAAGCCAGTTTTAGATCCCTTTCACGTGTTAGCCACTTTACAGAACTTAGTTCTTCCCTTGAATGTGGCTGAAAGAGAGCATTGTACACCAGTCTGCCAACTCGGACCTACTGCTCATCTCAGTACCAGGGAGACTTGTTGCCAGTGGGGCACAACCTCTGATCTACAGTTAACTGTGAGTAAGCGTGCTTATTCCAATAAAGGACGTTTTCGGAGAGATTAGTCTTCAGGTGTCAACTGGTGTGCCAATGTTATATAGCAGCAACAAGTCCTAGAGGCCTGTGTGTATGCAGGTCCCTGGAGCACTTTTAGTGGGTACTGCAGTGCACTTCAGCCAGGTGGACCCAGGCCCATCCCCCTACCTGTAACACTTGTGCTGGTAAATGGGAGGCCTCCAAAACCCACTGTACCCACATGTAGGTGCCCCTTTCACCCCTAAGAGCTATGGTAGTGTTGTACGTATGTGGGTAGTGGGTTTTGGGGGAGGGGGGTTGGGTGCTCAGCACCCGTGGTAAGGGAGCTATGCATGTGGGAGCTGTTTCTGAAGTCCACCGCACTGACCTCTAGGGTGCCCAGTTGGTGTCCTGGCATATCAGGGGGGCCAGTGTACTATGAATCCTGGCCCCTCCCATGACCAAATGGCTCGGATTAGGACTTTTTTGAGCTCGGCGTTTTTAGTTTCCATTATCGCTAAAAAAAAAAAACAAGCGCCCAGCTGAAAAACGTCCATTTTTTTCAAAAATACGGTCTGTCCCGCCTCTTTATGTACCCGTTTTCGGACATAGACGCCCATGGAGATAGGCGTTCGCGTTCGATTATGCCCCTCTAAGTGCTTTAAAATGAGCTCCATAGACAGACATGGTTTAATGGGACAGAGTCAATGTGGATTCAGCAAAGGGATGTCTTGCATCACCAATTTGCTTAATTTCTTTGAATGTATGAATAAACGTGGATAAAGGTGAGCCAGTTGATGTGTATCTGGATGCTCAGAAAGCATTTGACAAAGTCCCTCATGAGAGACTAGTGAGAAAATTAAAAACCCATGGGATAGGAGGCAATGTTCTGTTGTGGATTAGGCATTGGATGATTGATAGAAACAGAAGGTGAGGTTAAATGGATAATTCTCTCGATGGAGGAGGGTGAATAGTGGAGTGTTGCAGGGATCTGTACTGGGACCAGTGCTATTTAATTTATTTATTACTGATCTAGAAATGGGAACGATGAGTGAGGTGATTAAATTTGCAGAGGACACAAAACTATTAAAGTTTTTCTTCATATGAGTAAAGGCTAAAGGTTAGGGCTCTTCAGCTTGGAAAAGAGACAGCTGAAGGGAGATATGATAGAGGTGTACAAAATCCTGGGTGATGTAGAACATGTAGAAGTGAATCAATTTTTTACTCTTTCAAAAAGTACAAAGACTAGGAGCGCTCGACGTTAAATGGTACTACTTTAAAAAAAGAACAGGAGAAAATAATTTTTCATTCAACAAATAGTTAAGCTCTGGAACTCGTTGCCAAAGGATGTGGTATCAGTGGTTAGTGTATCTGGGTTTTAAAAAAAAGTTTGGACAAGTACTTGGAGGGAAAACTCCATAGCCTGCTGTTGAGATAGACATGGTGAAAGCCACTGCTTGTCCCTGGGATCAGTAGCATGAATCTAATTACTATTTGGGATTCTGTCAGGTACTTGTGACCTGAATTGGCCCCTATTTGGAAGCAGGATACTGGGCTAGATGGACCATTGGTCTGATCCAGTATGGCTGTTCTTATCTGCCCCTCCAATGAGTGGCAGGGCAGTGGCTCCATGGGGAGAGCGGCAGCACAGCCCAGCATTGAAGATGCAGTTACACTAAAACCAACATTTTTCCTTAATCTACTGTGAGCCATTCTCCTTCCCTGGGTTGATGGCAGCAAACCACGCTTAACCAGGTTTAACTTCTGATATGCAGAGCTACCAGAAGTGCAAACTTGGTAAGTGCAATTTGCTGTCCACAAACCAGGTGAAGGAACACGGCTCACAGAAAAGTAAGGAAGACCGTTGCGATTGGTGTAGCCACGTCTTTTGTCGCTGGGCTATGCCTGCTGTTGCCACTGTCCTTATGGAGCCGCTGCCGTCTTTGTGCCAGTCTGGTAACACAGCAACATACACTCTGGGACATGTATTGTGATAGACACTGAGATCTGCAGTATTAAAGTGATGTTCTACATGGGAGGTCTGATAAGGACTGGTTTAATTCAGTTCGTAATGCAAGGGTATATTAAGCAGGAAGAGGTTTCAGCATACTGAAATACTAATTTATCATTTTAATTGGAAGGGGGTGACTGAAATAATATTTTCAATTCTTTTTGTCCCCTGTTATCTGGCCTTAGATTTGTTTTTAAGTTTTGTTTTTTTTTCTACCTTTAGAGCTTCATGTTTAATTTTAAGCTGCATTTCATCATCATTTGCTAAGGGCTTCTGTCATTAGCTACTTAGTAAATTAGGGCCATGCAAGACTCAAGCCTAATTATTCCTGCTGTGTCATCCAGTGTTATATTCTCTGCTTGCTGTACACATTTGTTTGGAAGGGCTGTTAATTCTGTGCTGTAGCCAGCAGATATCACTGGAAGAGAGAGATTTGGTCACTGCGGGCATGACCAGTCTTGGCAAGCATTCCGTCTCAAAATGAAAGCTAAGTATAATTTTAACACAATTCTAAGTAAGGAAGCAGTATCATCTATTTTTCTGCAAAAATCCTTTTATTATACAGAGCATAATAAAGCAGGACATATTCTTGCACAGTACCTTAAGACTAAAACAAACCGCTCTAGGACCTCTCACATTACAGATGCTGATGGTATAACACATTACACAGATTCAAAAATTGCTCAGCAATTTGTGGAATATTATCAGCAACTTTATAACTCTGAAATAACTCCCTCTGAAGCGCTTTATCAATCCTTTTTAAGTAACCTTGCTCATCCTTCTCTCTCCCCTAAAGAAAGATCATCTCTGGATGCCAATATTACACTACCATTAAGGAATTACCTAGAAATAAATCCTGGTAATGATGGTTAACAGTTGAATTTATAGTGTTCTGGTGACTGTTCTTAGTCTCAGACTTCTAGCTTTATATGAACACATGATTCAACATAATGGAGAGATGGGCTCGTTTTTGGAATCAAAAATTATAGTCATACCTAAACCGGGGAGAGATCCGGCCAATGTTTCCAATTATCGTCCTATTTCTCTTATAAACGTGGATAATAAGATTTATGCCAAAATATTAGCTTATCGTTTACAAAAGGTTTTACCTTTTCTCATACATCGAGACCAAAATGGTTTTATAGTTGGAAGATTACCTACAGATAATTCTAGGTTATTCTGGAACATACTTACACATTCTATTGATAATGATTCCCCATTGATTGCATTATCTCTTGATGCTGAGAGAGCATTTGATCGCATTGAGTGGTCATACCTCTTTAAAGTTCTCTGCTGGTTTGGTTTTAGTGACCCTTTTTTGAATATGATCAAGCTTCTTTATGCCTCTCCCCAAGCATTCATTTATGTCAATGGTATTTCCTCTTCTAAATTTTTCCTTGAAAGAGGAACTAAGCAAGGTTGCCCCCTCTCTCCATTATTGTTTAATCTAGCTTTAGAGCCTCTTGCAATCTCTATACGTGCCAATCAAAATATATAAGGTGTTAAATTACGCAATGAATCATTTAAGATGTCCATTTATGCGGATGACATATTAATGTATGTAACTACTAATTCTATTTTCCACATCCTTAATAGTATTAATGCATTTCAAGTATTTCAGGGTACAAAGTCAACTGGTCAAAATTTGTTGCTATGCCACTTTCTAAATGTGTACTGAAGTCCAATGTTGCCCAGTATCCATTTACTTGGGAATCTAATCTGAAATATTTAGGTATAAATTATAGCACCTCTCCAGAGGATACTCTAAAAAATTAATGAATCTAATATTCTACAAATTACTAATGATCTCTTAAATTCATGGACTAAGCTTTACTTGTCTTGGTGGGGTAAAATTGAAGCTCTAAAAATGGTACTAGCACCGAAACTTAATTACATCTTTAGTATGGCTCCTATATTATTTAAAAATTCGTTTTATAAAAAACTTAGTGTTAATTTCTAGATTCCTTTGGAAATCCTCCGTGCCACGTATTGCCATTAAAAAAACTCCAGCTTCCTAAAAATCTCGGGGGATTAAATATACCAGACTTTTGTCTTACCATTTAGCATATCAGATATCTCAGGTCAAACAGTGATACTCATCTTTTTCACATGATATTCCTAGATGGGTAATTGTGGAAAAAGAAAAAAATATTTCCTCTACCTCTGAGCTTACTTCCAACTATGAACAGGTTTCGTTATGCTGCAGACCACTTGATATTAAAAAATTCCACATGTTCAATAAATCTTGTTTGTTCTCTTTTAAATTTTAAATGGTCAAACTCCACCAGTTCAGTTGTCAGGCGTTAACATTATTCCTTTTCAGGATTTCTGCACCTGCTATAATATCCCTCATTCACATAGAGCCTTTTGGGATCATCTGACTCAGCTTATTAACCACCTGTATCCTACGTCACTGGCTCGTCAATCTTCGACTTCTTCGTTTCAATAGTTTGTCAATCCCTCATGGCTCCCAAATCTGCATCAGCATTGTATAAACTCCTACAATTGTCTAAACCGAATACGTGTTGCACCCTGACTTCTGCCTGGGAAAAGGAACTAAGTGTTTCACTTTCCAGTAAGGAATGGGAACTCTTTTGGACAAAAACCATGCATTTCCTCTCTACCAGCTGCTCTTTTATAATCCACTTATTATATTTTTCATAAATCCTATTGGATGCCTGCAAAGCTTGCTAAAGTAAATCGTAATATATCAAATTTGTGCTGGTCATGTCAGTCTGCTGTGGGATCCTTTGATCATATGCTTTTTCACTTTCATAATTTGCAATCTTATTGGAAACTGATTTGGGACATTATTCAGAAGGTATTTGGCATTCCAGATGCTTTGTCTTTTAAAGTGCTAATCCTTAAAGCATCCACTCCTGGTTTATCAGTTCCACTAATGCATGTAAAAAGTGATGATTTCGCTTGCTCTTCACTTGATTGTTTTACATTGGAAAAATAATCTGCACGTCTCATTTCATGAATGGTGGAATTTGCTCTGTTCATATAGGCGTTATGAGGAAATAGCTGCCATAAAATTTGGTCATATTTTGTCCTTACGTAAAACATGGTCGTTGCTAGACAACTATGTTAAGTGATGTTTGCGTGTAACTTAGGTAAAATCAACTCCTTTTAATCATATGCACATACGGTTCTGCTTTATTTTCTGTTAATCTACTGCTACTTTTTTTTTTTAGTCTGTGAAAATGTTTGATGATTAGATACACCATATGGAGCTTCTTCATTTCTTACACATGTGTATTATTATTATTGTATTATTCTAAAAACTTATAAAGATTAAAAAAAAAAACAAAAAAACTCAAAAACATAGAACACAACTGCAGAAAGACCATATTACAGTCTGCTGCTCCAACCAACAACCCAGTTGGGCACGTTAGGATTCCTCACTTTTCTCCTTTCATTGTTTTTGTGTCACAAAAGCTTATGACATAAAATCCTGCGGGTTCCATTTTAGCCATGTTTGTGACTGGACCCTGGTGCTTTAGAACCAAATTGCACATCATCCTCTTAGTTTAGGTTTTTAAGGTATTTTGAAATGATGTTTTGATCAAGAGAAACCAAGTGCTTAATCGCTTAGTTTTTATTTTTCTCTCTCTCTTCTCATCCTCTCCCCCTCCCACTCTGGGGACCCTCTAGATGAGATGGCTGCATGGACAGAAGATGAATGCAGAAACTTTGAGAATGCACTTATAGATTATGGAAAAGATTTTCATCTAATCCAGAAACATAAGGTAAAAGTTCAGGTGCTTGAAGAAAAGACAAACATTAAATCTAAACCTTGATGTTCTCTTGTAGGTCTGGTTCTCAGTAAAAACAAGTTTGCAGGCTAACCTTGTACTTACACCAAATGTTTGTGGATATTGATAGGCATTCAGAAAATCATAACTGTTTATAGCTCTTTGGTACCAACCAGAACTGAGCTCCAAAAGATAAAACATTGTTAAACAATTATGAAGCAATCATGTTGCCATTTACAGAACACATTATGTGGTAAAATATTGGCCTTTCAGTAGAATGTTCATTTTAATTTAGACTAGTAAAAAAAGGCCCGTTTCTGACACAAATGAAACGGACGCTAGCGAGGTTTTCCTCGGAGTGTGTATGTGAGAGTGACTGTGTGTGAGAGAGAGAGTGAATGTGCAAGTGTGTGTGTGAGAGAGAGAGAGTGTGTTTCACACAGATACAGTGTGTGTGAGACAGACTCTCTATGAGACTGTATATGAGACCAAGAGAGTGTGTGAGTGACTGACTGTGTGACACACAGAGAGTGTGAGACATAGAGTGTGTGAGAGACAGTGTGTGAGAATGAGGAAGAGAAAGACATTGACTGTGAGAGAGAGAGTGTGTGTGTGACAGAGATGCCCCCCTCCCTCCCTCTCTCTGGTGTCTGAGCGTTACTGTGCAGGACGCTGAGCTCTGGCTGTGCTTCAAGTAACTTACCAATCCTATTTAATAGAATGCACCTCCAACATTCTGAAGCGTAGAAACCTCATGTGGTTGGTCACTTGTGCTTGTGACGAACCCAGAAGTACGTGATGTCAGTTCAGGAGATGAATACAGAGAGCAGGAATGCCTCAGCCATGCAGTCATGTTGGAGGTGCGTTTTATTATATAGGATGAGTCAACTCTATCTCCAGTATCCAGTTAAAAGTTGAATCTCTAAAAGGAATATAGGTGCCTACTTTCCTTCATAGAATACGAGCATAACAGTGAAAATATGTGCCTGTAATTTAGGTGTGAACACTTACATCTGGCTTAAGTACCTGTAAAACATATAGGGCTAGGTTTACTAAGTGGCGCTATGGGCACGTTAGCATTTTTAACGCGCATAAATGGTGTAAGCTCGTTAAATGCTAACGCACCCATAGAAATGTGTAGGAGCGTTAGCGTTAAACGTGCCTTAAATTTACAGACGCGTTAAAAACGCTAACACACCTTAGTAAACATACCCCATAGTAATCTATGATATGCATGTTCATCCCGTCTACATTCTGTCCAGACTCCACCCGTATGTACACCTACGTTTTGGCATATACATGTGTGCATGTGCACAAATGTGTATATATGCTGCTATTTTTTTTTTATTTAATTCAAATATTTTTGCTTTAACTTAATAATATTACATAATGAGAAACAACAAAGCTTCAGTGATGTCGGTATCCATGTGATTACAAGGTACTGGACACACAGCTATCTAAAGTTTCTACTTGACTTTAATTCAGAATAATAAATAGAAATAAAACAAAGAGAAAAGGAAATAAGATGATACCTTATTTTATTGGACTAACTTAATACATTTTTTTGATTCGCTTTTGAAGGTAACACTTCAGATCAGAAATAAGCAAATGTTGATAAATAACAGTATATATAAGTGAAACAGTAAAGCATTCAGTTTCACAGGAAGTGGGTAAGGTGAGAAACAGGGGGAGGGGGGGGGGGGTGAGATAGATGGTAGATAAGAGGGTGATAATGGTTTATAATGGGCTAGAAAACCCAGCTCTTTAAGTGCTGTCTGGTAGGTGTCAAAATATTTAATCATTTTGACTTCAAAGGTCTTAACGTTGCTAGATTGTCTTAAAAGTTTCCTTTTAGTATTCTTACCATAAAATCATTGATATAGTGTTCTGGTTTTGTAAAGTGCTGTCCCATAGAGGTGACATTCTGGTTGGCACTGAGGCCCAGATGCACTAAACTTTAACAACCCTTTAACGAAGACATTTTCAACCGTAGCATGCATTAAAGGCCATTTTCCGACGACGCTAGCAGCTAACGAAAACGGAATGCAAACAAGTCACTTCCAATTGTAATGTGGACAATTCGGAATGCACTAACCATACCGACGATTGCACCGAATCAGTTACCGCGATATATTTAACGTGAAGTCAGACCTGTCGTTAAGACCTGAGCTGTCATACAGACACTGCTCCTCGCTTCTCCCTGCAGCATGAAAATATAAATAACCCACACAAACACGTGGCTCCCCGCTTCCCCCTGCTTAAAATATAAAATCAAACAAAAAATAAAAAAAAGGATCGGGAGGGGGCAAAGGCGCTCGTCAGGAGCGTCCTGTATGGACGGCCTTGCCTCCCCCCCCCCCCCCCCCCCGAGGTTGCTGCTGCTCCCCGCTTCCCCCTGTATTAAATAAAAAAATCAAAACAAAAATCAAAAGTTTAGCAGTCCCGGCCCCATCCCTTCCTGTCTCTCTCTTTCTCCTTCTCTCACAGCCCCACCCCCCTGAGGTCGTCGCCGCTGCTCCCCCCCCTCCACTGGACCCCCCCTCCGCCTTATCGGGCCCGCGCAGCGCCTCTCCCCTCTGTGTGAAGGCGCTGCACGGGCATGAAGATCATCTGATCGCTGTGAGTCCTCAGGACGTCTCTCCTTTCCTGACCTGGGCCCGCCCCCTTACGTAGGTTACTTACATCAGAAGGGACGGGCCCAGGTCAGGGAAGGAGAGACGACGTCCTGAAGACTCACAGCATCAGATGATCTGCTTGCCCGTGCAGCGCCTTCACACAGAGGGGAGAGGCGCTGCGCGGGCCCGGTAA
The DNA here is from genome assembly GCF_901765095.1 of Microcaecilia unicolor. Taxonomy (NCBI): domain Eukaryota; kingdom Metazoa; phylum Chordata; class Amphibia; order Gymnophiona; family Siphonopidae; genus Microcaecilia; species Microcaecilia unicolor. The sequence continues at coordinate 97,537,254 of NC_044032.1, read as the reverse complement.
GGCGGAGGGGGGGAGCGGCGGCGACGTCCTCAGGGGGCTGGGCACGGGGGCGGAGGATGGCGGGAGGCGGAGCTGTGAAAGAAGGAGAAAGAGAGACAGGAATGGAGGGGGGCCAGGGCTGCTAAACTTTTGATTTTTGTTTTGATTTTTTATTTAATACAGGGGGAAGCGGGGAGCAGCAGCAACCTCGGGGGGGGGGGGGGGCAAGGGCGTCCATACAGGACGCTCCTGACGAGCGCCTTTGCCCCCTCCCGATCCTTTTTTTATTTTGGTTTGATTTTATATTTTAAGCAGGGGGAAGCGGGGAGCCACGTGTTTGTGTGGGTTATTATTCTAATGATATACATGCGTAATTGGTGTGTATACTTTATAGAATTGCACTGTGTGACATGTTCTTTACTTACTGATAGGACACTAATGCCATTTTGGACAGGTGAAGGTTATTACAATTTTAATAGTAATTTTAACTGTCAACATTATTAAGAAGTTGAAGTTGCATAGAACTCTTGAAGTCAAGGCACAATCTGGAAGACTAAGTCCAGTCTAGTCTGTAAAGCAGAACCCACTGGTTACTGCAGATGACATGCTGAAAAGTTTAGGTGTCATTGGTTTGCCTGGGAGAATTGTCAGAAGGCAATCTATTCCGTAATCTCATCACAAAAGTCCTTGTCTGAATGCAAAAGAAAAGTTGATAAGCCTTAAAGATTTGAAACAAAATGCTTTAGAGTGATAAAACTACTACTACTACTAAACAAAACCCGATGTTTTGGGGCATAACCAGCTTGATAATTTGGAGGAAAATGAGTGAAGCATTTGAAGAAAATACCTTTCTAACTTAAGCATGGAGGTAGACATGATGTGCTATGGAGTTGTGCGGTAGCCAGTAGCACAGAACGTATTGTATGGAAGAAAATGAATTCAACTAAATATCACATATTCTGGAAGCTAACATTCCATAGCTGAGAAGAAACTACTGGAAATGCTCAGCTAGAAAGCAATCCGAATGTACTTCAGAAACAAACATGAAATATTTACATGGCAAGAAAGATTAAGTTTTGGAATAGCCTCCATAGTCAACAGACCTGAATGTTATTGAAAGTCTGTGGGGAGATGGTAAAGATACAGCACATGTATGGATATCTAAGATTCTTAGAGGACAGGCTAATATTCTCAGATGTGGGTAACGCGATCTACATTTCCCAGTCCGGAACTTGTATCAAGCTTTTACAGAGCTCTTTGGAGCATGAGTCATGTTCCACTGCATATGTGCGAGTGCAGGACCAATGGTCCTAATTTTTTTTCCCCCCACCCGTGAGGAGAGGATCCATTTTCCTTCTCTCCTCACAGCTACTGGTTTGGTTTCTTAACAGAGCTTCTTTTTGTGCCTTCTTTTTTATTTTTCTTTAGTTCTGTGCCTAATTCAGGTTCAATTTGTTCCCATTCATTTTCTTTTCTTCTCTTCTCTCTCTCCCCCCCCCCCCCCCCCCCCCCCCCATTTACTGCACTCAGTAGGCCACACTTAGGACTGAGCCTCGGTCCATTCTTTCTCTTATTCTTATCTCTCTGGTTCTTCATCCTTTCTGAGGCACCATTGAGTCATTCCCTTTTCCTTCAAACGTTCCAAGTGTTTCCAGTACAATCGGACCACTTCTGGCATGACCACTCTTTTTTTTTTTTTTTTTTACTCTGTTCTGTGTTTGGGGTCTGACCATACCCCTTCTAACTGTGTTCTGTGTCTTCAGACCCAAGCCAGAACCCAGTTAGCCAGAGTCGCTCACAGGGAATTCTTTTTGGAGCCAAGTCCGAAGCCTTGACGTCAGCATTGATGTCTATCTGCGGTATTGACGTTGGCAGTGGGAAAGAGGAACCTGAATTATAGCTACGTCATGCAGGGTTCCATGTTAGGAGTCACTGACCAACAAAGGGATTTAGGTGTCGTCATTGATGATAAGTTGAAACCTGCTCAGTGTGCTGCTGCGGCTAAGAAAGCAAATAGAAGGTTAGATATTATTAGGAAAGGAATGGAAAACAAAAATGAGGATGATATAATGCCTTTGTATCGCTCCATGGTGTGACGCATCTTGAATATTGTGTTCAATTCTGGTCGCCGCATCTCAAAAAAGATATAGTGGAATTAGAAAAGGTGCAGAGAAGGGCAACGAAAATGATAAAGGGGATAGGACGACTTCCCTATAAGGAAAGGCTAAAGCAGCTAGGGCTCTTCAGCTTGGAGAAAAGGCGGCTGAGGGGAGATATGATAGAGGTCTATAAAATAATGAGTGGAGTTGAACGAGTAGATGTGAAGCGTCTGTTTACGCTTTCCAAAAATACTAGGACTAGGAGGCATGTGATGAAGCTACAATGTAGTAAATTTAAAACGAATCGGAGAAAATTTTTCTTCACTCAACGTGTAATTAAACTCTGGAATTCATTGCCTGAGAATGTGGTAAAGGCAGTTAGCTTAGCGGAGTTTAAAAAAGGTTTGGACGGCTTCCTAAAGGAAAAGTCCATAGACCATTATTAAATGGACTTGGGGAAAATCCACTATTTCTAGGATAAGCAGTATAAAATGTTTTGTACTTTTTTGGGATCTTGCCAGGTATTTGTGACCTGGATTGGTCACTGTTGGAAACAGGATGCTGGGCTTGATGGACCTTTGGTCTTTCCCAGTATGGCAATACTTATGTTCTCATATGTACTTATGCATTCAGGTGCATTGGCACCTGCCTTGGCATCTGCTGCTATGCGAGCCCTGGGACCAACCGATGTCAGTACCAACCCAGGAAGCGGTGAGGATTTGGCGGCGTCTTAGTTGGTACCAGGGATTATGGAAACCTGGCATCAGCATTGATCTACCTTGATGCACGGTGCCAGGTGCTCCAGTGCACTGAGGCATTCGGTCCCCGAGTATTGACACCAGAAGGACTTCCAGCTGGTGTCACTGCATGAGTCTCTTAGCATTGCTCTCTGAGCTGCTGGCTGGTTTCTTTGGAATGCATCGGTTTTGAGGGTACTTGCACCTGCCATGCGTCTCCACACAACCTCTCATGGCCCTCAGCTTGCAGTTAGGCTCCACTGCTTTAGCAGCTTGTCTCTACACCAATGTCAGTCTTTGCTGATGTCGCCCCTCTATGGGTACATATGGACCTTGCTCCCCGAACTGTTGTCGGGCTTTGTTCAGAGGACATCAGCGCTGAAGGTGCTTGTACTTGCCATGCCTCTTGAATCGGCCCCTCATGGTCCTCAGCTTGTGATGAGGCCTCCAACGCTCGGTTGACATCGGTGCAGGCAGTTTTGTGGAAGTCGAGGCTGGAGCCTACTTCTTGATGCCCCTCTCGGGGTCATGGTACCTCTCGGTCAAGGCAGACTCTCTCGGCCCTCGCATGAGGAGTTCCTGACTGACACCGATGAGGGACGCATGGAAGTCAGATAAAAAGATAAAAATCCACTGTACTTCTCAGAGGAGGAGCCCTATGGAATACCATCTGACCCCTCCCCTCCACATGAACGGAGGATGTCTCCATTTTTTAGCCTTTCCTTCCCTTCTTTTGTAGAGGACATTGCACTGCCATCTCAAGAGAGATGGAGGATGAGCTCACAGCTCACTTCTTACAGCTCCTGGACTACGAGTCTCCTCCTAGGAGGACTGTGATGCTCCTGCTCCATCAGCTCTTTCCTGATGTTCTCACGAGGAATTGGGGGGTCTCCTCTATCGGCCCCACTCCTTCCCATGGAGATTGTCTCCATGCACCAGTTTCAGAACTCCCCTGGTTTTCATAGGCTCCGGTTGCCTCCTTACTCCATGGTGGTTGGATCCACGCTTAAGAGAGCAAGGAGTTCTAGGAACTATGCTTCAGCGCCCCCAGGTGGGGATTCTAGAACCAGTAACGTAGTAGTTGTCTCAGCTTCTGTTCATTTAGGGATTAATTGAACCATACAATTTGACCAGATGTGTTTAATGTTTTGCACTCACCTGTATGTTAAAAACATCAGTCCTGGTACAGATCCTTGGGTTGCTAAATATTTACCCTTTTCCACTGAGAAAACTAACCACTTAGTCCCATTTGTTGTTTTCTGTCTTTCGGCCATTTCCAGTACACAGTAAGGTATTCTATTATATGATGATTTAATTCCTCCAGAAGTCTCTCATGAAGTGATCTTGGTAAATGCCTTCTGAAAATCCAGATATAGATCAACTGACTCATCTTTATCCACATGATATCAACAGCTTCAAAACACCTAACAAACTAGAAAAGCAAGATTTCCCTTTGTTAAATTTGTACTGGCTCTGGCCAATCAAAACATCTCTGTCCATAATTTTCTTTTCAGAATAGCTTCTGCCACTTTGTCCAACACCGACATTAAGATCATTCAACCACCCCTGGAGCCCTTTTATTTATTTTATTTTTATTTTATTTATTTCTGCATTTTTACCCCACATTTTCCAACCTATAGGTAGGTTCAGTGTGGCTTACAGTGAACTTAGAGTATAATGGTTATAGGTTTTGGAACCAATAGAGGAGATACGTTTTTAGTTCCATTCTGATCATGATTTAGATTGAGGAGTGTTGGCCGGTGTTCTATTTGACTAGGCGGAGTCATCAGGAAGGAATTTTCAAAAAAAAAAAAAAGTAGGCTTTCAGGTGTTTACAAAAAGTTACTACTACTACTATCTATCATTTCTATAGCGCTACAAGGCATACGCAGCGCTGTACGCCAGACACAAAAAGACAGTCCCTGCTCAAAGAGCTTACAATCTAGATAAGGCAGGCAAACAGAACAATTAAGGGTAAGGGAAAAAATAGGTGAGGATAAAGGACAGGGCAAGTGAGTATTGTTTAGGAGGCAAAAGCATTGGTAAAGAGGTGGGCTTTAAGTTTGGACTTGAAAACGGCCAAAGATGGGGCTAGACGCACAGGCTCAGGAAGTCTATTCTATTTGACTAGGCGGAGTCATCAGGAAGGAATTTTCAAAAAAAAAAAGTAGACTTTCAGGTGTTTACAAAAAGTTACGTAAATGTTTATTGATTTTAGGTCTTTCGGTAGTGAGTTCCAGAGTGTGGTACAGACATACGCTAAGCTGGTCGAGTAGGTAGATTTGTATTTTAGGCCTTGACATCTAGGGTAGTGGAGGATGAGGTAGGATCCTTGTGCTTTTGATGTCGTTGCAGATTGGTAGATCTGTTAGACCGGTCATATATTCCGGTGTGAGGCCAAAGATTATTCTGTAGGCTAGGCTAAAGATCAGATCTTGAAGAATATACATGCTTTGATAGGTAGCCTGTGTAGGTTATGGAGCAGAGGTCTTGAATCGTTTTTTGCCATATATATTGTCGCCGTGTTTTGTGCCATTTGTAATTTTTTCAAGGTTTGTTCCTTACATCCTGCGTAGATCCTGTTGCAATAGTCTGCATAGGCTTGTCCAAGGTTTGGACAAGATTGGTCTTAACTGGCCCTCATCCAATCTTCACGTACCATAACTAATTTTAACGATAATCGCATGCTACTGGTAATAGATCTGCAGTTTCATTTTTAAGAGCTCTGGGGTGTATACCATTTGATCCTGGGGATTTATCACTTCTTTGGTTAGTCAGTTTGCTCCATTATATCTTTCAAATTCACCATTTGTTTTAGTTCCTCTGAGTAGTTATCATTTGGGTTTTTCTTTGGCTATTTCCTCCAGCATCCTCTTCAGTAAGACCAAAGCAAAGAATTAAATTACCTTTTCTGTCTTGGCTTTGTCTTGCATATCCCATTTACCTATTTGTCATTTAGTGCCCTATCCCAGGGCTTCTCAACCCAGTCTTTGGGGAATACCTAGTCCCATCAGGTTTTCTGGATATCCACCATGAATATGCATGAGATAGATTGGTATGGTATGCGAGAGGCAGTGGTGTGCTGGAGCAGGCTCTCACAGGCTCTCGAGAGCCATTTATTAAGTTTTTAAGAATTTTGGGAGCCGGTTCTCCATGGCTACTTTAACAAATGGATCCCAAAATGTGGGCTTGGGCCCCTCCTGAATTCTCTTTTACTTTGCTGGTGAGAGAGAGCCCCCTGTTAACAATTTACCAGCACACCCCTGGCGAGAGGAATTTAATAGATGAGTTGGGGAATTCCACTAACCTGCACTGTATAATGTTTAAGGAAATATACTCAGAACAAAAGGACTAGATTCTTAATCTCATGTGCAGAGCAAGTTTTTTTTTTTTTTTACAATACTGTACAGGCAATTCAAAATTTTAGCTTCAGTTTAGGGATCTTGTAGAAGGGAAATGTGCCAAAAAATAAATATTGTCAGAAAGTCTGAATTAGTATTTATGCTGGATTGGTATTAACTCACTTTGATTGAGGCTCACATGTATTTTTTCTGCTGCTGGTTGGCGTGATGACGGAGGTCTTGTATTTGTTACTTGATGTGGGTTCATGTGGGGTGTAATAACCCAATCACAACTCAAGGATAGTTGAAACTGGTTCTTTCTGATTTTGGAGATGGATGCATGGAAAAGTTGGTTTAGCTGGTCACATGCTTTCCTGGCTGACCAGGTCCAATGTTACACACCCCAGAATGTACTTGACAAGATTAAGAGGGCCATTGTCTGGGAGTATCAAATAGAAGGTCTCTCTTTTGTTATATCCAGCCTCTTTGATTGCTGTCTATATACAGATCCTGTTCTTGGAGAATGGTGGTAATTTATCTCTCCTGTGTCCACCCATCTTGCTTTTGTTACACACTGGTTGACCCTTTAACGGTACTTTTGTTTCAAGCTTTCATGATCTGGAGGGAGGGGACCAGATCTGCTTTCTGATTCTGAGGAAATTACATTCAACATTTTTATATATCTGTATCCAGCAAAATTATTACCCCTGAAATTGTATTTTATTTATTGCATTTGTATCCCACATTTTCCCACCTCTTTGCAGGCTCAATGTGGCTTACAATACATCATGAATGGTGGAAATAATTAGAAAATATACATTTAGTGTTATAGAAGAAGCTTGGGTAACATTATAATGATAAAACATGATAGTAATATAACAAGCAGATGTTATAAGACAGTTCTGAATATATGTGGAGGAGTGGTGTATGTTCACATTTGTTGATCTTTGTGGTATGCCTTATTAAAGAGATGGGTCTTCAGTAGTTTGCAGAAGTTGGTTAGTTCGTAGATCGTTTAAGTTGCGCGGCAGTGCGTTACATAACTGTGTGCTCAAGTAGGTAAAGTTTGACGCATGCATTAGTTTGTATTTTAGACCTTTGCAGTTGGGGAAGTGCAGGTTAAGGAATGAGTCTAGCTGCAGTGTTCTGGGCTGTTTGAAGTTTCTTGATTATTTGCTCTTTACAGCCGGCGTAGAGTGCGTTGCAGTAGTCTAGATGACTGAGCACCATTGATTGTACCAGGTTACAGAAAACAGTCCTTGGGAAGAAAGGTCTTACTCTTTTTAATTTCCACATTGAGTGGAACATTTTCTTGGTTGTGTTTTTCACATGGCTCTCAAGTGTTAGGTGTTGATCGATGGTAACTCCAAGAATTTTTAGGGTATCCGAAATTGGAAGGTTCAGATTTGGTGTGTTAATGGTGGTGAATTTGTTCGTGTTATGTTGAGAGGTAAGTATTAGGCATTGGGTTTTTTCTGCATTAAGTTTCAACTGAAATGCATCCGCCCATGAGTGCATGGTGGAGACTTTGGTTGATGTCATTGGTAATTTCCTTTAAATCTTGTTTAAATGGGATGTAAATTGTTACGTCGTCTGCGTATATGTATGGGTTGAGGTTTTGTTTTGATAATAGTTTGGCCAAGGGTATCATCATTAAGTTGAATAGAGTCAGCGAGAGGGTGGATCCCTGTGGGACTCCGCATTCGGGTGTCCATGTGGCTGAAGTAGTCGAATTAGATGTCACTTGGTATGATCGTGTGGTTAGGAATCCCTTGAACCAATTAAGAACGTTGCCTCCAATTCCAAAGTACTCAAGGATATGTAGTAGTATTCATATCATGCCACAAATCTATCTCACCAAGCAGGTAACAGTGGAGCAAGGAAAAGAAACCTCCCACAGATGGTGTTCAGAAAAGTCTTTTATTTGCAAATCTTCTAAAACAATGAGGAAGAACCGACACAGCCTGTGTTTCGGCCTAAACGGCCTACATCAAGGGTCTAGGAAATCATCATTCAGTACATGTTCCTAGATTGTAAAAAAATGTCTCCAACACAAATGCAGTGATTAGCGCTGTATCACTGTATTTGTGTTTGGAGTCTCCCTCATTGTTTTAGAAGATTTGCAAATAAAGACTTTTCGGAACACCGTTGTGGGAAGTTTCTTTACCTTGCTCCACAGTTACCTGCTTGGTGGTTTTCCTTTTGTGGAGCAACTTGCCTTCTGTTTGTGACTGACAAATCTATCTCATGCATATTCATGGTGGATATCCAAAAAACCTGATGGGACTTGGCCTGCCCTGGGTTGAGAAGGCCTGCCCTAACCAACGCCCTCAAAGGCTTTTTGCTTTGAATGTACCTTGAAATAGTTCTTATTGATTTTTGTATATATTTACTACTACTGTTTTTGTTGATTGACAAATTTAAAAGAACTTAGGTACCTATAGGAGTTTTAGATATCTTTCTAAAGTGACTGTCTGATGTGGTTATTAAAAAGTAATTGGACAATATTTTTGCTTTAACAGGTAAGAACTAGGACGGTTTCTGAATGTGTAGCCTTTTATTACATATGGAAGAAATCAGAACGCTACGATTACTTTGCCCAGCAAACGAGGTTTGGAAAGAAGAGGTACAATCATCATCCTGGTGTCACGTAAGTACATCTTATCTAGGAGTAATTTGTCTGTTTGGAAATGTCTGGGTTACAGTATAGTCCCTCCCCTCTTATTCCAGATGTCAGGTATTTGGATGAGTATATATGGCACAGTTCTGAACATGGCTGGAAAGTGTCCCTGTGAGATTCCAAGTCGAAATGGACCTAAACACATGGCCCACTCTTCTTGCTTTCTGGTTTGTCTTTAGTTCTGTATACCACAACATGGTGGGTGCTATTAGACGATGGTCTAATCAGTTTTTGCCATGAGAAATCAATTTTGTGCTATGAATGCCTAATCATATAAGGTGATCTTTTCTCCAGGGACTATATGGATCGTTTGGTCGATGAAGCACAAGTTCTTGGTGGAGCAGACAGTTCTTCAGCCTTAAATTCTAACAGCAGAACAGAAAACATTCCTGACCAACAACTCAGCATTCTGAATGCAATCACAGCAAATGACTTGACAGGTAAATAGTTAACTATTATGATAGTCATATTTTCAGGTGTTACAAGGCATTCAAGCCTTAGCTATTAGAGCTCAACCTTGTTCTCGCTGCTGTGCCAGTTTACCAGTTGGTATCAGTTCATAACATAAAACTTGTCTTTCTTGGAGGCTACTTAGATTTCTTCCAGGTTGCTGTGCTGTTGTCATGGAAGTTTACTGGAAAAGATTAAAATATCAGCTGCTATAACCCTAAACACGGTGGCTACCCTCTAACTGGTAGAAACATAGTAACAGTAAATGAACAGTCCATCCAGTCTGCCCATCAGTCACACTCATCATCAATTCATGATTAAATCAACAGTGAATGTGATATTATTATCACAAGTCTTCCTTTGGCGTTTTTGGGACATAGACTGTAGAAGTCCACTCTGCTCTGTTCTTATCCGTCTTGTCATTTGCAGGACCCAGACCGTAAAAGTCTGCCCAGCCCTTTTCTCGTTTCCAGCTGCTGAAATTGCCTTTGAAACCCTTTCCAACATATCCTAAACTGGATTGCCATATACGGACACAAACTTACAAAGTCGGCCTGACACAGGCCTTAGTTCTTCACAGCCAGAGTAGACATCCAAGTGTCACTCACACATCCACGCCCTGCAGCCATTTAAGGGTTTTTTCTTTTATTTATTTTTGTTTTCTACCATCTGTTTTCTAAATAGGGTTCCTCTGTGTTCATCCCAACGCCTTTTTGAATTCCTTCACTGTTTTTCTCTACCACCTCCCTAAGGAGGGCATTCCAGGCATTGACCACCCTCTCTGTGAAACAGAATTTCCTGACATTAATCCTACCACCCCACAACCAAAGACCGAAATGGACATATCCTAACTCTTCCTCTTCCTCTCTTAAGTTCCCCCAATGTATTTACCATACATGAACCTTATTCTACCATAATATCACCTTGTATTTGCTCATACCGGAGCTGGCAAACCGCTGTTACGGAACTATGTAAGCCACTTGAGCCTGCAAACAGGTGGAACAATGTGGGATAACAAATGTAATAAATATTCTAAGGTTGTCAAAACACATGTGGACGTGAAAAACTGCAGGAACACCTTAGGAAAATGGCATCCAAATGGTAGATGAAATTTAATGTGGACAAATGCAAAATGATGCACATTGCGAAAATAATCCAAATCATAGTTACTTGGATGTAGGAGCCACCTTAGGGAGTCAGCACCCAAAAAAAGATCTAGGTGTAGTTGTAGACAGTATGCTGAAATCTTCTGCCTGACGTGTGGTTGGTGGCAGCCAAAAAAGTAAACATGGATGCTTGAAATTATTAGGAAAGGGATGGTAAATAAGATCAGGAATATTATGTGTCTATGTTGCTCCATTGTGCGACCTCCCCTTGAGTATTGCATTCAGTTCTGGTCATCTTATCTCAAAAAAGATATAGTGAAATTGGAAAAGGTTCACAGAAGAGCGACCAAAATGATAAAGGTGATGGAACTCCTCATCTGAGAAAGGCTAAAGAGGTTAGGGCTCTTCGCTTGGAAACAGATGGCTGAGGGGGGGGATATGATTGAGGTCTTCAAAATCCAGAGTGGTGTAGAATGGGAAAAGTGAATCGATTTTTCACTTTTTCAAAAGTATGAAGACCAGGGTCACTCAATGAAATGACATGGAAATACTTTTCAAACAATAGGAAATATTTTTCTCTTAAAGAATAGTTAAACTGTGGAACTCATTGCCAGAGGATGGGTAACAGCGGTTAGCGTATCTGGTTTAAAAAAAGTTGGGTAAGCTCCTCGAGGAAAAGTCCATAATCTGTCATTGAGATAGACATGGGGGAAGCCACGCTTGTCCATGGGATTTGAAAGCATGGAAATGTTGCTACTAATTGTGCTTCTGCCAGGTACTTGTGACCTGGCTTGGCCACTGATGGAAGCCGGATACTACTACTACTACTACTTGACATTTCTAAAGCGCTACTAGGTACGCAGTGCTGTACAATTTAACATAGAAGGACAGTCACTGCTCAAGAGGAGCTTACAATCTAAAGGACAATGTACAGTCAGTCAAATAGTGGGCAGTCTAGAGTTCCTGAAAGGTATAAAGGTTAGGTGCCGAAAGCAACATTGAAGAGTGGGCTTTGAGCAAGGATCTTGAAGATGGGTAGGGAGGGGGCTTGGCTTAAGGCTCAGGAAGTTGATTCCAAGCGTAGGGTGAGGCGAGGCAGAATGAGCGGAGCCTGGAGTTGGCGGTGGTGGAGAAGGGTACTGAGAGGAGGGATTTGTCCTGTGAGCGTGAGGTGTACGGGCGGGAATGTAAGGGGAAATGAGGGTAGAAAGGTAATGAGGGGCTGCAGACTGAGTGCATTTTTAGGTAAGAAGGAGAAGCTTGAACTGTATGCGGTATCTGATTGGAAGCCAGTGAAGTGACCTGAGAGAGGGGTGATATGAGTATATCGGTTCAGGCGGAATATAGACGTGCAGCAGAGTTCTGAACAGATTGAAGGGGGGATAGATGGCTAAGTGGAGGCCAGTAAGGAGTAGGTTGCAGTAGTCAAGGCGAGAGGTATGAGAGCGTGGACGAGAGTACGGGTGGTGTGCTCAGAGAGGAAAGGGCGAATTTTGCTGATGTTGAAGAGAGAGAAGCGACAGGACTTGGCTATCTGCTGGATATGCGCGGAGAGGGAGGAGTCGAAGATGACTCCGAGGTTGTGGGCAGATGAAACGGGGAGGATGAGGGTGCCATCAACTGAGATAGAGAGTGGAGGAAGAGGAGAAGTGGGTTTTGGTGGAAAGACGATAAGCTCGGTCTTGGACATGTTCAGTTTCAGGTGGCGGTTGGACATCCATGTAGCAATGTCGGATAGCAGGCCGATACCTTGGCCTGGGTCTCCGCGGTGATGTCTGGTGTGGAGAGATATAGCTGGGTGTCATCTGCATAAAGATGGTACTGGAAACCATGAGATGAGATCAGTGAGCCCAGGGAAGAGGTGTAGATTGAAAAAAGAAGGGGTCCAAGGACAGATCCCTGAGGAACTCCAACAGAGAGCGGGATGGGGGTGGAGGAAGATCCATGAGAGTGTACTCTGAAGGTGCGGTGGGAGAGAGAGGAGAACCAGGAGAGGACAGAACCCTGGAACCCAAATGAGAACAGTGTGGCAAGAAGTAAATCATGATTGACAGTATCAAAAGCAGCAGATAGATCAAGGAGGATGAGGATGGAGTAGTGGCCTCTGGATTTGGCAAGGAACAGGTCACTACAGACTTTAGAGAGTGCCGTTTCTGTCGAGTGTAGAGGGCGAAAACCGGATTGAAGCGGATCGAGGATGGCATGAGAGGAGAGAAAATTAAGGCAGTGGCTGTGAACAGCACGCTCAAGTATTTTGGAGAGGAAGGGTAGAGGGAGATGGGGCGGTAGTTGGAGGGACTGGTAGGGGTCAGTGATGTTTTTTTGAGGAGAGGGTGTGACTACGGCGTGCTTGAAGGTGTCAGGGACAGTTGCAGTGGAGAGAGAGAGGTTGAGGATATGACAGATGGAGGGGGTGACAGTATGAGAGATGGTGTAAAGTAAGTTGGTGGGGATGGGATCAGAGGAACAAGTGGTGCATTTCGAGGAGGAAAGAAGGCGGGCGGTTTCCTCCTCGGTGATATCAGGAAAGGAGGAGAAAGAGGCCTGGGTTGGTTGGTAGAGGGAGAGGGTTGAAGGGTGAAGAGGAGGAGGTGCCTTGGTAGTGAACTCAAGGTTGATCTTTTGCACCTTGTCACGGAAGTAGTCAGCCAGTGATTGAGGTGAGAGTGAGGATACTGGACTAGATGGACCATTGGTCTGACTCAGTATGGCTATTCTTATGAAGAGCCCTAACCTATTTAGCCTTTTCTTATGAGAGTTGTTCCATCTGCTCAGTTATTTTGTCATTCTTCTCTGTACCTTTTTCATTTCAGCTATAGCTTTTTTGAGATACATTGACCAGAATTGCACGCAGTACTCCTGATGAGGTCTCACCATGGAACAATTTAGAGGCATTACGATAGTCATTACTTTATTCTCTCTTTCTTTCCTAATAGTTCCCAACGTTCTGTTTGCTTTTATGGCTGCTGCTGCTGCACACCAAGAAGAAGATTTCAGTGTATTGTCCATGATGACACTTAGATCCTTTTCCTCCATGGTGACTCTTAGAGGCAGATGCACTAAAGCTTAATGAGCCTTTAATGACCCTCCAACGAGGAAATTTTGATCCGTTGCATGCATCAAAGGGCTTTTACCGAGGAAGCTAGCAGCTAACGAAAACGGAATGGAGATGAGCAATTAGTGTAAAAACCCCATTGAAACGAGATGCACAAACCTTTTCTGATTGCCTTTACGCAGGAAAAAGGCAGGAAATCTAACGAGAGGTCTTGACCTCTCGTTAGGACAGCTCTGTGCCAGGAAAAATCGAAAAGTGAAAAAATAAACTTTGAGCCAATCCCAGCGCATTAGCAGAGCTAAAAGCGCTGTGATTGGTCCAAAGGACGTAGCATTACATATGTCCAAAAGAGCTGTGTTTAAGCTTAAAGAAAACGTGTCAGAAAACACATCAAATAAAAAAAATTAAAAAAGGATCGGGAGGGGGCAAGGGCGCTCATCAGGAGCATCCTGTATGGACGGCCATGCCCCCCCCCCCCCCCCGCTGCTCCCCACTGTCCGCCACTCCCCCCCCCCCCCCCCCCCGAAAAAGCGAAATTCTAGCAGCCCCGGTCCCCCTCCCTTCCTGTTCTTCTGTTTTGCAAAAGCTAGCTCCGCCTCCCATCATTCCTCCGCCCCGTGCACCCCCCCCCTGCTGCTCCCCACTTTCCACCGCTTTCCCACCCACCACGAAAAAGCGAAATTCTAGCAGCCCCGATCCCCCTCCCTTCCTGTTCTTGTGTTTTGCAAAGCTAATTCCGCCTCCTGTCATTCTTCCGCCCCCCCCCCGCTGCCCCCCCTGAGGTCGACTACGCTGCTCCCCCTCTCCACCGAGACCCCCCTCCCTATTACAGACCCGAGCAGCGCCTCTCACCTCTTTTTGAAGCGCTGCACGGGCAGGAAGATCTGTTGTGTTGGTCGCAGAGTTTCCATGACGTCTCTTCTTCCCTGGCCTAGGCCCCGCCTCCTGACGTAAGTAACCTACAAACAATTCTACAGTCTCTGTTGGTAATCAGCAGTCATCTCACGGTCTCTATAGGTCCTGTTTCGCATTTGCTTCATCAGGAGACCATGCTATAACACCAGTAATTCTGTATTACATACTGTACAACCCCAAATCTTTTAATAACACCTTATAACAAACACAGAAAATTAAAACATTCCTGTATGGCTAACATACCTGCTGGAGATTGAAACTGCGTTCCCAATATGGCAGCTGTTACCAAAAACACCAATGCTGAGAGAGGGGTATGGATCTAGGGAAAGGGGGATAAAGGTGAAGGCAGAAAGCTGAACAGGGGGTAGATGCTGGAATTCGTCGGTAAATGCCATGTTAAATGTTCATTTATTGCTAGTGATTTGAGGGCGTGCGCAGGAGGTGGGTGTGTTTTACATCATGTGCGTTAATTGCATTGGCTGGCTGTTGGTGTGGAAGGCGTGGGATATTTCTAGTGCTACTCCCCCCTTCCCCTGGTTCCTGTTTGCATTTGGTTAGCGTTTTTGAAGGGCGGGAGCAGGAGGTGGGTGTGTTTAAGTGTGTGGGATCGTTAGAGAGGGGCTGGTGGAGGAGGTGTGTGTTGGAGATCTGTGAGGGCGGGACGGGATATTTGCAGATGTGGTGCGTTGTAAGTAGTTGCTGGTTGGGGACGTGCACTTGGGGGGGTAGGCGGAGGTAAGCGGGGCAGGGGAATCTGGAGTCCTCTTGATTGGGGCGCTGATTTGCCCTTAGTAGCTTGTTGGCGCTGTTACAGCCTGTTATATCTGAAGCGTTGTGTGACGTGCCGCATCATCATTTATATAGTAGGATTAGTCTTTTATTCATTTAATAGAATTTAAAATAAATTGCCTTGGTTTTAGTCAATTATTTTCGACAAAAACCGAGGTTTCACTGTATTTAGATTTCACTAGATCTCCTCTTTGGAATATTGTCCCTTATGAAATTAGAATGAAATGGTATCTATTATAATGTAGGAAACATATGAAAGCCTGACCTTTTGGTGAAAATGTTTGACTGAAGTGTACTAGATTAGTTAGGGAGTAATTTCATCTTTCTTCGTACAATTAGGTCTGTGTATGTATGTATAATAATTGTACGAAGGAAGATGAAATTATATATATATATATATATATATATATATATATATATAATTTTTTTTATATACACACATACATACAGTGGTTCCCAAACCTGGTCCTGGAGGCACCCCAGCCACAAGTTTTCAGGATATCCACAATGAATATTCATGAGATTTGCATACAGTGAAAGCAGTGCATGCAGATCTCGCTCATGAATATTCATTGTGGATATCCTGAAAACCTGAAGGGAGAAAAAATATAAAAAACAAAATTATAAATAAAATATAAAAATCAAAAAGGAGACGACACAAGCAAAATGAAAAATACTAAATGGGTTTATTGAGGTGAGACACAGCTGTGTTTCGGCCCAACTGGCCTGCGTCAGGAGTCTGTTACACCATGTATGTATTATCTGGTAATATCAATCCTTGAAGGGTATTCAGTCGGACACGCCTTTATTCAAAAACACTCTGCCTTTAAAAAGGCTGTGTGCACGATTTGGTAATAATCGTTATAGAAGACTCTGGTTCAAGAAATATAATATATATATATTTCACTAGAATAGCTGCACACCAGCGTTAGCATTCACTAGCTAGTGAACGCTAACGCTGGTGTGCAGCTATTCTAGTGAAATATATATATATTTCTTGAACCAGAGTCTTCTATAACGATTATTACCAAATCGTGCACACAGCCTTTTTAAAGGCAGAGTGTTTTTGAATAAAGGCGTGTCCGACTGAATACCCTTCAAGGATTGATATTACCAGATAATACATACATGGTGTAACAGACTCCTGACGCAGGCCAGTTGGGCCGAAACACAGCTGTGTCTCACCTCAATAAACCCATTTAGTATTTTTTCATTTTGCTTGTGTCGTCTCCTTTTTTGATTTTTATATTTTATTTATAATTTTGTTTTTTATATTTTTTCTCCCTTCAGTATATTTTGCATTCTCTACTTTTTAGAATTTTCCTGTTTCTATTGTTTTTTGTTCATTTTTGGTTTTCCTCATTTTTTTCCTTGCTCTTTTTTGTGTCATCTTCGCTGTTTTTGATTGTTATTGTCTTTTGCGAAGACAGGTTTCTTCTGTATTTTTGATATCCTGAAAACCTGACAAGCTGGAGTGCCTCCAGGACTAGCTAGGTTTGGGAACCACTGTGTGTATGTATGTGTGTGTATATCTATTTATCCTATCTCTACACGTACATATGTGTGAGTGTGTGTATATATACATATAGATTTATTTATATATAGATTATATATAGATATATATAGATATAAAATATGTACTTATATATTAACCAAGCTGGGGACCACTCGAAATTTCAAAAACAATTATTTATTTTTTGTTTGCACTGATGAAAATTAAAATGTTAAATAATTTTAATGTATGTTCTCAGATCAATGACCATGTTCTTTTAGCAAAAATTTCTCAATCATTGCACATAGAATATATAATTATCCATACACCAAAAAACTTGTTTGTACTTCTCACTCAGAAGTATCTTATCCCTAAGAATTAATCCATTGTGCACATGGAAATCTTCAGTGCAAAAATCTCCAATACCATAATTCAGGTGAATATCCATCTAAAAAAAATAGTCCTATCTGCTGTAGATCCCAACATCTATTCTCTGACATGGGTGCATGTTTCACCAGGCTGCCAGCTTTCTCAGGGAGAGTTGTATATTTTTTATCATGGTACTGTAATAAACAAAAGATCTCATTAATTAAGCAAATATCGTAAACTTGTATAAAACAAAATTAGCAGAAAACATATAAAACCAAAGGCCACAGACCCTAAGATATCTTCACATTGAAAGTATTGAAGCATTCAACTGTGTAAACATGCCTGGAGCTAAATAGAAATGTCCATGCATGCCACAAGCCAACCATCACCTCTGAAAATGTCAGGTGACTCATTTCAGTCAAACACAAAATCTAAAGCAGATTTAAAAAAAAAAAAAAAAGTACAACAGCTCTTTACAAAGTACTCAACTGAATTTCCTTATTGAGGCCAGCAGGGGTCACAGTGTTCTATAAAAATAGCTGAAATTCTTTTCTTATTTTGTGATTATTACTTAAGAAATATGATATGCGTAAGAGTGATGTGCATAGAATGGAGGCTGTGTTTGCAAATCTGTGGTGAAAATCTGATTGGCTGGGGGTCTCCCAGGACAGATTTGGGAACCACTGATATATATATATATATATATATATATATATATATATATATATAGCTTCTTTTTGAAAATTAAGTATGTGCAGTAAAAGAAATCGCATATTTTGATCGCATTGTCAAAACTGTCCTATTGCTTATTTTTATCTACTTATAATGTCAACACTATACGTAATAGAACATTTTAATTGACAATCTAGGGTATAAGCAAAGATGGAACATGTAGATAAGTAAGAGAGTAAGAGGAGTTAGAAAGTGAAGTGACTAATTTAAAGATTTCAGGTTTCCTTGTATCTCGAGTTGTCCCATTTATTTCCAATCTGTTATGAATGCCTCAGGAATATGTTCTTAGTTCCTATATTTTCTCTTATAGACCTCTTTTGTATCATCATCCAAATCTGTATTCTTATCCAGCTGCATGGTCCATAAATAAATACCGATAAAATAGAACCATATCTTCCCCCCCCCCCTCTTTTTTAATGTTTCCTCACTGCATCTCCCATTCCCTACCTGCTGTTCTCCAGCAGATGTTATTTAATGTCTCAGCATCATCTTTTTAGTGAATCATATTCTGTCCACTACTGTTGTGAAATGTAGTAAGTCCCAGCTCATCACTGTTGCTCACATTTAACACTTTTGTTTAATTTAACAAGGTTCTTGTACATACATGGCTCATTAGCTGTTCATGACTACTATGTGAAATACTCAGCCTAACGATAGTTGGTGAACTTCTTCTTTTATTTTTTTATTTCCTTTTAGCATTGACCAATAATGTGGACACAGTGTGCAACTCCTCAGATGTGAATTGCCTGGATAGCTTTACTCCGCTGGAGAATTTACCTCGAGGACCAGTTAATCATGTGCCTGTTGCAACGGAAGACTTTCTTAATTTGCCTACCAATGGTGAAAGCGATTGTTTTAACTTATTTGAGCCTGGATTTTATCACTCTGAGCTCAATCCCATAAGCATATGCAATGAGGAGTCAGAGAGACCTACGAAGAGATTAAAAATGGGAATTGCAGTCCCAGAGTCCTTCATGAATGATGTATCTGTAAATAATCTGGGTGTGGGATTTTGAGAATCATACACATCATATTACTGGTGCCAAAATGGCTGTCTCAGTGGCAGACTTTAGCAGCTTGTCTGCAAATGAAACTAGTTTTATCAATTCCCATACACTACATCATACAGCCCTTCAATCAGAATGATTGCAACCATGAATTCATTCCCTCTCCTGAAAACAAAACAATGAGTATGCAGTTGAGGTAAATCTGATCAGGAAGATCAGGTTTGCTTAGTCTTTCACTGGAAGTATGAACTTTTTCAACTATGACATCAGTGATGTCTTTGTATGTACAAAACTATATCTTGATTTTATCAAGAGTTATTTCATTTTGGTCCATCATTGTGGAAATGTTATATAATGTTAAGCAAAGTTGGAGGCTTGGATTGAACTATGTGGTGCAGCTTTAAGCTCTGCTTTTTTTTTTTTTTTTTTTTTTTTTTAAGCCTGTAGACAGTAGGCTGCCATCTCAAACCAGTACAGAGGTTCTGAACTGAATGGATCAATTTTTTTGAATCTAAGCTACCTTTGCTGTATTGAGTGCAGTGGAGTAACATGTTTACAGGTAACAGTCCTAATCCCTGCTTAATGTAGCATAATTTTTTTCTTAAGACAGGGTTTTGAATCTTTCATTTGATAACTGCGCAATCTTGCAAAGATTTTCTTTTTCCCCAGATCCTTCTTTCATGTGATCACTAAACTAGAGCACTTGAGTGTACAAGACGGCAGGTTCATCTTTATAGAAGCTTGCACAAGGGACATAACGTGCAAAATATGAAGATTTATGCTTGGATGCAGTTACAGAATTAGAGCATGGCTACCTTACACCGAAAATGTAACTATACTGCCAATAGAGTTCTGTGTACTTATTGTATCTTGGTGGCTTTTGTCCACCATTTTGAAGGCTGTAATATAAATTACACAATGTCTTGTGTATGTTAAACTTTAAGGTAGCTGACACTGTCAACAATAGTCAGCATGGTCTAGGAGTTACCACTAAGGTTTACATTATGGGAAATGTCTTAGGTTGTTTAGAGTACTGCAGTTCAAAGTATTATCTCTTTGTGAGGGACTGTCTAGATTTTATACAATGAAACCTTGAAGTACATTCTTGAATGTTTGCCTCAGATATATGGGATCGGCATCAATTCAAAAATGTCTCTTGCAAGAACCATAGGGGGTCTTTTACTAAGGCATTAGCGTTTTTAGCACGCACTAATATTTAGGGCATGCTAAATATTGGCAACATCCATATATTCCTATGGATGTCACTAACGTTTAGCGCGCACTAAAAACTCTAGTGGGCCTTAGTAAAAGAGGCCCATAGTGTCCACGCTTTGTGTTCATCATAATTTCACGACAGCATTTGTTAAATGATAGCTGGTGTTTTGAAATTTAAGTTGAAATTAAGTTGTATTGCACATAGCAAAGAAAACTTAGAACAGCATAATATAATGTGCTTCCAAGGCTTATAAGCCATTTACGTTGCTCTGTTTTTGATACAGCTCATTCTGCAGTACAACTTAATTTCTGCAAAATCTGTTTTCTTCTCACAGATTGCACTGTCTAATTCAAAATGATTTACCACTAATTGTGTTGCCTGAAACTTTGCTCACAATATATGTGATGACATTGGTAATTGTGTGTTCTATACCACTTCAAGGTTGTGCTCAGTAATTGGGATTAGGGTTCCATTTGAAATGGGGAGGGTATTTATTTTACATACTGTGAACTGTGTTGACATCAGTTTGGGATGCAGCATTTTCTGGGGTTTCTTCTCAGAAGTTGAATGAAGAGTGCTTATGAAGTGTTTACACAGTAATATATTTACATTGAATGAAAGTATGGTACAGTGGACATAAAGCAATTAGTGGTAACTTTACATCATTTAATTTATATATTGTATCTGAAGTACCTTATTCCTGTAAGTACACAGTTTAATAACGGGTAGCCTTGACTCTGCATATTAATCTGTGACTTTTTAACATCAAGTTTCAGCTTCTTGTTGCTGTTTTTGTTGTTTTGTTTTTGTGCTTAACTTTGTACCTTTTTCATTATTTTGTTTGACTCAATCATTTTTATGTAATTTTGAATAATATTGGATATAATTTGTCATTGTTGTGCATTTCAGTTTAACTGTGGGTTTACAGTAGCTGGTCTGTATAGTTATTACACATGGATGACTGAATGCTTATACCAGTTGCACTTAAATGAACAATGCCCATTCTCTGTAGCTAATGCAGTATAGTCAGTTCAGTTTTTCTATCTATGCATTGCTGGAATCCGAATATAGAGGGAGACTGTTTGGTTTCTTGTCTAAAATTTTGATTGTCAGCAGGTTGTACGGACACTTTAGTTTTTTAATAAAAGGAAAATGACCAAAATTCAGAAAATATAAGAGAATGAATTCTGGCTAGCAAATTAAGGTATTTTTTTTCTGTTATAAAGTGCTGTTCTAATAAAGCCTCTCAAAGGTGAGAGTGCTAGCTAGCTAGTAGTTTACTTTTAATTCCTTATTATGAGGCAATAATTTGCAAGATTTTGTAAATATCTGTACATTCTGCATATCTTTTTTAGATTATCTATTTCAGTATTGTTTTCTGACTACTTCTGCAGTGTATAGTAATATTTTTGTGCATGCTTGATGTGCTTTCACAAAGTGTACCACTAAGACTTTACCCCTGTAAAATAGCTATTTATTGATTTTTTTCCCTAAAAGCTGGACTTCACTGTTTCCTTTCCTTCTCAGTTAAGTTTCAGTTTGAGAATTTGTTGCCGTTTATTTAAAGAATTGCGTTTTAGGGTTTGAATGAAGAGAACTTGTATACATGTGAAGACTTTCCATTGCCTTTAGTTGCTAAAGCACAATTCTTATAGCAAACTGTGATAAATTCTTTGTCCTTTGTACAGTGTTTATTTCCCCTTCCATGTGAACAAACCAAAAATCCATGCTGAGCAATTGCAGTTTGCTAGGGTATGTCAGTTCCAGATTATTTACAGGGAATGTGATCAAGTTTGCTGATTCATTTAAAAGTGTAACTGGTGCTGTGATTATAGCAATACTTTTATTTGGTGGTATTATTGTTGTCATTTTAAAAGGGTGAATTTAAAAGCCATTTCCACATGTAGAACAGTGCTTTACTTGCAGAAACTGGCTTTTATAAAACTACTTACCCAGTATACAAGTAAAAGTATGTGCATAGAGCCATTTCACATGTTACGTCTAGGCATTCAGGGAGTGTAATTGAGGCAGGATCTGGAACTACGCACAGACTTTTGAAGTATGCATGTATTTTTCTCCAGAAAAGTATTTGCACAAATTAGCAGGTGTAAAAATATACTAATATTTTTCTTGGGATCATTTTCAAAGTAAAAGTGTGCGTGTATCTTTTATTTTGAATATCTGCAAAGTCAGAGTGAAAAGTACACATGTACCTTTCACTGATGTATGCAGCTATAAAATACCCCCATAGGGGTAAATCTATAAAGGGTGCCAAAAGTTAGGTGCCAAGATGCAGTGCACTAACCCCCAAACCTCCATAAAGGTGGCCAAAATTTGGGCGTGATCCTGAAATGCGCACACAACTTGATAAATGAGCCACTTAACAGCAGTAATTGGGCATTAACAGTCGATAATTGGCACCAATTAGGATTTGCGTGCTCATCTGGCAGTGCATTGTTGTATAACAGTGGGCACCCAAGTTCCATAGTGCGTAACCCACAAGGGGGCTTGGCCATGGGAAGGTTGGGGCATTACAAAAATTTGCACACAGTGTTATAGAATACTAGGGATGTGCGCCCAAATTGGCACCAGGAATTATGCCTGGTTTCAGCAGGCGTAAATCTTGGCACCTAAATTTGGGCACGAGAATCATAGCTGTGCACTAGTTTATAAACGGTACTCATCCTGGAGCGACCTCTATAGAATAATGCTGAGCGCCGATTTTTTTTTTCCCCCAGACGCTGATTTTTGAGCACCATTTATTGAATCTGGCTCTAAGTGCTAATTCTATAATGGCCTCTG
This sequence comes from Microcaecilia unicolor, assembly GCF_901765095.1. Classification (NCBI taxonomy): domain Eukaryota; kingdom Metazoa; phylum Chordata; class Amphibia; order Gymnophiona; family Siphonopidae; genus Microcaecilia; species Microcaecilia unicolor. The sequence continues at coordinate 97,514,485 of NC_044032.1, read as the reverse complement.
GACACTCAGATTCCTTTACAGAATTCTAGCATAAGTTGGCATTTTATGCACTATTTGAGCACACCCACTTCATGTTATAAACAGGTGTAAACAAGCATGCCTAATTATGGTACTTTCTGTTACATGTATAAATGTGGGACCTCCCCCACCCAAGCCCCGCCCATGTGCGTTTCCTCTTGTATTTATGCACTAAATGTGTTGCAAGCCTACGTTATAGAATACTGCTGAGCAAGTGGCTAGCACTTATATGCTTAACTAACAATCGTGCTCGTTTAAGTGCAGTATTCTGTAACTTATGCATGCAATTGGCGCCTACCTTTAGGCAACCTGTTTTAGAATGAGGGGTTAAATGTATACTTCATGTCATGGTCACACTGCTGAATTTACTTGAAGGATGTACAGTGCGCTGTTTGCTAAAGAATGTTAAGAGTGTTCAATTAGGTCAATGAATTGTGCAATTGTTTCCTCTTCTGTTTTCCCAAACTGAGGACCTCATGTGTGAAAACCTCAGTCCCAATAGAGTGTCGAACTGCTATTTAATTTTACCAAAGTCTCTAGAGTATAATATTTCAATTTTGAATGTAAACTAATGGAGGAACTGACCAAGAGGAAATTTTTGTGAGAAAATATTCCTGTAGGCTATGATAAGCACACTGTCAACATGCCTCAATCAAAGGACTATCAGATATTTAGAGATGGTTACTATATATTCATTTTGTACTAAAAGGAGGAAACTTTTACCAGTTATATTGTTAAAATATGTATGGATATTCTTTTAGAGCACCAGTGATTCTCCTTTACACCTAGTCAAAATAAGTTCCCTGTGAATAATATGACTAATTAGTGACAATCAGAGTAATTTTTAGTATCCGATGTTCAGGAGGAAGTCGCTGCTGCATTGACTTTAATATTTGTACATAAACACTGATTTTTTTGAGCATTATTTTGTATTTTGTTGTACTTTAATACCTGGTGTACAGTTCCAGAAATAAATATCTGGAAACCTTTTTTCCCTTATTTGTCAAAATGTATTCCTGGATCTACATCATAAAAGATGTCATGTTCTTATTGCTTTATGAAAAAATGATACTGTGATGAGACATGCTCTGTTGGAGAAGTAGAGGATTCTGTATGACAGTGTTGAAAAGAGAATTTAATAATTGTGCCAACACTAAAATCAGATTATGACCACATCACAGGATTCCCTTCTACTAGTTGCTTTATTTATTTTATTTATTTATTTATTTATTGCATTTGTATCCCACATTTTCCCACCTATTTGCGGGCTCAGTGTGGCTTACAATACATTGTGAATGATGGAAATACAATATGTTACAGTACAATTATGGGTTACATTATGAGGAGTTATGGGAAGACAAAGTCAAGTCAAAACAACATTTAGAGCGTATAAACAGTGGAATGTTACAATGGGGAAAGGATAGGGCGATAGAACAATAGCACGACAACCTTAGGGTATAGCAATTTTATAAGTGGGTGGAGTATTAATTGTGGTGAAGATATGAGACGAGTAGGAGAATTCAGAAGAGAGTGTGTTGGTGCATTTCTGTTAGTGTGTGTGGACTTCATATGTTTTGATCCTTGCAGTAAATTTTCTTTCATCTCGGTACTAGGCATCTGATAAGAAAGTAAAGAAACCATCCACAGTAACTGGAATTTTTTTTTCTGCTACCTAATCTGTCTTTACTGTATGTATGTGTAAAGTCCCATTTGGTTAGATTTTTCCCTTTAATGCATCTGGCCCAGTGGAGTTGTTTTAATGGGACAGGAAAATAGTTTTTGCATTAATATTTTTTTCTAGATAACTTTCATATTCCACTATTCCAACCAAAGGAGATTATTAGCACTTAGGAATTAAATGGCAGGTAATCAACTGTTATTTTTATTTATTTAGATTTTGCTCACACCTTTTTCAGTAGTAGCTCAAGGTGAGTTACATTCAGGTACACTGGATATTTCTCTGTCCCAGAAGGGCTCACAATCTAAGTTTGTACCTGAGGCAATGGAGGGTTAAGTGACTTGCCCAAGATCACAAGGAGCAACAGTGGGATTTGAACTGGCCACCTCTGGATTGCAAGACCGGTGCTTTAACCACTAGGCCACACTCCACTGTTGTAGCCTGAGGGCCTCTTTTATCAAGCCACGCTAGCTGCTTCCGGTGCGGTAATGCCAACAAAGTTCATTCACTTTGAATGGGCTCCGTCTGCATTGCTGCACAGGAACCACTAGCATGGCTTGATAAGAGGCCCTAAAGCTGCAGTCCAGCTGTAAAAATAAATGCATAAATACATTTCTCTCACCTTAAGTTTGGCACTGTGCACACAAAGAGTTATAACAAAAAAATGTATATAGAGCCTCAACGATTAGCTCTGTGTGGTTTACAGTAAGTAAAATACAAAGAAAATACAGTAAACAATTCAATAATAGTATAAATGTATTTAAGAAGACCTATTTAACAAATAGCCAAATTTCTATAAGTTTACAGAAGGTATACAACAGTCTTCTATGCGTGATTGTAGTTAGGAAGGGTAATGTTCAAAGCCATGTCAGTAGATAAAACAATGCTTTACCTTCAGAAATGAGCTTTTTATAAAATTGCCTGGTCTATATGCAGGTAAAAGTAAGTACATAATACCATTTGATTTGTAATTTATCTGTTGTGGACAGGCAGAGGAGGAGGGAAGCAAACTGTGCACATACTTAGAGTAAAAATATGAGAATATTTTTGAAAATTTATTAGCACAAATTGGCACGTGTAAACGTGTGGGTACTTTTCCGGGGATTTTATTTCAAAGTGAAAATACCCATATATTTTCACTCCGAAAATCCTAGAAAAGTGAAAAGTACATATTTTGTATTTTTCACCAATTTAGGAAGTTATTAAATTAACCCCTTTGGAAGGAATAATATTTTTGTGTTAAATTAGTCTCCATTTTAGATTTAAGTGCAAATTTGAAATCCAGAACAGTATTTAGTATATGCTTTGATTTGTCACTATTTGGTTTGAGCAATAGTCAAAAGTAAATCTTAGCTAACTCAGACCCCTTATGAAGTAGAGACTTGGCCTGAATTTAGGTGATCAATACAGAATTATCCCTCAGTGTGCACTGAATTGATTTAATGCATGTTAACATGTTTGACAGTAAAGACTATACTCATATAGTCTGTACGATCATGCTTGTCATTTCAATTTTTTATTTTATTTTTATACCTAAAACGGTCAGATTCTGTTGTCATGAACTAGACCAGTTGAAAGTATTCTGCTTGGCTTCTAATAGGCCAACCCACTTCTAGTGGGCAGTTCTCCTGAAAACTAGGTTTAGTCCCTCTTACTTCCTCTGAGGCACAGTCCTTAGCACCAGTTTTCATGCAAATCACCACAGGGAACATAGTTTGCATAATGTGCAGTATTCAGATATACAGGATGGACTTCTCTTATGCTTCATGATGTCTCAGTTATGAGTATACTGTAAGTAATATGGAGAGGAGCACTTATAACTTTTAAAAAGATGTGTGCTGTGCACCAAAAAGCCACAGAAGAACAAACCTCCTCAGCAACATGCAGGTGAAAGAAGGAATGTGCTTGCATCAGGGATCCGGATAATAAGACTAGATAGATCTACACACAGTTCAAAAGGCAAAAATAGTTTAAGAGAAAAGATGTTCCACACTTTTGAGCAAAATTCAGTAAGCTCATTCGAGCTGCTGTCCTTGCTATCCAGCAGTGTATACTAGAAACTGTCAGACTCCTGATGCAGGCATGGCCATGTTGGGTCTTCACTTAGTTTTGTTGAGAGATTGTGACCCAATAAAGCTTCAGATTATTTGTTGATGCTCATGGACATCATCTTGTGTCTTTTTCTGTGGCCATCTCGCACTTCTCACCTGTGATGTGATGGTAGATCTTCTAGTTAGAGACTTGGATGTGGGGTGCTTCAGAGCTCACTGCTTTTGCCCTCTTTGTTCAATGTATATCTGAGTTCTCAGGGTAATTATTTTTCTGCCAGTGAGATCTCTGTGTTATCTTACACAAATAACATTTTCCTTTTATGCCCAGTGCTGGAAAGTTTTGATGACACCTTAAATTCTATCAGACATTATATTTCTGTCATAGCTGGGTCACAAAATATTTTTTGAAGTTAAATGAACAAAAAACAAAGCTACTTTGGTTTGAAGATGTTGGCATAATCCTAGTGAAGTCGATAACATTGATTACTGGAGAAATTCTAGGAATAGATTATTCGAGGGTATTAGGTGTAATCCTAGACTCAGGCTTATTTTTTGATAGGTAAATAAATGCCCTTAGTAAACATTTTTTTTATAAGCTGAGGCAATTGAGGGCAATAAGATCATATTTGCAACAGGAGGATTTTAGGATTCTAGTTCAGTTTTGCTGCCTCATCTGGACTACTGTAATTTGTTATACCTTTAGATTACAAGTAATTTACATAATAGTCTACAGTTGTTGCAGAATACTGCTATCATGCTGTGGGCTGGCATACCAAGATATCCAATTACTGTGTGTGTGTATTATGTTAAATGAGGAAAAGCCTCAAATGCTAAGGAAAGCGCCTTTGTTAGTCACCCCATTTAAGGGAGCAACCTTTCATTCTTCGTAGGCTACAAAACCTCTTAGATGTTGCAATCTTACACTTGAACCTGATTGATATCTTAAAGGTTCTAAGGTGCACTTATCTCAACAGCTGTAGTTGTAATTCACCGGTCATGGCTGACTTCGGCCCGAGTTTCGTAGACTGCCTCAGGGTCTGTGATGCCAAACGACTATATCCAAAGCTGTGATTCATTTAGTGCTGCAGTTCCTTCCATCTAGGAATCAGCTACACTATCAGACTGCCAAGAATGTGGGTATTCTTATCCTTTCCTCTCATACCAACCTGCGCACTTCTCTGACCCTCTGCAGTCTTGCCTAGTTAGTTATTTTGTTACATTTGTACCCCGAGCTTTCCCACTCATGGCACGCTCAATGCGGTAGGCAATGGAGGGTTAAGTGACTTGCCCAGAGTCACAAGGAGCTGCCTGTGCTGGGAATCGAAGTCAGTTCCCCAGGACCAAAGTTCACCACCCTAACCACTAGGCCACTCCTCCTACTCCTGCTTCTACCCACATTAAGTAGTTAGCACGGATCTGCTCTAACATCTACTTCATGGTAAAATCCCAGAGATCAATGTTTTGACTTCAATAGAACTGGAGTTTCTGAATCACAAAACTAAAATTCTTGTACTGTAAACACTTACAAAGGTCCAAAAGACCCTGGGCATCAAATAGTATCAGTAACATTTTCTTTATGTGAGAACTAGCCGTTGAGCCCGTGAAAACGGGCTACTTTTGGAATGGGGGGGTCTGAGCCCCCCCCCTCCAGAGTCACCGCCGCCGCCCCTCCACCTGGCCCGAGCAGCACTGTAAACTTGCAGCAGCAGCCACATCAGCAAAGCTGTGGTGGGGGCGGCCTTCCTTCTCTGCCTGTGTCCCGCCCTCGTGTGACATAACGTCGGCGAGGGCGGGACAAAGGCAGAGAAGGAAGCCCGACGGCAGCTTTGCTGATGTGCCTGCTGCTGCATGCTGATGTAAGTTTACAGTGCTGCTCGGGCTGGGTGGAGGGGCGGTAGCAACTCCGGGGGAGGGGGAGCGGCTCCGATGTCTGCAGCATGCCAGTAGAGACTTCCCTCTCTGTCCCGCCCCTGTATTGAGGTGGGGGCGGGGCAGAGAGGGAAGTCTCTACTGCGCATTTGTGAGTGAGTACAGTCACTCGCCGTTTATATGTTTGATATTTATTTATACAGGTAAATTTTTTATGCTGGAGATTTGGTCATGCATCAGAAACTGTTCATTTTTCAAGAATTTTAGATGTGAAATATCAATCCAGAGCTTTTGTTAAATGTCTTACCTTGATGCAATTGAGGGTATAAGGAATATATTAGATTAACAAAAATAATAAAAACCACAGTTTGTATCGATTTTATTTTTTTTTAAGTCTTGTAAAAATGTTCTTTGAAGAATAACTATTTTATGTTTCAAAATCAGTTTTATATGCAAATTTCTAGTACAGCCATGAATGTATCATTGCTGCCTGCTGTAGCTAATTTGTGTATGGAAAATTTTGAAAAAACATAGACTGATCTTTTTCCTTTCTCAGAACCAATACCTACGTGGAAACATTACATAATAACAAAGGTGATGTCTTTGTTATTATGATTGGGAATTGTACAGTTTAATACAACCATGATATCCAGAAGAGTTCAGTCAAAAATTGAGTCATGAAGCCATGGTGTGTGTATTTATTATTTTATTTATTATTCAAAGGTATTTTCTAAATTTTTATTCATCATTCATAAATAGTAGTCAATTTTAAAGTTACATGAGTATTTTCATGAAAGATTAATGTTTGCTTACAGTTACGTTTGGAATCTTAAGGAGACATTGAGTCCATCTTTGGTTGGTACAACCATCGCAGGTCGTTTTAAATGTGGACACTACATCGAATGCAGTGCAGTCTAAAACTAGTATAATCTATCAAGAAGTGGGCCGGCGTTAGAGATTGCCGCCATTGGTTTCTGCCGATAATGGAAACTAATGGTGGCCATCTCAAACCTGACCAAGTCCAAGGCATTTGGTTGTGGGAGGAGCCAGCATTTATAGTGCACTGGTCCCCCCTCACATGTCAGGACACCAACTGGGCACCCTAGGGGCCATTGCAGTAGACTTCACAAATTGCTCCCAGGTGCATAGCTCCCTTAGGCGCTGAACCTCCCCAACCCACTCCCCACAACTGTACATCACTACCATAGCCCTTATGGGTGAACGGGGGCACCTACATGTGGGTACAGTGGGTTTTGGAGGGTTCACATTTACCACCACAAGTGTAACAGGTACGGGGGATGGGCCTGGGTCTACCTGCCTGCAGTTCACTGCAGTACCCACTAAAAACTGCTCCAGGCACCTGCATACTGCTGTGATGGAGTTGGGTATGACATTTGAGGTTGGCACAAAAATGTTTACATTTTTTTTTGGGTGGGAGGGGGTTGGTGACCACTGGGGGAGTAAGGGGAGGTGATCCCCGATTCCCTCCGATGGTCATCTGATCAGTTGGGGCACTTTTTTGAGGCTTGGTCCTAAAAATAAATGGACCAAGTAAAGCTGGCCAAGTGCTCGTCAGAGCTGGCCTTTTTTTCCATTATCAGCCGAAGCCGGCCATCTCTTACCCGTGCCCCCGTCCCGCCTTGAACTTTGGCTGGCCATGCAATGGAAAGCAGTTTCGATTATACCGAGTTGGCCAGGTTTAGGAGATGGCCGGCCATCTCCCGATTTGTGTTGGAAGATGGCCGGCCATCTCCCGATTTGTGTTGGAAGATGGCCGGCCATCTCCCGATTTGTGTTGGAAGATGGCCGGCCCCCTCGTTCGAAAATAAGCAGGATAGCATGCATAATGGAGGCAAATTGCTTTAAAAAGAAAAAAAGGATACAAAATCCTACCTTTGAGTAAAAGTAACAAGTAGGACCTACTTCCATGCTTCTCAAAGCAGTCTTGGGGCACATCCAGCCAGCTGTTTTTTCTGGATGTCCATAATGCATATGCATGAAAGAGACAAGTGTTCTATTTAAACAGCAGTGCATTTTGCATTGCCACTAGAAACTTGATGATGTGAATATCCCATTGGGCTAGTTTTCTAATATTGAAGCTGTTATGAAAAAAAATAATTTTCAGAGCATAGTTGAAACAGTCACCCCTGTAACAGCTTCTTAAGTGAAACATGGACCTGTGTAGGTTGTTCCTATGTTTTCACTTCAACAACGCCCATCAAAGTCTTTGAAAAAGAAAAGACCTTAACCAAAATTACTTTTTATGATATATTTTCACACTTCAGTTGTGGTGCTTTTTACACTGACATGCACAAGGTCATTTGTGATCTAGAATGGATAAGTTTATAAGCATTCACTTATGGCTAGGTAGTCTCTGACTTCTTTTTCCTCCAATACATATTATTAACGTATGGTTTTGGAATTCAGTCTTAAGACAGCAGCTATGGCTGGTTCATGTGAAGTACAGAGGGGGAATGGTTTGGGGGTATACAGTGTCAGACACAGAAAATAAGGATAATTTTGTATGATATTTGGAACACCGGCCTGCAGGCAAGAACTTGGTTCATTGACACAAGCTCTGTCTAAAGCTGCTGAGTGACCTGTAAGTGACGGTAGTGCTAAAACTATATAGTATGTATATACTTCTAAGAAACAGGCTTGCTGTAGCAGGGCTCTGTTAGAGCATGCGCAAAATGAAGAGGCCTGATTGTGGTCAAAGGGCAGGAGAATGGCAGTAATAAGTATCATTACCACCGCTACGTCAGCCTGTGATGGATCCAGAATGATCACCTGAAGGATCTTGTGGACAATCATGAGCTCAACCACACCCAGGTATACCCATGACAAGAGTTGCCCTTTAATACTATACAATGCAATAAGGTTTTATATCCCGCACAAGCCCATTGGGGTTCTGCATAGCTTACAATGTTAAGAGGCTACAGGTATTCCTAGAGCGCAAAATATGACACCAGGGTTCCACAACTTTTAAAATGTCCCAGGGGAGAAAACATCTACATATGCAAATAAACACTTTGCATAAATCTTGACTTGGTATATGGAGCAAAAAATAAAACTGAAAGAAAACCTTGGCAGGAACTTGTTTCACATTGGAAACAATGCCTGAAGGCTCACTTATTGGCTTCAATTACTTTCACAGTTATCTTAAATCTTACACTTTAGCACACTAGTAAAATGTTAAAATTTTGAAACTTACCTTATTTTTCATTCATGTTTCACCAATTGTTTGATCATCTAAGACCTGTGTCATCATGTCATGTTTCACAAGTCTTATATCTCTAAAGCCTTAATACCCTGGAGTATAACCTTGGCAAACCAGCACACAACTGAAGCCTCTTTATTTTCTGAAATTTCCTTTACTGAATAAATATAGATAACTAGTAAAAGAGGCCCATTTCCAACAGCAAGGAAGCGGGCGCTAGCAAGGTTTCAGGGCCCCCTCTCTCCATCCTCTGATGTCCAGGCCCCCTCCCCTCTAAGTTCCAGGCCCCCCCACCTGCCTCCCTCCCTCTCCGAGTTCCAGACACCCCTCCCTCTCTTCCGAGTTCCAGGACCTGCCCATCCCTCTCCTCACCTCCCCCTCCCCCTCCTTCCCTCTCCCCCCTCTCTCGTCTCAGGACCCCCTACTACTACTACTTAACATTTCTAGAGCGCTACTAGGGTTATGCAGCGCTGTATAATTTAACAAAGCGAGACAGTCCCTGCTCAAAGAGCTTACAATCTAATAGACAAGTGAAAGGTCGGTCCGTGAGGCGAGGCAGAATGAGCGGAGCCCGTCTGAGTTCCACGCCCCCCCTCCAATTTCCATGCCCACCCCCTCTGATTTCTGCCACCCAGCGCCTCCCTCCCTCTGTCTCTATGGCCTCCCGAGTGTAAGGAGGTCGTATGTGGGTGCCCCAGCCCTTCGTACGTGGCAGCTGTTGTTTAAAACGTTTTACCTCCTTTTCCGCCAGCAACAGTGAAGTCCAGCACGCACGGATGCCGCTTCACACTGCCTTTGCTTTCGCTTCTGTTTCAGCTGTTCCTCTGGTCCCGTGCTTCTGCAAACAAGAAATTAGGGCGGGACCAGAGAAACAGCTGAAACAGAAGCGAAAGAAAAGGCAGTGTGAAGCGGTGTCCGTGCGTGCTGGACTTCACTGTTGCCGGTGGAGCAGGAGGTAAAACATTTTAAACAGCAGCTGCCACTTACAAAGGCTGGGGCACCCGCACATGTCCTCCTTACAGTCGGAGGCCACAGAGACAGAGGGAGGGAGGCGCTGGGCGACGGAATCAGAGGAGGGGGGGCGTGGAAATTGGATGGGAGTGGGGCCGTCGTACTGGAGTGGGCCCGTGGAACTCGGAGGGACGGGAGTGGAGGGAGGTAGGGAGTCATGGAACTTGGGGGGGGGGGGGGACATTTGTTTACTCACCTCCAGTGGCTGCTGCTGGGTTCCCTTCCCTCTCACTTCCCATCCCCAGGGCGGACCAATGGGAACTGTGTTACGAACCCAGGCAGCCAGCCAGCCAGAGGTGCAAAGTATTATATAAGATTTACTAATAGATGTTCAGAAGTATTGTCTCATGGCAACAGCGACTCCATAATTCTGAGGGCTGAATCAGAGTTTGGAGATAGAAATCTGAAGAAAGGCAGCTTTATTGCAGAGGGAGAAAATAGTTAAACAGAAGCCAATTTTTCAAAGCTGGGTGGCTGGAATGTGCAATATCTCATTAGGGGGATATATTACAAGGTGAAAAATGAGTTTGTTCCAGGGAGTTTAGCAGGACAAGAGCTGTCTGAAACAAGATGGAGAATGCCTCATGGGGAAAGAGAGGCCAAGAAGGGGCTCACACAGGCCCAGGGAGGAAGAGGCAAAGGGACCAATAGGGACAGAGCCTGCCATCAGGTAGCAGGGGTGGTCCCAGAGGGCAGCCCTGATTGGAGGGAAAGGTCATACCTGGCTAACCAAGAAATGATAGCAGGTAGAAAAAGGAGCCAAGCTTGGCTGAGAAAGAGAAGAGGTCTTTGCAGCAGGGATGGCTGCATTACATGTGAGACTACATTACGCACAATGCATTGCTTGTATATCTTTGCAGTGATAACTGCAGCAGTAAAAGCCCTTAGAAATGAATAACAGTAAAAGCATTAAACATACTATAAACTAGTGCAAGGCTGTCTGAGGAGAGAACACCTAGTCCTGTAAAGATACCTTCACATTCACAGTGTACATGACTTTCTTCTAAGGGGCACCTCCATGAATGATTAATAATGTAAGGGTGCAGACTTTAAAAATCACATGAGGTCTAACTGGCAGCCACTGCAATTTTAAAAAGAATGCAGTATTTCTGTCGAACCTTTACAATCTATGTATCAGACATGCAGTTGTGTTCTGCAAAATTTGCAGACTTGATTATAATACCCTTGGCTCCAATATAAATAGAATTGCAATAATCAATATGAGCCAATATAATTGACTGAAAAATCAGCCTAAAAGACATGTGGTCAAAATTAGCTCTAATCCTTCAGTTATTCAAGTACTGGAGTGTATGGTTTAACTCCCACTCATCCTTTAATAGACAGATCTCTGAAACAGTTAAGACTGGTTTTTGAACACTTTGTATTCTTCGTTACCTACGTACTTTCCTGGACTCCTTGTTACACACAGCTTATCATGCTTTTTTGATTTCGAAACTTGACTATTCAAACTCTGTAAACACTGCTGCTAGATTGCTCCATCATGCAAAAAGGTCTAATCACTCTGGCCCAGATGCATCAACCATACGTTAAAAAATCACAAACATAAAAGTCCTTACCGAATTTGAAAGAACGAAGAATGCACTAAAAACAGAAGTCCCACATGTTCGGTTTGGTATTTGTAAATCGAATGCATTACAGAAGTGTAATCCCCGTCGTTAATCTGCCTGTAAAGCATGCGCAGAGCAGCCAAGCGTTATGCTGGCTGCTCTGCGCATGCCACAAACGTCAAAACCCAAAACAAAAAAACCACGCCCTTGCCCCCCCCCTCCCCCGAGGTCGGCGCTGCTCCCCTCTTCTGCGTGTTAAATAAAAAATAAAAACAAAAAAACAAAGTTTAGCAGCCCCCGGTCCCCCTCCCTTCCTGTTTTTCTTCTCCCAAGCTCTGCCTCCCACCATGCTCCGCCCCTGTGCCCCGCCCCCTTAGCTCATTGCCACCGCTCCCCCCCTCTACCGGACCCCCACTCCGCTTTACCGACCCGTGCAGCGCCTCTCACCTCTGTGTGAAGGCGCTGCACAGGCAAGAAGAGCTGATCGCGATCAGTACTGCCTTCTCTGATGTCCCTCTGTTCTTCCTGGGCCTGCCCTCCTCTGACGTGGGTAACTTCTTCTGAAAAGAGAGAGGGACTGATTTTTGTTCCACGTTTCAAACAGTTGTAAACATTTGGAGTTCCTGAGGAAGTTTTCCAACGAAACCCTGCAGTGTCGGACTCTTGATGTTTTGAAGACAGCAATACAGCTCAACCGGGGTGTGAAGATTTTCACCTCAGCGTGGCGCTTGTGGTGGAATATAATCATTGGATATAACCCATACTGGACCCACTTAAATAGCGGATGGGGATTTATTAGAATTATTGAGGAAGCTCACGATAAGATAAGTGAATTTAAATATTATTTTCAGTGCCTCTTGAATATATGAACTATGAATTAGTCAATAAAACCTTACAAGAGGGATAGTGGCACGAGAGATACTTGTTGGACTGTTACTTTTAATACATTTTTTGAAGTGTTTGAGCACTATTGTGGTTTTTGTGAAGGGAACACGTATTCAAATAAAAAAAGAATAAAAAACCACGGAGAGGCTCCATGATTGAGATGCTCAACCACCCAACGAGATGCACAGATGTTGGGCAAATTCTCGTGTTATAGGGTGAGTTAATACTCTGAGAGCCCTCCAAAAATTAATAATCATTCAAGGAGTACTTTACCAAACAATAGTTTAAAAGAGCAGTCCTTCTTTAATAGTACTCCCGTATCCACCAGCCTGGTCTCTTGGTTGAAGTGTAGTTATTTGATAAGTACCTAGGCATAACATTGGGATTATTTTTGTTATATTAGATTACAGAACTAAACACCATCCAACACTCAAGGTAAAGAGAGACAGTGTCCTCCCATTCTGGGTATGCTCTTTTGGTGACACATGCCAGTATGGCCCATATGGAAAGCATCATGTGTGCATACGTTCTGGTCCCACCCAATGCATGCCCATTCTTTGCCTGAAATATGCCCCTTTTATTTTTTTAATTTTTGTTACATTTGTACCCCACGCTTTCCCACTCATGGCAGGCTCAATGTGGCTTACATGGGGCAATGGAGGGTTAAGTGACTTGCCCAGAGTCACAAGGAGCTGCCTGTGCCTGAAGTGGGAATCAAACTCAGTTCCTCAGTTCCCCAGGACCAAAGTCCACCACCCTAACCACTAGGCCACTCCTCCACTGATGGCACCTACTGGTGGGTGCCAGTCTATATGCACACCCATTTCCCTCCTTTATAGAATCATGCTTAGAGCCATCCCTGCCACAGGGGCACCAATCTGCACAATCTCAGATGCATGTGGTACCTCCTACCTGCATAGCATACTTTGTAAAAGAACCCTTACTTTCTTAATTATATTTTGAATAGTTCTATATGCTGAAAGCATAGCGTATGTTGTGTAGATCAGTGCAACAACTCAATACTTTAATTTTGTGCTTTATAAACAGCAGAATATGAAAAATGTACAAGGGTCTGAAGACTATTAGAAAGCCCTCTAAATTGAAAACAAATTCTTTACCAAAAATGGCAAAGTTGTATTGCCTTACACAAAACAAGCCACTTGGTATTGTAGGGGTATTTCCCTGTGATCTAGCCTGAGCTGGTCTTGGCCTATACAAGCCTATGACATCTTGGTACAATAAGATGGCTGCTGCAACTCTCTGACCTGCACATCTCTGTGTCAGCAAGATCCAGCTTCAGCTTGTGGAAAATCACTGACAGACTTGCTGAAGCCAAGGACATTCTGTGTTCCAACCATCCCCCTTCTATCTCGGAGAAGCTGAGAAGGGAGGCAGAGTCATGGCACCAGAAGTTACCATCTTCAAGGTCACAAAACAAAGAACTCTTCTTATCCATGCACTGGACTGTACGGGAGGGAATTGGTCCAGGCTCTCACCCGAGAGAGAGGTCTGGAAGAATGTGGGGAGAGGGGAAAAGAGTTAGTCGGAGATCCTCGGAGGAGGAGTACCTGTGAAGGACCTGAGAAATCCAGCAAGGCTCGGGGTGAGCTAGAGACTGTATGATACCAACCTTGTGACCTGCATAACTGGTGCAAATACTTGTGGCAGAGATATTGGCTCTGATAACCAAAGGAGAGACGGGAACCTGCTTGTTTGCTGAGAAAGACCTGCACTACATAAGACACAGACAGCTAAGATAGCGTCTGGGGAGATTCTGCTCCGTTCTTATCTGAAGCCGTCATCAGGACAGCGTGGTAAGATCACAGTGATATATTTCCTGGTCTGGGGTTAGGCAGTGGTTTTATTTAAGTACGACTGGTTTATGTCAGCTCTTGGTCAGGGAAAGCTGCTAATGTGTATTTTGCATAAGATGTGATAAGTTTCATAAGGATCATTAGGATATCATTTGTACTGTTCTAATCATTACTGTACGTAGTCTCAGGATAATCAGAGTGTAGTTAGACAATATATTTTGTTAGTGTGCATATCAGTAAGAGATATTATATTGCATATAAGCTATTGCAGAGTGTCTATTTTTCTACCTGTAATAAATAATAACAATTATCATCTGTGACATGGCTTTGGTTCTTTGGCGAAGAACAAAACACTGGCAGGGTGCCAGCAACAGGGTTCCTTTATAATATTTCCCCTAGACTGAGCAGGAACCTTGTAATAAGTATTATCAGGGAATAATTATTGCCCTAATTACTTATTTTCATCCTACAGTATCTAATAACTCTTTGGCCATGACTGTAATCAAGAATTACATAATTAACTTTGAATGACTAAAATTGATAAGGTACAATATAGTTATAGTCATATTAATTACAGAAAAATCCTTCCTTAAAAAGGCAGCTTTTTACACTGCATTTACATAGCCCTGGCTAACTTACAGAATGCATATACCCAATACCCACTGTATTTATTTATTTATTGCATTTGTATCCCACATTTTCCCACCTATTTGTGGGTTCAGTGTGGCTTACAATACATTGTGAATGGTGGAAATACAGTTTGTTACAACTCGGTTATGGATTACATTGTGAGGGGTTATGCGAAAACAAAGTTAAAGTGTCATTAAGGGACTAGAACAATGGAGAAGAACAATGGAACAATGGAAAGAAACAACGGGAACTAATAGGGCAACTAAACAGTAGTAGGAGAACAATTCGGTATAACATTTTTCTATGAGTAGAGGTATAAATGTGGTAAAAAATTACGGGGGATGGGAATTCAGAAGAGAATATATTGTTGCATTACTAACAGTGTGTGCGAACTTAATGTGTTTTGATTCTTTCAGTAAATTTTATCAAAGAGATGGGTTTTCAATGATTTGCGGAAGTTGGTTAGTTCATAGATCGTTTTCAGGTTGCGTGGTAGTGTATTCCAGAATTGCGTGCTCATATAAGAAAAGGTTGATGCATGTAGCGTTTTGTATTTATGCCTTTGCAATTGGGGAAGTGAAGGTTGAGGAAAGTTCGGGATGATCTTTTAGCGTTTCTAGGTGGTAAGTCTATTAAGTCAGACATGTAAGCTGGGGCTTCACCGTGAATGATTTTGTGGACTAATGTGCATACTTTAAAAGTAATGCGTTCCTTCAGTGGGAGCCAGTGTAGCTTCTCTCCTAAGGGTTTGGCACTTTCGTATTTTGGTTTTCCGAAGATGAGTCTGGCTGCTGTGTTCTGGGCTGTTTGAAGTTTCCTCAGTATTTGCTCTTTGCAACCTGCGTATAGTGAGTTGCAGTAATCCAAATGGCTGAGTACGAGGGATTGCACTAGGCTGCGAAAGACGGATCTCGGGAAGAATGGTCTTATTCTTTTCAGTTTCCACATGCAGTAGAACATTTTCTTGGTTGTGTTGTTTGCATGAGTTTCAAGTGTTAAGTGGCGGTCAATAGTAACTCCAAGGATTTTTAGAGTTTCTGAGATTGGAAGGTTTAGTTTAGGTGTGTTTATAGCAGTGAATTCATTCGTGTTGTACTGGGAGGTGAGTATCAGGCATTGAGTTTTTTCTGCGTTTAGTTTCAATTGAAATGCATCTGCCCAGGAGTTCATGATGTGTAGACTTTGGTTGATTTCATTGAGGATTTCTTTAATGTCTTGTTTGAAAGGGATGTATATTGTTACATCATCGGCGTATATATACGGGTTGAGGTTATGGTTTGATAGAGGTTTTGCCAAGGGGATCATCAATAGGTTGAAAATAGTTGGTGAGAGGGGTGATCCTTGTGGTACTCCACATTCAGGTGTCCATGTAGCAGACGTAGTTGAGTTTGATGTGACTTGGTATGAGCGCAGGGTTAGGAACCCCTTGAACCAGTTTAGGACATTTCCTCCGATGCCAAAATATTCAAGTATGTGTAGTAGGATTCCGTGGTCAACCATATCAAAGGCACTTGACATGTCAAATTGTAGGAGGAGTATGTTGTTGCCGGTTGCAATCATTTGTTTAAATTTTGTAATTAGGGTAATTAATACTGTTTCTGTGCTGTGATTCGACCGGAATCCTGATTGGGCATCATGCAGTATTGAGAACTTGTTTAGATAGTTTGTGAGTTGTTTTGTTACTATCCCTTCAGTTATTCTGGTTATTAGTGGTATAGATGCTACTGGTCTGTAATTGGTTATTTCACTTGCGCTTTTCTTTGTATCTTTAGGTATTGGGGTGAGTAGAATTTTTCCTTTTTCCTTTGGGAAAAGTCCGTTTTGTAACATGAAGTTTATGTGGTTCGTTAGGTCTATTATGAATTGTTGAGGAGCTGATCTCATGAGGTTGTTTGGGCATATATCTAGTTTGCAGTTGGATTTGGCTAATCTTTTGAGTGTTTCAGAGATGAGGTCTTCTGATAGTAATTCGAAGTCGATCCAGGTTCTGTCTGCTGGGTATATTCCGTCTTCTGGGTCTAGACAGTCTAGAAGTGTGGCGTATTCAATAGAGCTGGCGGGTATTTTAAGTCGTAGTTGTATAATTTTCTCCTTGAAGTAATTCGCAAGGTCGTCGACACCTGGTATGTCTTTGCTGTTGGTTGTAACTAGTGTGGTGTCTAACAATTTATTCACAAGGTAGAAGAGTTTGTATGTGTCTTTGTAGTTTGGTCCTATCATTGTTTTGTAATGTAGCCTTTTGGTCTGTTTTATGGTATATTTGTATTTCCTCCGAAGTAGTTTCCAGGCGTTTAGTGTTTGTTCATCTTTCTTTAGCTCAGAACTTTAATTTTACCATATTTTCAGAAAAAAAATTCAGTCTTGGTCAGTAGAAATCATCTTTGTAACAGCACCAAAAGCATATTCTAGATTTGTTATCCAGGAAAGGTATCTATGTTTCAGTACTCAGCAACATTGTTTTTAAGAACATGAATGATGTTATACAGTCAGCAAATTCATTTTGGAAAAATACATGCTACATCAAATAAAGATCTTATATAATACTCTAGATATTTTATATTGATCTATTAAGAGCTTTCAAGAGAAATATTTTGTAAACCAGACATCATATAAAAATAAGTATTTATTTTATCATAGTATTTTCAAATTCCTGCTATTATCTGCAAAACTGATGGATCTAAAAAAATTATACAAAATAAATAGCTTCTGCTATTGTATACGGTGCATTCTTGTTATTCATGCAATCAGTATTCACTGATCAGTGCATCTGTGAAGTTGTAAACAGAAATTGCAATTTGCCATTTACGCTGCTTTTTTGCATATTCGCAGACATGCGCATTTCAAAACATCCTTCTCTTGCTTTCACATTTTTGGCATTTGCTACTGGAAATGGCAATCAAGCAAGCATCCAGGAATTGAGTCGCAAGCTACCAATCCTAAGAGCAAGAAACACGTTTTTGTTAACTTCAGTCCCATGCAGGAACCTAACCCTATATTTCCCACAGGAATAATTATTTGCTTTCCATGGTTTGTGGAAACATAGGTATAGGTGGAAACTAACCCCAATTTTTCCATAGAGCAGTGGTTCCCAAACCTGCTCCTGGAGGCACCCCAGGTTTTCAGGATATCCACAATGAATATTCATGAGAGAGATTTGCATGCACTGCCCCCACTGCATGCAAATCTCTCATGAATATTCAGTGTGGATATCCTGAAAATGTGACTGGCTGCAGTGCCTCCAGGACTAGGTTTGGAAACCACTGCCCTAAGGCCATTGTTTCAGTCTTCATGAATTCACAGTTTGCAATGTTTTTTTAACGAAACATACTATTGTGAGTGGCGAGAACGCACTGTATATAAATGTCATTCTTGGCTCAATGTACAACTGTGTAATAATTGGAGAGCAGTTCTTGGCCTTCTTTGATGTCTCTGAGTGCAACAAGTACCACACACCTCAAGGGCCTGTAAAAGAAAACCAAATGCTACTTAGTTCTGAAATTCATCAATTAGCTTCTTAAATGGAATAATTATAGCACACACTTGAATACAAACTAGTGCAAATGCCTGCCAAAAACAACAGGAATACAAGATATTTATAGGTGAAGTTTAATTTCACCCCATCCCCCTTTGGAAATGCACTTTTTGTCAGCCATAAATAGAAAGCACACATACTTTTCCAAGGTGGTAGTAGAAGTACATGTGTTGTAACGCTATATGCATACTTTTACTCTCATAGAGGCTGTGCAATCTTCCAAAGCCTGCTTTGTACATGTAAGCCCAGCAACAAACTGCTATCCCATAAGAAAACAATTTTAATGAACTTTTGTCTTCAACTAAACTTATTAAGGAACAATATTTGGAAGGATACCAGAAGTTCACTTTATTAAAATGAAATTTGTCATTAAGGGGGGAAATTGCTAAGCTGTGGTAAAAGCTGCTTGTGCAGCTTAGTTAACTGTGGGAGTCACTAATCTGCAGTATAGAAATAATGCAACTTGTGATAAACCTCACAAGCTGCATTATCCTGCTCCCTAGGAGGCTTGGGCCACTAACACATGGCCTGATGCTCCCAGGGAGCATTTCTTAAAGGGATCAGTGTAGGAAAAAGAGAAATGGCTTCCCCTCCCCCTCCCCCTGAAGGTATCTCAAATTCTTTCCCCCCCCAAACTCCCCACAGCCTCCTTACTCTCAAAGACACATTATAGAATGCAGTCAAGCCCTGTCCCCCACCAGAAGGCTCCCCATCATTGACAATGACCTGTACCCCACACCTCCATGGTCCACTTTAAACCAGCCTTGGTGGTCTAGGTTAGGCCAAGCAGGAGCGATCCTCAGTCTCTCTAGCCATTGTTGGTATCAAGTTCATAATGGCACCTATGCCCCCTATCAGTAGTCTCACAGTTCTACCACTAGGGGTTGGGCTGCCCTATAAGGGTAAGGCAAGCTCTATAATTCAATTTACAAAATAAGGATGTCTTTTGCATGCATTTGCATTCATTATTAGCTACCCCATAGTAACCAAAATAACATGTGTTACAGTAGCATAACAGACATTATTGACTTTAATGCACATTAAGGGACATATATTGTGCATTGCTGCCTTAACGAACATTTGTAACTACCTTCCTAAATGTCTTGAAGAGGCAGCACAAATATCATTTTTGGAGTGTGACACACCTTGTGATCAATATACAAACACAGCAAATCAAAGCGAGTGAGAGTACTAAAGACATGGCATTCCGATTCTGAGTACTTGCCTATAAGTGCCCCAAAACTGATATTGCAAGGTACAACTAAATATGTTATTTATGCTTGTGATGAGTTTATAACCTTAGACAGCAGGGAATTAGTTCTATAAAGTGCATTTTGCATTATCCATGTAAATGATTAGAACAGTGGTTCTCAACCCAAATCTTGGGACACACCTAGAGGGGCATAATCAAAAGGGGCGCCCAAGTTTTCCTGAGGACGTCCTCACAGGACATCCTGGCAAAAGGGCGGGGAAACCCGTATTATCGAAACAAGATGGGCGTCCATCTTTCATTTTGATAATACGGTCGGGGACACCCAAATCGCAAAATTTAGGTCGACCTTAGAGATGGTCGTCCTTAGGGATGGTCGTCCCTGATTTTTGGCAATAATGGAAACCGAGGACGCTCATCTCAGAAACAACCAAATGCAAGCCTTTCTCTATAATATCACCAAATTTCGCCCTTTCCTTTCTGTGCACACTACCAGAACCCTCATCCACGCTCTTATCACCTCTCGCTTAGACTATTGCAACTTGCTTCTCACAGGTCTCCCACTTAGCCATCTCTCTCCTCTTCAATCTGTTCAAAATTCTGCTGCACGACTAATATTCCGCCAGGGTCGTTATGCTCATATTAGCCCTCTCCTCAAGTCACTTCACTGGCTTCCTATCCATTTCCGCATACAGTTCAAACTCCTCCTATTGACCTATAAGTGCATTCGCTCTGCAGCTCCTCAGTATCTCTCCACTCTCATCTCTCCCTACATTCCTCCCTGGGAACTCCGTTCACTGGGTAAATCTCTCTTATCTGCACCCTTCTCCTCCACCGCTAACTCCAGACTCCGTTCCTTTTATCTTGCTGCACCATATGCCTGGAATAGACTTCCTGAGCCGGTACGTCAAGCTCCATCTCTGGCCATCTTCAAATCTAAGCTAAAAGCCCACCTTTTTGATGCTGCTTTTAACTCCTACCCCTTATTCACTTGTTCAGAACCCTTATTTTATCATCCTCACCTTAATATTCCCTTATCTCTTGTTTGTCCTGTTTGTCTGTCCTAATTAGATTGTAAGCTCTGTCGAGCAGGGACTGTCTTTTCATGTTCAAGTGTACAGCGCTGCATACATCTAGTAGCGTTATAGAAATGATAAGTAGTAGTAGTAGTAATCCCTGATTCCTTCTGGTGGTCGTCTGGTCAGTTTGGGCACCTTTTTGAGGCTTGGTCGTAAGAAAAAATGGACCAGGTAAAGTCGCCCAAGTGCTCGTCAGCGACGCCCTTCTTTTTTCCATTATCGGTCGAGGACGCCCATGTGTTAGGCACGCCCCACTCCCACCTTTGCTATGCTTCCGACACGCCCCCATGAACTTTGGTCATCCCTGGGACGGAAAGCAGTTGAGGACGCCCAAAATCAGCTTTCGATTATGCCGATTTGGGTGACCCTGGGAGAAGGAAGCCTATCTCCTGATTTGTGTCGAAAGATGGGCGCCCTTCTCTTTCGAAAATAAGCCTGCTAGTCGGTCAGGTTTTCAGGATAGCCACAATGAATATGCATGAGATAAATTTGCACACACTACCTCCATTGTATGCAAATCTATCTCATGCATACTGTATTCATTGTGGATATCCTGAAAACTTGACTGGCTGGGTCTGTCCCAGGGACTGGGTTGAAAACCCCTGGATTAGAATTTTGGCATACATATAAATGCCAGATTTTCAGCTAAATACTATTCTGTAAATACACCCATAGTATACATAGCACATATTTGACAGGTAGGTGTACAATAGGTAGAGCCTGGGTGGGACCTAATTTATAGAATACTATAAATTTTATGTGCAGATCTCCAGGATTTAGCCGCAAGCACCAAGGCTGACCCTACCACTAAGTGAACTATGCATCTGCCTAGGGTGGCAGCATTTGGAAGGGACAGCAATGTTGCAAAAGAGCATCCTCTCTCCTATTCCTTCCCCTGGTCCCAGGTCCAACATCTTTAGCCCCTTCCCTATGCTTCTGCTGTCACCCTACGTCTTCTGGGGCTACTCCAAAACTACTCTGAGCTAGTGCAGAGTCTTAGTAGAGGCCTGTACTCATGTACTGCCATGTCCCATCCGCCACAATGCATTTCCTGTTGGGTCGAGGGAAGGATGCATTAGCCCTTGAGTGTGGGCCTCTGCTGGAAGGCTTCGCACTGGCAGTGGCCTTGGAAGAAATAGGGTGACAGTAGCAGAACGGAGAAGGGAAGACGGGGGGGGGGGGGGAGATTCTGGACCTAGGATTGGAGGAAGTAATGGGAGATGAGATGCTGACCCTGGGGGTGGGGGAGGTGGTGGATGGAGAGGGAGAAGGGGAAGTGCTGGACCCAGGTGGAGTGGGTAGGGAAGGAAGTAGAGATGATGGGAAGTAGGGAAGGGGAGATTCTGCCCATCTGAGGTGGATAGGAAGGGAAAAGGTGATCACTGGCTACCTGGGGTGAGCAGGAAGGGAAAGAGGGGATGTTGGCCACATTGGCAGGAGTAAAGCTGCTGGCTGTCTGGGGGAGAGAGGGAAGGGAGGAAAAAGGGATATACTGGATGGAAGTGGGGACGGATATGGCCATGAGTTACTCATGGAGGTGGGGAAGAGAGCACATGGTTGAAGATTCACCTAGGGTGTTAGATACCATTAGGCCAACCCTGACGAGCACTTACACCTAACGACATACATGCATATATACCTAGTGACGCTAGTATTCTATAAAGGAAGTAGGCGTCTACTTTCTTTTATCTAAGGACTTCTATATAGGCACATGGTTATAGAACTGCCCTCCAGCTGAGCAGCATTTCTCTCTGACTCCTGTTGGTGGACACTGAGAACAGAGGATTCTTCACTGATAAGCTCAGTATAGTTTACACAGCAGCTGCAACTGAAGTATTACCAACCCTTCTATGTCATTACTGTAGTTGATATTTGGAAGGTACCGTCTCAGTTCCAGAGGGAAATTTTCCAGGACATCAAACTCCTGATAACATACGTTAGCTGCCCTGTCTGACAAAAGAGAAGACAGAAACTTAAGTAGAGCAATAATAATGAATATATTTTCCTTTGTTTAACTAAATTGATTACGCAGATACACAAACTCTTGCCTGGGTACTAATCTTGTTGGAACCAATGTCCTACTATACTGCTCTTGTACACTGAACAAGATAGTACTGCTGAATATCAGCACAATGCAGGTAGTGTTGGGGCGGTCCAAGAATGGAATCAGGAAGAGCCAGCACTTCTCCAGACACCAGCAATATTCAGTGCCAATGCTCAGATAGCTAATCGGGCAGCTAGAACCACATAAAAAGCAGCCCTATCTTTACCTAGTTAGCTATACACAAACTAGCACTGCATATCAGCTGGTGCCCAGATAACTTCCATGTGGGTGGCCTGAAGAGTCCTATTGGCCCCTTCCTTTTCCCCCCTACCAAGAGCGTGACCCCCCATTGTAATCCTCTCTTCCCCTCCTAATTCCATTGTGATACCATTCCCCCTCCCTCTCCAAGAGAATTGGCCCCTCATTGTGATCCCCCACCCCAAAAGCATTGGCCTCTCAACCTCCTACCCCCTCGATTGCCCCTCCATTGTGATCCCCCTCCCCAAGGGCATTGTTCCTCCTAACATGGCCTCCACCACCCCTCCCCCATCCCTTGTAGGCCCCTTTGGGCCTATCTTTAAAATCTCTAGTGGTCTAGGGTACAAAGGGCATGAAAAATCTTCACTTCTGTCCATCGTAGCTCCAGATTCAAAATGGCTGTTGTGACTTCTAGCAGCAACCTCATAATACTACAAAGTATCAGAATCAGGCCAGGTAGGAAGACTGAACAGCAGGGCCGCCGAGAGGGGGGGGCAAAATTCCCCACATCCGGGCTTCCAAGGGGGGCCTGGCGCCGGGGTCTCTCTCTCTCTCTCTCTCTCTCTCCTGTGGAGAAAGTGCTAGTGCACTATTTCCTCTCTACCAGGACCAGGACCAGGAGTTGGAGCAGATATTGGCTCAGTGTGATGCTGAAGCCTCGAGTGCATCAATGCCAACTGTGGATCTGCTCCAACTGATCCTGGAAGTCCATGGTCTGTCCATCACCTGTTCATCGATGCCAGTGTCTCATTGGGTACCGTTGTTGGCATCAGAAGAGGCAGTGCTCCTCTCCAGTCCATCAGGAATGGAAGCTCTCTGTTCCTCTGTGCTGTTGCTCAGAGTTTGGACATGAATCTAGTAGACCGAAGCATACACAGACTCAAAAGTGGGCGGTGTACTCTCTGCATTGCACGGAATACTTTAATTAGCTCATCAGCATACATTTTAATACAGCCTGCGCTGTGTCTTTCCACACAAGCTAACACCCACGCACAATTCCTCTGTACATTACTGGAGGAGTGGCCTAGTGGTTAGGGTGGTGGACTTTGGTCCTGGGGAACTGAGGAACTGAGTTCAATTCCCACCTCAGGCACAGGCAGCTCCTTGTGACTCTGGGCAAGTCACTTAACCCTCCATTGCCCCATGTAAGCCGCATTGAGCCTGCCATGAGTGGGAAAGTGCGGGGTACAAATGTAACAAAAAAAAAAAAAAAAACCCTGCGTGAACCTGCAGCTAAGCCTGAAGTTGCTTTCTGCATCAGCCCCTCTGTGAGCAGCTGACTTACTATATGCCATCTTAGGCTGCACTGAAACTGTTCAGTTTCCATGCAATTCAAACACCACCTCTCATTCCGCTACCCAAAAAGTACTTTCACTTCTGAAATTCCACCTCCTTCACAAAATATAGCTGGTAGAAGTCCATGACAGCTGCCTAGAAAAAGAAAGCACCTCTGTCGCTGAAAATGTTCCTAGACCTATCCCCCAAGTCTCACACTCACCTCAGAGCTGTAGCCGCTGCAGAAAGATATGGGAAAACAAAGAAAGGCTCTCAAAAAAAGTGGGGAAAGCATGCAGAGCGTGACATGGAAATCTTTCTAACCCCGCTCCATGTGTGTGTAGGTGTGTGCATATGAGTATGTATGAACACACATGTTTGTATGTGTCTGGATGTTCTCTGACATGGGGAGAGGGGAGAGACGAATTGGGGTGTGTCCCAAACATTCTGTTGGTTTATAAATAATAATAAAATGAAACTAGACTTTTAAATGTCATAGTGAACAGGTTTCAAAAATGTATTGTACATTTAGATCACAGGTTGCCACAGTATCAAAGTGAAAGGTATTGCCGTGCTTCACCACTAGAAGGCTGTACATATTGCAACAAGTATCAAACTACATAGTTCAGTCACTAAGGGGCCCTTTTACAAAGGCGTGCTGAAAAATGGCCTGCGATAGTGTAGACATGTGTTTTGGGCGTGCGCAGAGTCATTTTTCAGCACACCTGTAAAAAATGCCTTTTAAAAATTTTTGTTGAAAATGGACGTGCGGCAAAATGAAAATTACCACATATCCATTTTGAGTCTGAGACCTGACTGCCAGCCATTGACCTAGCAGGAAAGTCTCACGCGGTAACCAGGTGGTAATGACCTACACGCGCCAAATTCCACTCAGCGCGCCCGCAAATAATTTTTCGGATGCATGTATTGGACGTGTGCCAAAAATGAAATTACCGCAAGAGCCACACTTTAGCTTGGTGGTAACTCCATTTTGGCACACATTGGGCACGTGCAGATGCTTATGCGGTTTAATAAAAGGGCCCCTAAGGGTCACTGCACATTACAACCATTAAGAAACCTACATTTCAGTTACTAATTTTCACAGCAGAATTTCAACAAAGAGAATTAAACATACATGTGAATTACTAAATCCCAGCCCAGCAGGGATAGGGTTGTGGAAGTAATTTGAGGAGGTAAATGGTGGGGAAAATAAGTGGAACTTGTAAGCTCTTTTGAGCAGGGACTGTCTTTTCTTCATGTTCATTTGTGAAGAGCTGCGTACGACTGGTAGCGCTATAGAAATGATTTATAGTAGTAGTAGTAGTAGGAACATACCTCATGGAATTATTTCAAAATCTTCTGCTTGCATGTGTGTCTGCTTTGTTTGTGTGTGAAGGTGTACCTGTGGATGTGTGTGTGTCTGTATCTGTGTTGGCCATTCTGTTAAATTTTCAGACAGTTCTTTTGTCCCCAAACATTTTCAACCCTTTATGTATAATTTATTTTTTTTTATTTTGGATTCAGTTGGATGGAAAAAATTAAAAAAGTGAATCTGATCCCCAAAATCAAATCTCCAAAATGTTAGACACACACACACTCGGATTTACCAGTTGAGCAATTATTAACATACTGCCCAACAGCAAGAGGATTCTGTGGACAGGAAGTAAGCCAGGTGACATCACTCATTTTAAAAGGACCCAGCTGGTCTCTCCTGCTGCATGACCTGCAATTAAAGCACAGTAGGGGAGTGACTGGAACATATCAGCACAATGGAAAGTCTCCATTCAAAACTAAATAGGAGTGGCCTAGTGGTTAGGGTGGTGGACTTTGGTCCTGGGGAACTGAGTTCAATTCCCACCTCAGGCATAGGCAGCTCCTTGTGACTCTGGGCAAGTCACCTAACCCTCCATTGCCCCATGCAAGCCGCATTGAGCCTGCCATGAGTGGGAAAGCACGGGGTACAAATGTAACAAAAAAAAAAAAAAAAACAGATGAGGGCTGAGATGCACTGGAAGGGTTGTAGGAAGAAGACTGCACAGAATCTTCACATGGAATCTTTGGCTATACCCCATCAGTAGTATAAAGCTTAAACACCCAACATGCAATTTTATGATAATGTGGGGAAGGGGGTGGAAAAACAGAGGGAGCACCAACTGCAATTAATGCATATCACCAATGAATATTAACTGCACAAGTGGCAGGTAGTGCATGGTATATGCTCTTGCGTTAACATGCATTAGTAATTCGTCCCCTATGTAACATAATAATTGAACCCCTACCATTCCTCGAAACATTACCATGAAGTTTTGCAATTACTGAGCATTCAAAATTGCCATTAAGTTACATCTGCACGTAATAGCTCACTTTCATTTTCTACCTATCCTATTCCATGGTCAGATCACTCCTTTCTCACATTTTGTTACCCACTCTCCACCTCTGTCTTGAAATGCTTCTACTACCCCTAAATTGGTCAGGAGATTGAGGGCTCTAACCCCTGAGTGTTTTCTGGGATCACGTGAGTTGTTTCCTTTAGATTATGTTACCATCTACATTCCATTCAATAAAGAAATAAATGAAATTACTCATATCATCAGGTTGGGTATCTCTCTAATGGAATCTTGGGCATCCAAGGGAAAATTAGGTTCTTACCTTGGTAATTTTCTTTCCTTTAGTCACAGCAGATGAATCCATTACAAATGGGTTGTGTCCACCTACCAGCAGGGGGAGATAGAGAACACTGAAAACCAAAGTGCCTCCTGGACGGCTAGCTCCATCTGCCTCTCAGTATTTGAAACTTCCAAAGCAGTGTTACACCACAAAGTAGAATAACATGAACTTTACCCACAGCGAACGAAGACCCCAGAACAGGGGCAGTAACTCAAAGGAGGGACGAACTTAACCTCCTGTAGTAGAACAGAAATCCTGAAGACTGTTTTCCAACTTCTCCCAATGAGGGAACATGTCTGCAGGAAAAACTGAACACAAAACAGAGTCAATCAGGGAGGGCTCATGGATTCATCTGCTGTGACAAAGGAAAGAAAATGACCAAGGTAAGAACCTAATTTTCCCTTCCTTGTCATCAGCAGCAGATGAATCCATTACGAATGGGATGTATCAAACCAATCCCTAGATAGGGCAGGAACAAGCCACACCACGCGCAAGCACTTGTGCTCCAAAAAGTGCGTCCCTCCTGGCAGCCACATCCAGCCTATAATGACGGGCAAAAGAGAGTTTAGAAGCCCAAGTAGCTGCACTACATATCTCTTGAAGAGAGAGTGCTCCAGCCCAAGAGGAGGAAATCGCTCTTGTGGAATGTGCCTTAAAGGCGTCAGGTGGAGGCCGGCCAGATAGCAGATATGCAGAAAAAATGGCTTCCTTAAGCCAACGGGCTATAGTGGCTTTAGACACTGGAGACCCTCTGCGAGGACCTGACAACAATACAAAAAGGTGATCAGAGGTCCTGAAAGCATTTGATATCTGCAGATACTGCAACAGAGCCCTGTGCACATCCAGAAGGTGCAACTGCCCAAAGGATTCTGGAAACTTCTCCCTAGAAAAGGAGGGCAGAAAAATAGGCTGGTTTAGGTGAAACGCTGAAACCACCTTAGGCAGGAAGGAAGGCACAGTACGTACTGTTACTCCGGACTCCGAAAATTGCAGAAATGGGTCTTGACAGGACAGAACCTGGAGCTCAGACACCCGTCTCGCCGATGTGATGGCCACCAAGAAGACTGCCTTTAAAGTCATATCCTTCTCTGAAGCCCGCCGCAGCGGCTCAAAGGGCGAACCCTGTAGAGCCTTCAATACCAGCCCCAGGTTCCAAGCCGGACAAGGTGCCCGCACGGGAGGACGGAGCCGAAGCACCCCTCTAAGAAACCGTGCAATGTCTGGATGTGCAGCTAAGGAGAGGCCAATGACCTTCCCTCAAAAGCATGCCAATGCTGCCACTTGCACCCGCAGGGAATTATAGGCTAAGCCTTTTTGTACACCATCCTGCAAAAAGTCAAGAATCAGCAAGACAGAAGCCCGCATGGGTGTGATCGCCTTTGGAACACACCAAGCCTCAAACTGGCGCCAAATCCGGGCATATGCAACGGAAGTGGACCGCTTGCGGGCCTGCAAGAAGAGTGGAGATGACCTTGTTAGAATAGCCCTTGTCTCTCAATTGCACCCTCTCAATAGCCATGCCATAAGACCAAAGTGGCAGGGATCCTCCATGGTTACCGGGCCCTGCGTCAACAGGTTCGGTACCAGAGGCAAAGGAAGAGGAGCCTCCACCAGCATCCGCCGGAGGCCCGCATACCTGGGCCAATCCGGGGCAATGAGAATCACCACTCCCTGGTGCAGCCGAATTCGCAGGAGTACTCGCCCTATCAAGGGCCATGGAGGGAACACATATAGGAGGCCCAGAGGCCAGGGTTGAGCCAAGGCATCCAACCCCGCCGAGCGAGGATCTCTCCATCTGCTGTAAAAGCACGGGACTTTGGCATTTGTGCTTGACGCCATCAGATCCGCTACGGGCGTTCCCCATTTGGCACAGAGTTGAAGGAACACTTTGTCTGCCAACTCCCACTCCGCTGGGTCGATGTGGTGTCTGCTTAGATAATCGGCTTGCACGTTGCTCTGACCTGCAATATGAGCTGCTGACAGGAACTGTAGATGCAGCTTGGCCCAGTGGCAAATCTGAGCAGCCTGCGCGGCCAGTGCTCTGCACTGCGTTCCACCTTGACGATTTATGTAGGCCACTGCCGTCATATTGTCCGACAGCACTCTGACAGCCAATCCCTCCAAGGTCGATTGAAAGGCCAGCAACGCCTGGAAAATTGCTTTTAACTCCAAGCGATTGATGGACCACTTCGATTCTTCGAGTGTCCACAGACCCTGGGCATGCCTCTCCTGGCAATGAGCTCCCCAGCCCTTCAGGCTGGCATCGGTTACCACCAGGCACCAGTCGGGGAGCGCTAACGGCATTCCTCGCCGCAGCTTGCTGTCTGAGAGCCACCACTCCATGCTGAGTCGGGCCGCAGGGAGCCAACTGAGTCTGCACTGATAATCCTGGGAAATGGGAGACCAACGTTGTAGCAGGGAACACTGCAGCGGTCTCATGTGCGCTCTCGCCCAAGGCACCACTTCTAGGGTGGCCGTCATCGACCCCAAGAGCTGGACAATGTCCCAAGCTCGCGGGCGAGGCATCCTCAGGAGCAGATGGACCTGGGTCTGAAGCTTGCACCTCCTTTGCTCAGGTAAAAAAAACAACCCCGAGGCCGTGTCGAACTGAACCCCCAAATACTCTAGAGATTGAGAGGGGGTCAGGTGACTTTTGGGTATATTGATGACCCAGCCCAGAGATTGCAGTACTGAGACCACTTTGGCTGTTACATGACGACTCTCTTCTGCAGAGTCCGCTCTGATGAGCCAGTCATCGAGGTACGGGTGAACCCGGATACCCTCTCGCCTGAGAAAGGCAGCTACTACCACCATTCCCTTGGAAAAGGTTTGGGGAGCTGTGGCGAGGCCAAAATGCAAGGCCCGAAACTGAAAGTGTTTTCCCAACACCGCAAACCGGAGAAACCGTTGGTGCAGGCGCCAAATAGGGATGTGCAAGTAAGCTTCTTTCAGGTCCAGAGACATGAGAAACTCTCCTGGCTGTACCGCCGCAATGACGGAGCGCAGGGTTTCCATGTGGAAATGCCGTACTTTGAGTGACTCGTTGACTTTCTTCAAGTCGAGAATGGGCTGAAAAGACTCGCCTTTTCACGGCACCACAAAATAAATGGAGTAATGACTGTAGCCGTGTTCGGCGGGAGGCACAGGGATCACCGCTCCCAGGTGCAACAAGCCTTGCAAGGTCTCCTCTACTGCTGCCCATTTGACGGCAGTGCCGCATTGGGACTCCAAAAACATGTCTCTCACCGGGGCAGTTAATTCCAATCTGTAGCCGTCTCTGATCAGGTCCAAAACCCACTGATCTGAGGTAATCTTGACCCACTCCTCAAGAAAGAGGGAATGACGTCCTCCAACTGCAGGAATCGAGGAGTGGGCTGGCGCACCATCATTGAGAGGGTCGCCCATGAACTCCAGGCCTTGAACCGGCCGCTGTGGCGCGTTTGTCCGAGCAAAAGGAGTTCCTCTGCTGAAAACGGGCACGCAAAGTAAACCCAGCAGAACATCCCAGGCGGTACCTTCTAGCTTCACGGAAGCAAGGTCTGGCAGAGGAGAGAACCGCCTGACCCTTGGAAGAAGGCCGCGGCCTATCCTCTGGTAACCGCTGGGGTTTGGCATCCCCCAGGCCCTTGACAATTTTCTCCAACTCCTCACCAAATAGGAGAAGGCCCTGGAAGGGCAACTTCACCAACCATAGCTTAGAGGCCATGACAACCGCCCAATGCCGTAGCCATAGAAGGCGGCGAGTGGCCACCGCCACAGACATCTGTTTAGCCGAGGCTCTGACCAGATCATAAAGGGCATCAGCCAAAAATGACAAGGCCGACTCCATCTGTGGTGCCACCTCCACAAGGGGCTCTGCTCCATCCCCGGGCTGTTCCACTGCCTGTTGCAACCAAGCGAGGCAGGCTTGAGCAGCATAACAACTGCACACCCATAAGGCTAGGCCTGAAATTTCAAAGGACTGTTTCATTGCTGATTCCAGCCGTCAGTCCTGCATGTCCTTCAGGCGACCCTTCCCTCCACTGGGAGGGTAGTCTTCTTCGTCACAGCCGTGACTAGGGCATCTACTTTAGGCACGGCCAAGCGTGCCAAGTGCTCCTCACTAAGAGGGTATAAGTGCCCCATTACCCTGGCAACTTTCAAAGGCCCCTCGGGGTCAGCCCATTGAGCCGAAATAAGCTCTTGGATAGAGTCATGCAAAGGAAAGGCTCGAGCAGGCTTCTTAGTACTTGCCATCCTCGGATTACCAGAGGAGTCCTCGCCAAGTGCAGGATCTTCAAAAGAGAGGGCCTGCAAGGCATCAGAAATAAGCGCTGGCAGCTCCTCGCGGTGGAAAATCCTAACCACGGTGGGATCATCTGGATCCAGTGGCAATCCAGCACCTTCCTCTGACTCCTCAGACCACAAAGGCCTACCAGACCCCTCAGAATCCCCACAGCCCAACCACGGGGGGAGGGGGGGAAGGGGGGTGCGCCACTCTCTGAAGGGGAATTTACCCTTCTACGCTTGTCATGCGGCCAACTGTCTGGGGAAAGAATGCCTGACGGCAATCCCGGGCTGGCCTCCACCGGAGGGGAACCAGGTAGCAACGCAGAGTCAGACACCTGCGGCAGAGCCCTCTTTAACATGAACGCTTTAAGTAAAAGCAACACAAACTCAGGGGAGAAAGGCTCACCCTGGTCTCCCGGTTCCAATCCAAGGCAAGCAGCTCCTCTGGTAGCCTCCATCTGAGACTCCCCTCCGGCCTCAGACCCCTCCGCTCCTGCGGGGGTCGGGCCATGCGGCGCATCCAAGATGGCGCCCGCTGCCAGCTCCACCAAGCGGGAAGAGACATCGCTCGCCATGCTCGAGCCAGCCGTGATGTCTGAAGAGCACGATTTACAGAGCCCCGCTGCTGATCTGCGCTTGCCACAACGTGAACAGCGCTTAAGAACTTCCGCAGCCATCGCCGAAAACGGCAGAAATTTTCAAAATGGCGGATTCACGCCAAAAACGCCCCGATCGCGGGCCCTCCCCGGAAGAGCTACAAGACGCTCTTACCTCACCCAACCGAGTCCCAAAGCTCTGGTCACGCTGCACAGACAGAAGATAGCCTCAGAATCGCAGCACTAACAAGCGCGTCCCTTTTTTTTTTTTTTTTTTTAACGCTGTGAGGAAAGTTAGAGGCAACAGCTACAGAGGCACTCCGGAGGTCGAGAAGAGTGGGAAAGGCAGGGAAAGGACGAACCAATGTGCCTGCACCCACATAGAAGAGAGTGGGAAAGGCAGAGACAGGGCAAACCTATATGCCTGCATCCACATAGGGGGAAGGGTAAGGCAGGGAAAGGGCTAACCTATGTGCCTTTAAAGTGGAGCTGCAATAGCCACAACACCCCTGCTACAACTGGCAAAAGCACAGGCGCCACCCCAGGCAGATTCTTGAAGGAACTGAATTAGCTGCGTCCAACCCTGCTGGGAGATAGAGAATACTGAGAGGCAGATGGAGCTAGCCGTCCAGGAGGCACTATGGTTTTCAGTGTTCTCTATCTCTCCCTGCTGGTAGGTGGACACAACCCATTCGTAATGGATTCATCGGCTGCTGATGACAAGGAATTTCAAATTAAAACTATACACCGATAAAACAAAATTCTTAATAGTTACTAGTCCTCATCACACTATAAATCTTAAATCATTTACCACTGAGAACATCATATATCTCCTTGACTCAACTATGAAAATCTTAGGAATCACAATTGACAATTTCTCACTCTAGATAACCAAATATCCAAAGTGGACTCAAGGTTCTTCAATTAATTATGGAAGTTGAGGAGACTAAGACCATTCTTCGTAAAACCAGTCTTCCATACCCTAGTTCAACCCCTAGTCCTAAAAAAAATTGATTACTGCAACTCTATTTACGCAGGACTTAAAGGGGATCTCCTCAAAAAACTATGGGTGTGGATAGGTGAGGGGAGGGTGATCAACAGAGTTATGTTGATCACCCTTCCCTCACCTATCCACACCCATCCTGTTATAATATCCATGATATGCTTTGATGTCCCCATGCATACTTCCTACCCACCCTGTCAGACTGTCATAGTAATGCTTGAATGTTTTCACTTATATACACTGTCAGCTAGCACATTTGCTTATTTCCGATCTGAGAAAGAAGGGCAACCTTCGAAAGCTAATCAAGAAATGTATTAAGTTATGTCCAATAAAAAGGTATCATCTTATTTTCTTTTCCATGTTTTATTTTGTTTGATTTCTATTGATAACCTTAAGAGTGGACTAACACGGCTACCATACTCCTCTACTCAAAAAACTACAAACCACTCAAAACACTGCCACACATCTCATATTCAGACTACCATGTTTTCCCAAAGCAACCCCCCTTCTGTATGATTTGCATTGACTGCCAATAAAAGATAGAATATCATTCAAGCTATG
Source organism: Microcaecilia unicolor (assembly GCF_901765095.1). NCBI lineage: Eukaryota > Metazoa > Chordata > Amphibia > Gymnophiona > Siphonopidae > Microcaecilia > Microcaecilia unicolor. Next base: position 97,481,247 of record NC_044032.1, on the reverse strand, counting down.
TACCTTAATTCACAAAATTTTGTATGGTTCGGCCCCAATATACATGAACATCATTGAATTACCCTCACATAGTGCCACCTAAAAAAATGCCTTGTAAAGGGGGAAGGATCTCTATGACTTTTGAAGCCCAAGACTGGATCCCCTTCAGAAACCTCCTCTTGTAACACCTGGGCATATGAAGTGCTAAAACCACCTGCATAATAAGGAGAGTTTCTTTTGGCTGAACAATCTAATGACTATGGAGTTGTTCTCCTCATATGGGTATAATTCCCTTAGCTCTGGGGAAAGACTACCAAGGTGAGAGGATCCTCCCATCCTTTCCCCCCCCCCAAGTCTTTCAACAGCCTTAAACACCTCTCTGCTTTTTCTTTTCCTTAGGCCTGCCAATTCTCTTTCATGAAAGGGTAATGGGCAGGGAGTCAAAGGAAAGAACAGCCACTACTCACTGGTAGCATACCCATGGGGTCCTACTACTCTAGCCATACAGAAAAGGCCATTGGGCAAAGACTTGGGGCTCTGTGGGGAAACCTCTCAAGCTCAGTCAGGGCAAAGGTCTGTAGACTAACTCCTGCATGCTAACTTTGGTCCAAGGACTCTACCAGTGGGCACAGGCCATAGACAGAAGCATTTCGGTGCTCCTTTACCTATTTTTTTTCTTTATTGGTTTGTTACATACTGCATTTATAAAATACACATAAAATAGGACATTGAATATAGATGCATTTTATACAAATATTCTCTTATGGCCAATCAAAGAGCAGTAATGGGGCTAGCTCTGCAAGGCTACATCCTCCTCTATGCCATAAGGGCATTGCCATACTTGAGCCTTACTTAAGTGGAGATGATTGATAAAAGCTGGGCAATGCTGAAGATATTTCATATTGGGAAGGGACAGGAAAAAAAAAGCTTTGGATAACAATATACATCTCTGCGTTTCTTTCTTTCTTTTGGGTATATAGTTACCTGTACACAGCTTTTGAAATCCCTTTGTCATTTCCATCAATCAGGATGCCATCAATACATCGGAAAACAAATGGATTTCCAATGGACTGGAAGAAGATAGGTTCATGCTTCTGGTATACTGTACCTGTTGTAGGACAGAGGACAATAAAAAGTCTGATTTGCTTCCAACATTTTTGCACATTCATGCCAGATTTTATATTAGAACCTAGGGATACTGTGTACAAGAAGGTTGTTCATGCACGTTTAGGCACAATGACCATGATTCAAACCAGTAAACAGCAAAGTTCCAGCACTTTTCCAACAGACCAAGGAAACAAGGTAGTAAAACAGCTGCTACTAAAGGAATTATCTGATAAAGATGTGTTGCCAGGCTTATACTCTCAGTAAACTGAATACATATTCATGCCCTTACAAATGTGTGACTACTAACTCCATGTAGAGGTGTACCATGTGTACTAGGTGTCCTCCCTATATACATAATACCTCTGGCCCCCTGCTCTCTCCCTCAAAGTAGTCCAGTCCCAGATTGATAGCAGGAGAGCACAGCAGGCAGTGTGGAGGGCCTAGTGCTTCTCTGCTTTTCCTGTCACCAGTATCTCTCCTTCCCACATGGGTCACAACTCAGACCAGCAGTCTGACCTGCCTCATACCAGTGGCGTAGCCACAGGTGGGCTTGGGTGGGCCAGTGCCCACCCATTTATGGCTCAGGCCCACCCAACAGTAGCACATGTTTAGTGGTAACTGGTGGGAATCCCAAGCTCCGCCAGCTGAAAATTTCCCCCTGATGGTAACAAAAGCACTACTCTCCACAACACCGGCACCTGCGCATGCTCAGTTTTCAGTGCATTCCTGCTGCCAAGGTGGAAAGAAGCATTTTTCCACCAGCTGAGATTTTATTTGGGGGGGGGGGGGAAGAACACTTGGTGCCCACCCAATTCTTGCCTAGGCCCACCCAAAATCTGGTGTCTGGCTACGCCCCTGCCTCATACTCTGCAGATTTGTATTGCACACCGGGAGACATACTGATGATAGGAAGAATGGCTAGAAAAACACTTGGCCTGCCATGCCATTAACTCTACTGTCCTGCTATCAGCTGTGAGTCCATGGCAAAGTTGTCAGAAAGAAACTTGAGAGGTGAGAGAGAAAAGAGGTCACAGGCATGCTTATGAGCAGAGGACAGAGGCATTAACAGGTACTTAAAAGAATCAGAGCCCAAGATCACAGAACAATAATCATGACCACCCTCCCCCCCCCCCCCCCCCCTAATTCTTTCCAAGAATGATTCTATAAAATCATACTTTAAAAATGTTTATTTAAAGTTTAATTTTAAATTGTTGTGACTCCTTCAGTAACAACAATACAACTTCCCTTCTATGCCGACTGCCAGATACATTATGAAATAATGCAAAACATTGCAACGACCACTTAGAGCAGAGGTGGGCAACCACGGTCCTTGAGGGCCACAACCCAGTTGGGTTTTCAAGATTTCCACAATGAATATGCATAAGATTGATTTGCAAACACTGTTTCCATTGCATACAAATAAATATCTGCAAATTCATTGTGAAAATCTTGAAAACCCAACTAGGTTGTGGCCCTTGAGGACTGTGGTTTCCCAACCCTGACTTACAGCCTATAGCAAACCTATCATACCATAACAGTAATCCTATTATGAAAAAGACAGCACAACTCCCATAGACTCATTCCTGGGAAAACAGAGCAAATAGAACTGCTACAGATCTCTACAAAAAAACTGCATGCTAGCAGAATCCATTACCTAGAACACAAATGGAAAATACAGTCAGAAATCCACCAAATACAAATAAGGGATCACAAATTAGAAATATAAATATGCAGCCAAAAACGAAACTAGAAATCCCATGAAGCCACACTGTGCAACACTACAGAAATAAAAATAGAAACACATTTCCTTACATAGGGCCACTTGTATCAAGCTGTGCTAGCGGTCCCTGGTTCGGCAATGCCAACGAAGCCCATTCACTTGAATGGGCTTCATCGGCATTGTCGCACGGGAAGAGAGCCATAATGAGGAAAATAAAAAGACATCAATGATCTCAATAAACTGTTTATTGGACACCTTTGATGTAAGATCTTTTTTTGGTCTCCTCCACTGTTGTGTGCTGGTCTCATTTCTCAAAGGTGATATATTTTTTAAAATTCAAAATAAACTGTGTTTTTTCTCTACCTGTGTTGACTGGGCATTTTATTTTTCCAACCATGATGGTCTCAGTCTCCCTTTTCTGTTGTCTTCTATCTACCTTCTCCTAATTGTCTTTCCAGGTTCTCCTATTCTTTTGTTGTCTCCGGTCTTCTACCATTCCTCCCCTACACCTGCCTTACAGTGATCTTGCTCTTTCAGCCATTTCCTCCATTTCTTGTAACATAGATCTAGTTCAATCAACAAATACAAATTGTATCTCTAATTATATTATACAAGAGAGCATAAGAGGCTTGAGGGGCCACTATGGGTTGACTGACAGCAATCAGGCATTCTGGCTCTTGCTTTTCTCAACAGGTATTCTTACTATAACCAGCAGCAGGGGGTGCATTTAATTGCACATCATCCCCTGCTGTCACAGACCCAGTTTCATGATGATCTGGAAGATTTTGTGGTTCATTGCATAAGACAGGCCCTATAGCAACAGATGATGACCTAGAATTCAATATATTTCCTGCTGTCTGTTGTTAGATGGTGTCAGGGTTTGTGACTGGCGCAGCCATGGTGAATGGAAGCACCCGGGATGCCTGAAAGCCTCTAGAAGGAAGCAGAGGATGAGAAGGCGCTCAGATTGCAGAAAGGGAGGAAGGGAGGGAGAACATTGGCGTGGACAAGAGGAAGGGGTTAGAAGAGGTCAGAGGGGGAAGGAAGTGGCGAGTAGGCATCAAAGTAGAAGGAGAAGGTGTCAGAGTAGGAGGGAAGGGGTCAAAGCCTCTGGAAAGAGAGGATGAGAAGGAGTCAGGGTGAAGGGAAGGCACAAAGAAAGGGGTGATATTGTAAAGTATCTGTAGAAAGGTGGTGCGATGAGATCAACGGAGAAAGGGGGAATGACAGGGAAGAAGGATGGGAGTTAGGAGAGCATCTGGAGAGAGGGAAGGTGTGAGAAGAAAGAATGTCTGGAAGGAGGGAGAGAGGGTGATAAGGATCTGAAAGGGGCCTGGAAAAGGGTAGAGAGGGAGTAAATAGGGGAAGACAAAAGGGCCAGACCTGTAAATGGGGTGAAAGGAGTGGGAAGTTGGGTAGTTCGTAATAGAATGAAGAAAGGGGTTACCTGCCAGGACGGGTTAATGATATATAAGGATCTGGGGTTGATGACAGTATAAGACTTGGAGGAAGATAAATTAGGGAAGGGGAGTGGAAGATGGAAATTCTGTAGGTTAAGTGAGAGGTGCAAAGAGAAAGAGTGAAGACAGGAAGGTGAGAGAAGAGGAGAATGAGTAGTAAAATCTAGTTGTGAGTGGAGATACAGAGAAGAGAGAAATTGAGAAATAAAGATGAAAGGGAACAATCAAATGTCAAAGAAATGTAAAAAGGAAGCAAAGATTAAAAAAATAAATAAAAATAAGACTCTGGAAAGGAACTTTCTTTGTGTTGGTAAGTGGAAAGGAGAAACTGGGATCTATCCAAGCAGTAAAATAAAATGTCCAGACAACAAAGGTAGAATAAATTTTATTTTCAGTTCAGTCCCTGAAAAATGTCAGCAGTTCAGATGTGATGAACAAAAGGAGTGAGGTAAGCTCAAGGAGGATGTCATGAAGTCTTTAATGTGAATAGCATACAATCAACCCGACAAGGCCATGTTTCGTCACGAAGGCCTGCCTCAGGGGTCAGGTGTATCTCTTGTATTATAGCGGAGAAGTTAACTGAAGAATAAAATTGGAATTCTGGCTGTGGAACTTCAATTAAATCTTCAGTTAAAAAGACGCTGGGCTGCAGAACACTGTCAAGCCAGCAACACGACCGTGTAGGGTCGATATTATGCTATTCACATTAAAGACTTTGTGACATCCTCCTTGAGTTTACCTCACTCCTTTTGTTCATCGCTCACTTTCACATGAGGTTTTTCCTCCTCCTTTTTTTTTTTGCCAGCAGTTTAGAAGTTCAATCCTGATACTATGCTACTATGTAAAACAAAGCTAACATAGAGGGGTATTTTCGAAAGGAAGTCCAAATTAGAATAGGGATGTCCATGTCAGAACATCCATCTCATGTATTTTCAAACAGGAAATAGCTCAAGATTTCCTGTTTGAAAATACAAGAGACTGACGACAAGGGACATGAACACCTGTATGGAAGGATTCTTAGAAAATGGCCACATAGACATCTAGGCAGAGCAGAAGTGCAGCAGACTGCAAACCAAGGGACCCAAGTTTAAATGTCACTTTAACTCTTTTTTTGTAATTGTGAGCCCTCCAGGAATGGAAAAATACCTACTGTACTTGAATGTATACCACTTCAATGGCCTTCAAGCTTGTAAGTGACTTATATATTTAGGTACAGTATTTATTTTTCTGTTCTTGGAAGGCTCACAAAAAAAAAAAAGAGTTAAAGTGGGACGTGAACCTAATCTGACAGACCCCCTCCCCCCGGTGATGTAATCAAGTTGCCGTTAAGAAGCGCACAAGTTCTCGTCCTGTTTTCCGGCTTCACATGCTGCTGGTTAGTGTTAATAGACAATATGGTGTTTTAAATATAGATACCATATGCCTGTTCTGTATGCTTAAAGCATGTTTTCCGTATTATCAGACTTTTCACTTATCCGGCAACAGCTCAGTCCCATTTATGTCGGATAATCGAGACTGTACTGTTCTAACCTCTAGGCTACTCCTCAGATCTGCAAGCTGCTATATTCAGAATGCCTATAATACCTGAAGCTGCTACAGAGCCTGGCATTCCTTTCCAGTTTAACTTTCAGGGAAGAGCGAGGGGGACAGCAATCACTTGAGGATTAAGAAGGTATCATGCCTTAATCCATACAGTGGCCAGCTGCTCAATCAAAGCACCTTTTTGTACCCTAGACGTGACTGAAACAGGTCTATCTAAGGATGTCCTTCTTTTTAGACTTGGACATTTCCTTCCTTCGGTAATCACTGTCGGACATCCTGATTTTGGACCAAAACACACCCACAACACTCCCCCTTGCTTTTTGGATGTATGGCAGTGTCGGCTGCCAAAATCCTGCCTTTATAAAATTGGGATTTGGAAGTCTCAAGCACATGGACGTTCGTTTCAGCATTTTGGGACGTCCATATGCTTTGAAAATAAGTGCCGCAGTATGGAGTTTTAAGTAGTTTCTTATATACTGCCTACAAGCCTGAAAGCCATCAAAGTGGTATATAGTAGGTAGTTTTTGGTCCCTGGAGGGCTCACAATCTGAATTTGTAACTAAGGCAATTGAAGATTAAGTGACTTGTTGTAATGCTGTTTAAACCTGGCTCCGCTGGTTCTCAGCTACTCCTTCAATCCACACTTATGCACTGTACAAAAAAGAAATGTATTTCTGTTCCTCCAGTGATGGATTTCATGCAGAATTTGACATCTCAGGATTGTTATTTCTCCAGTCTTTCACTACTCTCCTTTTCCATCCAGCAGCTCTCTTCTTTCTCTCCCCATCCTTCCAGTAGTCTCCCCTCTTTCTTTCTGCATCCTTCCGTCCAGTGTCACCTCTTTCTCCCTACCCTTCCATCCAACGTCTTCCCTCTTTCTCTCCCCATCCTTCCATCCATCTACCCTCTCTCCTGATCCTTCCATCTAATGTCTCTCTCTCCCTCTTTCTAACCAGTGTCTCTGTATCACTCTACCCTTTTCTGTTCAGTGTCCCTTCTCTCTCCACATCCTTCCAGTCTCTCCCCTTTCTCTCTGCATCCTTCCAGTCTCTCCCCTTTCTCTCCCCATCCTTCCATCCAGAGTCTCTCTCCCCATCCATCCGTTTTCCCTCTTTCTCTGCCATCCTTCCATCTGTTTTCCCTCTTTTCTCTTCCATCTGTTTTCTATCTTTTCTCCCCATCCTTCCATCTGTTTTCTCTCTTTCTCTCCATCCTTCCATGTTTTCCCTCTTTCTCCCCATCCTTCCATGTTTTCCCTCATTCTCTGCCATCCTTCCATGTTTTCCCTCATTCTCTGCCATCCTTCCATCTGTTTTCCCTTTCTCTGCCATCCTTCCATCTGTTTTCCCTCTTTTTCTCCCCATCCTTCCATGTTTTCCCTCTTTTCTCTTTTCCTTGACGAGGCCCGCCCTGCATGCCAGCGCCAGCCCCACCTCCCATTGCCGGCCACTGCTGCTTTTCCTGTTGAGCAGCAGGGCCGGCGCTACAAAAAGAAGAAGCGCTAACGGCGCTAAGGACGAAAAATGTTTTAAAATAAAAAGCGCGGCACCGGCAGGCACTGTCTAGGCAGCCTTGAGGCATTGGCTGCTGGCTCGCAGGCTCCTCCCGTCTCCTACGTTACTGCCCCTGCGTCGCTGCAGGGGCAGTGACGTAGGAGACGGGAGGAGCCTGCGAGCCAGCAGCCAATGCCTCAAGGCTGCCAAGACAGTGCCTGCCGGTGCCGTGCTTTTTTTTTTTGTAAACATTTTTCGTCCTTAGCGCCGTTAGCGCTTCTTCTTTTTGTAGCGCCGGCCCTGCTACTCAACAGGAAAAGCAGCAGTGGCCGGCAATGGGAGCTGGGGCTGGGGCTGGCGCTGGGCGGGCCTGGGCTGAAATTGGGTGGGCCTGGGCCCAGCCAGGCCCACCCGTAGCTACGCCCCTGCTCTGTATGAGCCTGTATTGGGTTTTTCAGCAATAAAAAGTTGGAATATGAAGGGGGAGGGAGGGTAGGTTTGGGGGGAAGGGAGAAAATGCTAAAAAGATTGATGATGGACTATCACATTGTATTTCTGTTTTGAAAAGTTTTGATGGTGGTATTATTGTTTATGCCAGACATTTGCCAGACACTAGAGGCAAATGTATTTGTTTATCATCAATAAAAATGTTGAAACATTAAAAAAAAAAGTTCTTTTTTACATTTTTGCCGAAAATGGACATGTGGCAAAATAAAAATTGGCATGCATCCATTTTGGGTCCGAGACCTCACCGCCAGCCATTGACTTAGCGGTAAGATCTCATGTATAAACCGTGCGGTAATTGTCTACACGTGTAGAATGACGATTACCGCCCGGTTTCTGCCGCGAACCTGAAAATAAAAATTATTTTCCGGTGTGAGTAGTGGATGCGTGTCAAAAAATGAAATTACCACAAGGGCCACACGGTAGCGAGGCAGTAACTCAAAATTGACGCACGTAGGCACCTACACGGCTTAGTGAGCTTTTTTTTATAATGCACAATGCAGCAGAATGTTATCAGCTTATTCCATTGGGCAGTAACATGATTTTTTAATGCATGAGTAAAGTAAAATTTGCAGTAAGAATTAGCACATATTTTTTTTTACCAGGCAAGTAGAATAATAAATAATGTAGTAGTTCAGTACCAGGATACATAGCTACGACAGCTCCTTTAGGCACATATCCTTTGGACACGAAGACTCCCATCCCAGCAGAGATCAGAGAGCTTGGGCTTCGATTAATACTGAAACCAAGCGTAGAAAATAATATCTCCCCCGGAGTACAAATGCTCTGTTCCAGACCTTTACCAATTGTTTGCTGAATAGTGTATAATGCTTCATATCGGGCTCTAATAGCTTCAGGAAGCAAGACAGATTCATCTCTGAAATTGCTTATGATCAGAGCCTGAAAGATTTTCAGCAACGTATCCAAGACGACAGTATCGGAAATAATTTTGTCTTGGGAATCTTTTGAGACGTGGCGTGTTGTCCTGCAACATAAGAAAAAAGTCTGAATGCAATGATGTTGCTCAGTGATTTCTGCTTTTGTACAGAAGCGATCAGATATCATTCATAAATGGAACAACCTCCCAGGGAATATGGTGGAAGAAAAAATGGTAACAATAACCAATAAATTATGGGATAAGCATAAAGGATCCCTAGATGTGAAGTGAGAGGATAAGACAGAAAACAAGCAGGTATTGGAATTAAGGGACCTTTTTACTAAAGCTTAGCGAGCGCTAATGGAATTAGCATGTATTAAATGCTAAGAAGCCCATTTTATACCTACGGGCTTCTTAGCATTTAGAATGTGCTAATTCCGTTAGTGCACATTGAGCTTTAATAAAAGGGTCCTTAAATTAACTAGATAGCTTAAAACTAAGGAGCCCTTTTACTAAGCCGCAGTAGACGCTACACGTGTGCAGCACGTGCTAATATGAGACTACCAGCAGGCCAGCACGCCCTCCTGGTAGTAATTTCAGATTTGACGCATGTCCAAAACACCTGGATGCATTATTTATTTATTTCCTCCTACGTGCGCCGGTTTCGGAAGTAATCGGCACTTGGCGCATGCAAACCAGTCACCGCATGTGTAGCGTGCGAGCCTTAAGTTGCCAGATAGCAAAAAAACTCTCAGCCCAATCCGCACCCGAAAGGAGCCTAAAACATCCCAAGCTCAATCCGCACCTGAAAGGAGCACAAAATAGACCAAGCTCGCTGAGGAGCAGCAGGGAGGAGTCTGTCCCCCCGTGGTCACTGCTGCGACAAGCTATGCTTGCACTTCTCTTGATCCAATCCCATGTGGTCACTGCTCGGCTTGCCCGTGCTACCGCCTCTCGCAGGGCTGATGATGAGTCATCAGCTGATGACCTCATCACCCACCTCACCCTCCTATTGGTCAAATTTGGAGCCAGAATGAGGCTTGAGATGCACCAAGCCTCATTCCAACACCAAATTTGACCAATAGGAGATGGGGATGGAAACAGCCCAAAAAGACGTAACTCGCAAGCACCCGCAGACAACTTATTAAAGCAGTCCAATTGTGCGGGAAAATAGTGGAGTTGGTATCTTTCACACATTGGTTTCATTTTTACCGCAGGCCCTTTTCCCGTCCCATTAAAGAAACCACATTTTTTTGTAGATGCAGTAAAAACTGGCCCAGCGCGCGCCCAATACATGCGCCTACACTACCACAGGTGACTGTTTATTGCGGCTTAGTAAAAGGACCCCTAAATACCATCAGGGAGATAAAAGCTGCCTAACAATTCCTACCTCCAAAAATAATTTTTCAATATTTTCTTGTAAGGTCAAAAAAATGTTTGATAAGAGAAAGAATGAAAAGTATGCACATGACTGTCATTCAGGCACATTCAGATCAAGTCCTTCATCCTCCCACCCTTTACTTTACAGTTTTTTTAAACAACTTGGGAGAATGTACAGTCTTGAGTAACCAAATCTGCATGTTTGTCAATTTTTTTATTTTTGTTACATTTGTACCCCGTGCTTTCCCACTCATGGTAGGCTCAATGCGGCTTACATGGGGCAATGGAGGGTTAAGTGACTTGCCCAGAGTCACAAGGAGCTGCCTGTGCCTGAAGTGGGAATCAAACTCAGTTCCTCAGTTCCCCAGGACCAAAGTCCACCACCCTAACCACTAGGCCACTCCTCCACTAGCCATTCTGGGGGTCTTTTACAAAGATGCGCTAACGTTTTTAGCACACGCTAATGATTAGCACATGCTAAACGCTAGAGACACCCATAGCGCACACTTACATTTAACACATGCTAAAAATGCAGGCGCATCTTTGTAAAAGGGGCCATCTATGTATTTACCTGAGAAAGTCACAAATGTATCATTTTAGCTTTTCAAAAAGATATCACCTACAACTTGTTTAGTGACTTCTATCTTCATAAAACTGAGAAATTCAGATCACATTTCTACTTAAAGGAAAGACCTTATTATCCAACTGTCCCATTGTACTTAAAGCTTTCCAGCTTATTTTTGGTAATATAATAATCAACTCCCAGTGTTGGCAAGGTTGGAGAAGCACCTGGAGACTTGTCCCAAAAGTTTGGAAACAGTTTTTCATGAAAATGGTAACATTTATTCACTTTACTGTGGTCTTCTCTTCGGAGCTGACTTCTTGGGTTATTGGGGGGACATGTAACCCTGCTCTCACCACACACACAGTCCGGGCATCAGCTAGCTCATTGCGGGTCAGCACCCGAGACTAGAGGCTCAAAACCAAAACAGAGAGGGGGGGGGTTTTCCTTACTCACTTCTGACTAACCTACTAATAGTGCCATCATTTTGAGAAATAATCCATCAACAAACTAGGATGGCAATTTTTTTCAGTTCAGGGTCCTGACCACTGGAATAAATTACCTCAGACTCTTTGGGATCAAAAAATTCTACAAAATTTTAAAACTGAACTTGAAACATTTCTTTTTTCTGATGTATATCCATAGTTTCTCCATTGCAATCCACAGAAGTTTAGCCTGTCAGACCAGACAAGACCCACCCCCACCCCCATTTCCCATCTTCTCTTCTTCTAGCCTATTGAAATTGTAGTTCTTCACCACCCTTCCCCCCTTACAGTTTACTACTTTTCCTTCCTTTATGTACTTTTTAGAATGTAAGCCGCCAGACATGTTCTATGATGGGCGGGATAGAAAATTTTGAATAAATCTGAACTCACTGAGCTGGGCGCGGGTCAGGCCACATAAAAATCCAAAAGGCTGTAGGGTATTAAGCCGGGGCTTTTACTCTGTACTCTGTTTTCTATGGTAGTTCAGGAGTAAGAAAGTTTCACTCTCACGCCAAGAAAAGACTCCAGTCCAGGTTTTTTGAATACAAACAGAAACTTTACTGAACTTCTGCAACGGGCAGTTCAAATCCTTTCAGAATAAAGCAAGTTAATTTGTATTTCAAATTGATGTCTTTGTAACAGTCCAGAGACAAACTCAGGGATATAGTGTAAATCCTCTAGGAAGGGTATGGAGTCCAGGTGTGCGGATGTTATAATGCCGTTGTATCGCTCCATGGTGCGACCGCACCTGGAGTATTGTGTTCAGTACTGGTCTCCGTATCTCAAAAAAGATATAGTAGAATTGGAAAAGGTACAGCGAAGGACGACGAAAATGATAGTGGGGATGGGACGACTTTCCTATGAAGAGAGGCTGAGAAGGCTAGGGCTTTTCAGCTTGGAGAAGAGACGGCTGAGGGGAGATATGATAGAAGTGTATAAAATAATGAGTGGAATGGATCGGGTGGATGTGAAGCGACTGTTCACGCTATCCAAAAATAATAGGACTAGAGGGCATGAGTTGAAGCTACAGTGTGGTAAATTTAAAACGAACCGGAGAAAATTTTTCTTCACCCAACGTGTAATTAGACTCTGGAATTCGTTGCCGGAGAACGTGGTACGGGCGGTTAGCTTGACGGAGTTTAAAAAGGGGTTAGATAGATTCCTAAAGGACAAGTCCATAGACCGCTATTAAATGGACTTGGAAAAATTCCGCATTTTTAGGTATAACGTGTCTGGAATGTTTTTACGTTTGGGGAGCGTGCCAGGTGCCCTTGACCTGGATTGGCCACTGTCGGTGACAGGATGCTGGGCTAGATGGACCTTTGGTCTTTCCCAGTATGGCACTACTTATGTACTTATGTACTTATGTACTTATCCTACAGTATGTACATATTTGCAGCTCCTCCTGTGCATTACCCATCCTTTCTGGGTGAAACAACCTAGGCTGTGCCTGCAGCACTGGTACAACAAGTGATCTTATGGACCAGACCTCCCTGTCTGTCCACACTCTTCCAAACGAGTATCTCTCTGGGCTACCACCTTTGGTTCCGAACAGGCTCTTTCCTGTTCCTGCTCCCAGGCTGGGATCCTCTGTTTCCCACCTGGAGCACTCCTCCACTTCACAGTTAATACTGTTACTGGCAGAAACCTCCTCCTTGGTCTGCCTTAGTTTCTTGAACCCATTCAGGACACCCCCCTCTCCGCAAGGGTGCCAGCGGGGGGGGGGGGGGGGGGGGTAGAGGCAACCAAAGACCTCGTGCTCTCCCCAATAACAATATTTATTAACTCTAAACTCCTTCCCTACTGCCATTCAACAACCAGAAACATTTCCCACAGTATTTTCCCATAAACACTACCCTCAGGGCTGTGCTTTTCACTCTTCATTACCTACCAATTCCCTCCCCCCAGTGACTCTAGGAAAGGGCTCCCATCAGATTAGTAATCCCCATTATAATGGGGGATTACACAACCTTCATATCTGGTGAATCCAAAACATTATTAGCTGCAAGGTTCAGTATACAATACCTTGCAAAAGACGTCCTTTCCTTTATATTTTTCATGTTCTACTGACTGTACTTTTTTATGTGAAAGAACAGTTAATAAAAATGTTAAAAAGTAATTAAGAGATCAAAAATGTAAGGTTTCACATCTTTTATCATCGTGAACCCAAATTAGTCCTGGTTACATAAATTGTTTTAACGAGGAAGGCCCATACGTTACATAGAGCCTGCCTGTTCAATCGCAGTAATACTCCTCCACAAAGAATTGAGCTATTTCTGCTGTATCAAGTGAATACCAAACAAATATAATATTATTCAAAGGTATCGATTGAGGAAAGGCTACAAGACAATTTCACTGTGTCTGAATATCCCTTGGGGCACTGTCAGGTCTGTCCTTATGAAGTTGAAACAGTTTAGCAGGATCCAGACACTACCTCAGTCAAGCTATCCTTCCAAAGTTAGTAGTCGTGGGTTAAGGAAACTGCTGATGTCAAAGGGAGGCCCAAGATTACTAAGCTGCGCTGTAGGCGCACTAGCGTTTTAGCACTTGCTAATGCTAGAGACACCCATATTTTCTTATAGATCTCTCTAGCATTAGCAATTGCTAAAAACGCTAGTGCACCTTAGTAAACAGGGCCCTAGGGAAAAATGCTGCCTGCTCCACAAACATGACCTATATGGACATTTCAGGGAGCATGCCACTGCCAAAGAAAAGCCATATGATGTGCCATACAGCATAAGAGCCAGGAGGAAAACCAGTTTCAGTCTACCATTATAGATCCGGGTCTATGAAGATTTGCCTTTCAGCAATAAATGATCTTAATCAGAAAGCAAGCTCAGCAAGAACATCATGAACATCCTTGGTGGTCCAGTCAAAGCCCAGAACTAAATCCAATACAAAATTTGTGGAAAGACTTGACGACTGCATTTCAGAGAGTAGAGAAGTACCTTGATGATTAGAGATGTGGGCTGTGAAATCATGGAAGTGAAGGTTCAAATCCTGCTTCGCCTACTGACACTTTTTGTGACCTTAGGCACGTCACTTCAACCTCTGTTGCTTCAGGAATTATTTTGATTGTGAGCCCATTTGACCAAGGAAATAACTCATTTGCCTGAATATAACTTGCCTTAAACTTGGATTTGGAAAAGGTGGGTAATAATCTAAAAATCCACAGACAATTCCTAGAGAATTTGAAAGAGCTTGAATTGTTCTGCTGAGAAGAATAGGCAAAGATTGCACCATCCCACTGTACAAAGTCGATACACTTATCACGGATGACTTCCAGAAGTTATTTCTACAAAAGAGGCTTCTACCACTAGTGAGTCACAGAGTGTGAAGACTTCTGCAATGAAGACTTTTTGGCTTCGTATTTCTTAGTGTAGAGTATGTTGTAGATCAGGTAAAATCCCACTTTAATGCATTTTGAACTGTTGATTTAGACAGCAGAATATTTAAAAAATCTACAAGAATGTCAACATTTTACAGGGTACTGTAGCTAGATTTTGGAAGTAACCTCCTACTATGGCACATTATAATGCCCCATGAAATAAAAACTGTAGCTTTGAAATCTCTAGGACAAGTCTTACAATTGTTTCAATTGTTTAAAATTGAATCTGGGATGGAATATTGTACTTGATTCTTTCCTCTTGTGGTAGGTTTTCTTTTGCAGTAATGCTCAACTTTGTGACATTGTTCATACTGAGATGCTGACGTATACTTAGGTGGTGTTTCTAAAGATCGATTCATTTGAGGAAAGTTGTTGGAATACTTTGACATATCTGATCATATATTAATTTTTGTTGTTACTGATATAGCATATCCTTTGTTCTGTTGCCTGCCTATATCAAAAATAGAAAGATATAGGGGCCCTTTCACCAAGCTGTGGTAAGCACTAGCGTGTGCTTACCACAGCTTAAAAGTGCTTGGTAAGTTCAGGATTAGTGCGTGCACGCAATGCGGTAAAAAGTTATTTTTATTGTGGAGGGGGCATTTATGGCCATTTCTGTGGTAATCAACACACTTAAATTGAGCTACAATGAGGGCTTTTCAATTAGCTCAAAATACTACTGCACGGATTTTATATGTTTTTTTGTGAAAATATGACCACATTTCTACCACTTTGGCACAATTACATTGATTATCTATTTACTACTACTACTACTACTTAACATTTCTAAAGCGCTACTAGGGTTACGCAGCGCTGTACAATTTAACTTGAAAGGACAGTCCCCGCTCAAGGAGCTTACAATCTAAAAGACAAGTGTATAATCTAAAAGACAGGTGTACAATCTAGAGACAAGTGTACAATCTAAAAGACAAGTGTAGAGTCAATCTGATAGGGCATACTATATTTCTCGAAAGGTTAGGTGCCGAAGGCAGCATTGAAGAGGTGAGTTTCAAGCACAGATTTGAAGATGGGTAGGGAGGGGGCTTGACGTAGGGGTTGAGGAAGATTGTTCCAGGCATAGGGTGAGGCAAGGCAGAATGAGCGGAGCCTGGAGTTGGCAGTGGTGGAGAAGGGTACTGAAAGGAGGGATTTGTCCTGTGAGCGGAGGTTACGGGCGGGAACATAGGGGGAGATGAGGGTAGAGAGGTAGTGAGGAGCCGCAGACCGGGTGCATTTGTAGGTAAGGAGTAGAAGCTTGAATTGTATGCTGTATCTGATCGGAAGCCAGTGAAGTGACTTGAGGAGAGGGGTGATATGAGTATATCGGTTCTGGCGGAATATAAGACGTGCGGCAGCGTTCTGAATGGATTGAAGGGGGATAGATGGCTAAGTGGGAGGCCGGTGAGGAGTAAGTTGCAGTAGTCAAGGCGAGAGGTAATGAGAGCGTGGACGAGAGTTCGTGTGGTGTGCTCAGAGAGGAAAGGGCGAATTTTGCTGATGTTGAAGAGGAAGACGCGACAGGTCTTGTCAGTCTGTTGGATATGCGCAGAGGAGAGGGAGGAGTCAAAGATGACTCCGAGGTTGCGGGCAGATGGGACAGGGAGGATGATGGTGTTATCAACTGAGATAGAGAGTGGAGGAAGAGGAGAAGTGGGTTTAGGTGGAAAGACGAGAAGCTTGGTTTTGGACATGTTCAGCTTCAGGTGGCGGTTGGACATCCAGGCAGCAATGTCGGATAAGCAGGCCGATACCTTGGCCTGGGTCTCCGCGGTGATGTCTGGTGTGGAGAGATATAGCTGGGTGTCATCAGCATAAAGATGATAATGAAAACCATGAGATGAGATCAGTGAGCCTAGGGAAGAGGTGTAGATTGAGAAGAGAAGGGGTCCAAGAACAGATCCCTGGGGAACTCCAACAGATAGTGGGATGGGAGTGGAGGAAGATCCATGAGAGTGTACCCTGAAGGTGCGGTGGGAGAGATAAGAGGAGAATCAGGAGAGGACAAAGCCTTGGAACCCAAAAGAGGACAGTGTGGCAAGAAGTAAATCATGATTGACAGTGTCAAACGCAGCGGATAGATTCAGGAGGATGAGGATGGAATAGTGGCCTCTGGATTTGGCGAGGAGCAGGTCGTTGCAGACTTTAGAGAGTGCTGTTTCTGTCGAGTGAAGAGGGTGAAAACCGGATTGAAGTGGATCGAGGATGGCATGAGAGGAGAGAAAATCAAGGCAGCGACTGTGAACGGTGCGCTCAAGTATTTTGGAGAGGAAGGGTAGGAGAGAGATGGGGCGGTAGTTGGAGGGGCAGGTAGGGTCAAGTGATGGGTTTTTTTAGGAGAGGTGTGACTACGGCGTGCTTGAAGGTGTCAGGGACAGTTGCAGTGGAGAGAGAAAGGTTAAGGATGCGACAGATGGAGGGAGTGACAGTATGGGAGATGGTGTTAAGTAGGTTGGTGGGGATGGGATCGGAGGAACAGGTGGTGCATTTCGAGGAGGAAAGAAGGCGAGAGGTTTCATCTTCGGTGATCTCAGGAAAGGAGGAGAAAGAGACCATGGTTGGTTGGTTGTTGGATGGGGCTACAGGCTAAAGAGGAGGTGGTGGCTTGGTAGTGAACTCAAGGTTGATCTTTTGCACCTTGTCGCGGAAGTAGTCAGCCAGTGATTGAGGAGAGAGTGAAGGGGGAGTGGGAGCGGGGGGCATTTTGTGGAGGGAGTTAAGGGTGGTGAAGAGACGACGAGAGTTGGAGCTGAGAGAATTGGTCAATTGGGTGTAATAGTCCTGTTTTGCAAGGAATAGGGAGGAATGGAAAGAGGATAGCATGAATTTGTAGTGAAGGAAGTCTGAATGGGTACGAGATTTCCTCCAGAGGCGTTCAGCGGATCGGGTGCAGGAGCGAAGGTAACGGATGCAAGGGGTCAGCCAAGGCTGGGGATTAGTACGCTTTGTGGGACGGGAGGTGGATGGGGCGAGGGTGTCCAAAGCAGAGGAGAGAGCGGCATTGTAAGCGGAGACCGCTTTGTCTACAGTCTCGGAGGACATGATGGAGGGGAGGAGATTAGAGATACTAGAGGATAAAGCGGGGGGGTCAATAGCCTGGAGATTCCTGGAGGTGGTGGTTAAAGTTGGACGGGGCAGAGGGGGGGGGGGGGGGTGAAGAAGTGTAAATCTGATCAGGTGATGATTGGAGAGAGGTAGAGCAGAAGCATGGAAATTGGAGGGTGAGCCGGAGTAGAGGACGAGGTCAAGACAATGGCCGTCACGGTGAGTAGGGGTGGTGGAGCACAGCTGGAGGTTGAAGGAGGATGTTAGGGTGAGGAACTTAGAAGCGTTAGGGTCGGATGGGTCATCAGCGTGTATGTTAAAGTCTCTGAGAATGAGGGACGGAGATGAGGGTTCAAGAAAGACGGAAAGCCAAGCATCAAAGTCGGTGAGGAAGGAAGAGAAGGATTTATCAGGGGGGCGGTAGATAACTGCGACTCTGAGTGGCAGCGGGTAGAATAGCCAGATGGAGTGGGCTTCAAAGGATGAGAAGCAGTGAGACTGCGGTAGGGGGAGGGGTTGGAAACTACAGGAGGGCGAGTGTAGTAGCCCAACGCCTCCACCGCGGCCAACTGGGCGGGGAGTGTGGGAGAAGAGATAACCTCCATGGCAGAGGGCCGTGACTGAGGCCAAGTCTTCCGGGGAGATCCAGGTTTCGGTTAGGGCGAGCAGTTGAAGGGAGCGAGAGATGAAGAGATCGTGGGTGAAGGGCAGTTTGTTGCAGAGTGAGTGGGCATTCCACAAGGCGCATGAGAAGGGGAGGGAAGAGGGGGGGAGGAGGGGAATAGAGACAAGGTTGGAGACATCCCGGAATCGTTCGCATGGATAGGACGGGGACAGGTGAGGGGGACCTGGATTAGGGTTGTCTCCCGCGGATAGCAGGAGGAGGAGCAAGAGAATGCGGAGGAGGGTGGGGGAGGTCAGGTGGCAAAGGCGACGAAGACGGGGTGAACTTAGGAGGAATGGGGACGGGTTAATGGCAGGAAGGAAGTGTTGAAGGTTAAGAGCTAGGAAGGAGGAGGGGGACAAGAGGGATGGTGAGGTGGTGGGGGATGAGGGTGAATAGGGTATTGCCGTGGCAGGCGGGAGGGCAGCGAGTTCTAGTGGTAGACAGTGGGAGTGGGGGGGGGGGGGGAAAGAAGATTAGGAAGGGACAGGGCAAGGAAGAGAACGTGGACAGGGGCCATAAGTAGTGGCTGAGGTGTAACAGGTGACTATGTAGTGACTGAGGTGTTAAGCAGTTAACAGGTGTTAACAGGTGACTATGTAGTGACTGAGGTGTTAAGCAGATAGATAGAGCTGGAAAGCTGTGTTTGGACTGGCGAGTAGGTAAGTCAATGGCTGACAAGCTAGCAGGCAGGTAGGTAAGTCAATGGCTGAGAGGTTCGCAAGCAGGCAGGCAGGTTACTCGATGTGTTAACAGGCAGGCAGGTAGCAGCTGGAACAAGCGGTCAGGAACAAGCTGGGATAGACGGACAGGAGCAAGCCGGGACAAGCTGGAACAAGCCGGAACAGATGGACTGTGTCAGGATGAGCAGATGGACAGGCTGGAGCAAGCCGGGGCAGGCAGGAACAGATGGACTGTGATGAGCTGGACCAGAAGACGACAGAACAACAGGATACGTTGAGGTGGAAGGATTGGAACACACTGGAACAGACGAACTGGCACAAGCTGGATCATGCAGGAACGGATGGACTGGAACAAGTTGGAACAGTCGGGCTGGAATGGACGGACTGGAACAAGTTGGAGCAGGCTGGAACAAGCTGGGTAGGCTGGGATGGATGGACTGGAACAAGCTGGAGCAGGCTGGAACAAGCTGGAACGAGTTGGAACATGCTGGGGAAGGCTGGAGCAGATGAACTGGAACAAGTTGGAATAGACGGACTGGAGCAGGCTGGAACACACTGGAGCCGGTGGACTGGAACAAGCAGAGGATAAGCTGGATCGGCGGACTGGAACAAGCTGGGATCAGGAGGACTGGAACACGCTGGAACACGCTGGGATCAGGAGGACTGGAACACGCTGGAACACGCTGGAGCAGATGGATTGGAGAGTCTGGATCAGGCGGACTGGACCACACTGGAGTCGATGGACTGGAACAAGCCGGGGGTAAGCTGGATCGGCGGACTGGAACAAGCTGGGATCAGGAGGACTGAAACGAGCTGGAAGACGCTGGAGCAGATGGATTGGAGCAAGCAGGGAGAAGCTGGATCAAGCAGACTGGAACACACTGGAGTCAATGGACTGGAACAAGCAGGGGGAAAGCTGGATCTGCGGACTGGAAAGCAGGGGGAAAGCTGGATCTGTGGACCAGAACAAGCTGGGACCAGAAGGACTGAACAAACTGGAACACGCTGGAGCAGATGGACAGGAGCAAGTAGGGAGAAGCTGGACCAGGCCGACTTGAACACACTGGAGCAGATGAACTGGGACCAGCAGGGGGGAAGCTGGAGCCGGTGGACTGGAGCAAGCAAGCAGGGAGAAGCTGGGGCGGGTGGACTGGGGCAACCTGGAGCAGCTGGGCAGCCACACTTGGTGCCTCCAGAGCAGCAGAGCAGCAAGGCTGGGACCAGCAGGGGGGAAGCTGGAGCCGGTGGACTGGAGCAAGCAAGCAGGGAGAAGCTGGGGCGGGTGGACTGGGGCAAGCTGGAGCAGCTGGGCAGCCACACTCGGTACCTCCAGAGCAGCAAGGCGCGTGGAAATCTGCCCCGCCGTGGAAGCACAGTGCCCCACCACGACTGCCCTAGCCCCGAGGACTCGGCACCGTGATGGGGGCAGGCCGCCGATCCGGGAGCGCCGCGGCGGTGCGGTGGGTCTCCTGGATCGCCGGGTTGGGCCCGCGCCACGAGGTCGGGTGCGCACCACAAGGCCGCGGGTGAGCTCACTCCAACTCACCCGGGCCACACGGCGCTCCCTCCCGACATGGCTCCAGGCAGTTCCTGCCGGGGAGCGCGGTGGCCGACACGCACTCACCCACGGACTCGGCGAACTCGGCGCCCGGTGGCCGACAGCACGCGGCCGTCTCACAGCCCGGGCCCTCGCAGCGATGGAGGGCCGAACCCGTCCACGATGCGGCTCCCGGAGTCGGGAAACCCTCGGCAGCAGTGGCAACCGCGTCGATCTGCGTCTCTGGCTCCTCTGGGGGGGGGGGGGGGGAGAATTGCACTGCAGCGGGAGCACTGGGGAAACGATCCCTGGACCGGTCCACAACGGAGCTCCCCACAGTGCGACCTACCAGTCGGCCATCTTGTACATCTTGAATTTAGAGTACCACATAAAGATTCTGTTACTTGACTTTAAAGGGCTAATTAATCAATAGCTTGTATCATCTCTGCTAGCTTGCATTTACATCAGCACGCTAGACCTTTAAGATCTGCCTTGTCAAATTTACTTGATGTATTCGCCTTGTCAAATTTACTTGATGTATTCTCATTTTGCTTAGTTCGTCTCGAGGAATAGAGAGCCTCCATTTTTTACATTACAGGACCCAGACTTTGGGATGAGCTACCAGCTCCCTTGCAAGCGCTTAGGAATTTGGATAAGTTTAAGAAATCCTTGAAGACTTATTTTTTTCATTGTACCTTCAATGTCGATATTTGATATGATGATAAGATGCAGCCTGTTTGACATTTGTCTGTTTGATGATAGGATAATTTTATGTTGTCTGTTCAACATTTTATGTATGTTATTTTAGTGTGTGATTATGCATGTAATGATGTCAACCATCTTTGAAACACACCTCTTGGTCTCTATTCGCCCCTGATACAGCCTTTATAAGGGCGAAACATGGCCAAATAGGGCTTTTAGTATTTTGTTTATGTGTAGTGAATAAATTTGAGTAATGGATGTTCTTTGTCAGTCTGCTGTTTTTTTGCCATCTTGGATCTTGCAGATCACTTGCCTTCCTGTTTTTGGTTCCGTTAACTAACAGACAGGTTTTCAGCTTTCTCTCAGCTTTATTTGTGTACAATGACATACCATAATCTGTTTTATTGCTAACACACACTTCTTGCTTAACATAGTGCTCTGGACTGGAGGCCCAACACTGGCTAAAGTAATATCTTGCTTTATCAGTCCTGAATAGTGATCATTCTCTGACTCAGCACCTCATTCTCTCTGACTAGACCTCCGATCCAAAGGACTAAATAACTCAGACGTACCCTTCCTGTTGCATTTCGTATATCAATTCACTACATAACAATCAAATAAACCACATTTTTTTCTTTGTATTATCAGTCTGTTTCCTGGCAGGGTCCAGCCCCGTCCTTAAGAGCATATTTGTCTCCTTTAGAATGTGAACCTGAGTTTCTAATGGGCCGATGATCAGAAGCAAATGCAGGTGCTAGAGGCTGTTAGTGCCATACTAGCGCCTGCGTTTGCTACCGCTCCATAATCAGAGCCCCCGAGCGTGTGAAACAATGCACTCGCAGGCTCTGAAAGCAACTAGCATGCACATGCATGCAAAACAGGGCTCTTAGCGCAAGTAGAATGCAAATGCATGCTAAACCTATTCATCCTCAACGATCAATGACCAGCGCCAAAGATTGGCTTGCTGGCCACGGCAAACCCTACACCAGCTCGGAGCTGGAAACGAGCGAAGTGGACAGGCGCGTGGCATCCCCCCCCCAGCGGCGTGCACCCGGGGGGGGGGGTTCTTTCACCGGGGGGGGGGGGTGTCCTTTCACCGGGGGGGCCGCGCTGCACCCGTGGGGCGGGGCGCATCGGCAATCCCCCACGGGTGTCAGCTCCCCTAGGAACGCCACTGCTCTGCACGAATATAACACATGCTAGGATATCCCTATAACCAGCCCCTCCAAATGACACACTGATTACAATTTATAACAAATTACTACTTTACCTATGAAAAGTTATTCCGTTCTTATACTTCCTCTGTGTACATCCGTATGCTGCACAAGCTGGCATGTTTGAAAATATAAATGAAATTAAATTTTAATGCTACCAACAAGACAACAACATGGATGAAGGAGCTCAGAAGTTTGTTTGCTTTGTTTTGAGTGTATAGGGATGACGGCTGAGCGACGGAGTGGAAACAGATATTACCCTAATTGGTTTCAAGTGTTGACGTCATTTCGTCTCCTGTTTTATCCAACCTCCCCTTAGGTCAGCCAGTCTGAGTGCTAAATGAGAGAAGAGCTGTGTTATCTCATCTGCCCAGTGCAGGCTGCAGCCCTGCTAGAGGCGAAACTTAAATGTTGTGGTTTAAGTAAAAGTCTGCTGAGTTGCTCTCCTTCCAATCCCTACACAGTGTTGAAAACTTCAACCCCTCCCTGCTGCACAGAGGGCCCTCTTTTCCTGAATCTGGCAAAAAAACCCAAAACAACAACCCAGAATATTTGTAATTGGACCTAAAGACGTATTTAATTTTAACCTAGGCCGCCGGATTCCTTACCTGCGCTTCCTGGCCAGGTTGAGTGCGATCCAGGGCACGAAGCGGTACCGGTAGGATTTCCAGCGGGTGAGCAGAGCCCGGAGCGTCCCAGTCTGGCCCGCCATGATGGCTGGAGCGGAAAGAGAGCGCGCGGCGGAGGGAGGATCGCTGGTTCTCTTCTCGTTGTACGTCTTTCTTTTCGGATAACAGGGAACTTAATCCTTCAATCAGGCTTCGATGTCAGTTTCGTTCCTTATCACCTTTGCAGGGTTCGTGCAGGAACGTGGATTAGAAAAGTGAGGGGCAAGATTTTAAAACTGGCAAAACAAAGAAACAAAAACAAACAAAAAAAATCCAAATGTATTAGTCACAAGCATGGAAGATTACTCCTGGCCTTGGTTGTGTGAAAGTTTTGGTTTCAGTAGGCTTTGTGCATCATAATGATATCTTTTTTTTTTGTTATATTTGTGCCAGTGTTGTCAGATAATTTGGAAAGAACACCACACTGATATTCCAATTAAAGAGTTGCATTTGCATGGGGACAGAAATTTCAGCCGTCCCCGACTCCCCGCCCATCCTTACTGGAATCTAACTCATCCCCGCATGTAATCTCCCTCCACTGTGCTAAAATAACCTGATTTGTGGTAAAATAACTCAACAGTAGCCCATGTAGATAACTTACTCTCCCAGTGCTTATGGGGATTTCAATACTATCAACCATATCCATCATTTTTTTTTTTGTGCTATTATAATTGCTATCGCACAAGGAAGGCTGGCCTGGCACTACACTAATGTGGGAACCCCACAGGACCTGCATCCATCCGTGCAGGAGTCCCATGGACCTGAAGGGGATCCCTGTGGGAGTCCCGCTAACTCCGTTCCCATGCAGCTCTCTAATTCTGATAAGCCATCAGTGCAGTGACGCAATTTGATTGTTTTCTGTTCAGAAAAGCAGCAGCTCAGCGCTTGTGCAGATGGCTCTTTTTATTATAGTATTACAAAACATAGTTAACAAACCAAGCAACAGCTGTACAAGGCATCAAGTCTCATACAATAAATTGTAACCAATTATAAGATTTGCTACAGTACAGTCTACCAGATAAATTAAAACAACTTGCTCAGCCTAACCCTAAAAGACATGCTGACCCACCTTGCAAAAACATCCCCTTAAGCTGCAGAACTCAAATCCCAGGCACACCTCCCTCCAGTTATGTGCCATTCTTCTCAGGTAATTTGGAAAGAACATCACCCAGTGACATTCCACAGGAGCCGAGGGCCACAGAAACAGATTAATTCTCTTCTGTGCCACACTCACAGCTCCCAAGGACAGGATCATGCACGGTGAGTGAGGGCTGGAGCCAGAATACTCCAGCAGGCCAAGGCTACTCTTTCTCTGGGCACTCATTGGGAGATGCATTAAACTTACCAAGACAGCAATGTACTTTTTTTGAGTGGTTTCAGCCAGTTTAGCGAGCACTTTATTCAGTGGGAAATGCACAGAGGGGTTCTGTGGGTTTTTTTCCACTCACGGCAGCAGACAATGGGAATAGTATGCTAATGCATTTAAACAAGCTGATCAGTCTTCAAATGTGCATTCTGAGGGATGCATAACCATTTTCCGAGTGATGCACAGAAGCAGCCTCTACCTTTTACGAGGAAATTTTAATGGGAGGTCAGAGGTTGTTACTAGTGGTTGGATCTTGCTACAGTACAGCAGAGAGGAGGCCTGAACATGGGGGTAAAGAGGCGCAGCTCCTAGTTTCTGGAGCATTGGCAGGAGCAGATTAATTTTTTTTGGACATGGCAATCATCGTCCTTTAGGACATTCTCGAGCTTGCTGTGTATCAACACACAAAATTATTCCTCACAATGTTTTCACGTACTACAGATGTTTCTAACTTCTAACTACAGGAGATGGTGTTTCATAGTTGGTCACAAATAGCTTTGTCTGCCTGCTAGTAACCTATAGTTTAGGGACTCCTTTGTACCAGCGATTCTGTTGATAGCAGCATCAGAGAAAATGATCTGTCCTTTCTTGTCAGGCACAAAACTAGCTATTTCAACTTTCAAACTGTTGACAAGGGGGGCATGAAAGAAAGAAAGGGTGTACCAGTCCAGCTTACCTACCTTGAATTCTGTTGCCACAGATCTGATGCAGAAGAGCCTTTCTGTAGGCAGTGTTAGTCTCCTTCCCAGGGCATACCATACAGCTTAAATATCTCTTCCCTTGAAGTGCACTCTTCTGTGTCAGCCTTCGCTTATCGGAAGGCTTTCTTGTGCTGCTCTTTGTAAACATGTCTGTATTTTATAAAGGTGTAGCATCCTTTCTGGGATTCCTGATCAAAAAGAACCTCCACTTCCAGCATCATTATTGATATGGCCTTGCCTGGGGGGGGGGGGGTAATCTGTGTGAGTAAGCTGTGGCAGCATAAAAAAAAAAAAGAAAACCACACAAGCTTTCATCCATGCAGCTTATATGTATGTATGAAAGCCATGTGAAGCACACACTGAGCATGTGCAGTGCAGCCACACTTAGTGTGTGGCTATTGTATGCATGCGCTGTCTTTGCAAGCAGCTCATTTGCATGCAATTTCCTTTGGGAATTACTCGCTATGTCCAGGGACTTTTGTGCATCACCTCCTCATTCCTGAAGACAAGCCAGCAGTCTCATTTTTGCAGAAACAGTAACTCGCTTTAGTAACTCAAACACAGTTCATAACAGTCAACTTGATCTAAACATTTCAGTGATCCTTCAGATGTATCAGCACAACATTAAACTCAGTCTCCAATGATAGGGTGCCTTATGTTTATTGGTATTGAGCAGTAGCCTTATGTTTATAACTACATTTTTTAAAATACTTTGAGTAGTAGCCTTATGTTATAAATTATGTAAGGAGTTTTTTGCCCATGATGATATAAGGGACCTCCCTTATGTTGGTGCACCAACGACGGAGTATTCCCTTATAATTTGAGGCTTTTTCTCCTATTTAAAAATATCGATAGAATTCAAGGATATTGATGTTTGATTATATTGTTGTACTTCTGTTGGGAAATATCCTACAGTGCTCTTATTGGAAATTGTGCTTTTTTTTTTTTTTTTTAATTCATATTTCAGTCTTTCCAAACAGTGATTATCTTGCCACCAAACAAAAAGAATGTAAAAGATGGTATTTAGGGTGATTTTTCTCCTCTTGATAAGTTTCAGTCCACATATGCAGGTACACACAGAACCATTTATCTCACATTTCTCCTGTTTGCAACTGGAACAGGGTACTTGACATTGTCCTCAGAATCAGCTCTCTATTCTCAGATTTAGGTTTAGGGACTAGTTAACTGGTAACACCACACTGAATCCCCCTTACAGTATTTTCTCTAATCTGGATGCAGCAATGATAAGGGCCCCACTCTGTCCCCTTTTGGTTTAGTTTCCTTGACCTAGGCAACCTCAGCGTGGAGGGTACTCCGGGCTCCCGGTCAATAGAACAATCTAAGTCCAGTATTATTATTGAAAATTACTCTCTGGCCCATCCTAAAACAGGACTTCTCCTCGGTACTGCAGGTCATCTGGCAGGGATGGGCTACCAAAGACCCAGTACTCCTTACACAGAATTTTTATTAGTTCTCTGGCCCAATTTGTCCAAGGAGATTTAATAAGACTAGTCTGGGGACAACACTAAGAATACCAGAACAACCATTTCCTCCTTGTCCCAGACCTAACAAACCTTTTTGGACAGTCTTCCAACCAATCTTCATTAGTCCAGAATTTCATTCTTTTCTAAACAAGGATTGTATGATTGGACAATCCCACTATAAATGTTCCAACATCCCTCTTACCCCACAATTTCTCCAACATTAACTGGAGCCCACTATATTCTTTGTACAGCGTTGAATTGAAATTGTTTATAATTAATTATGGTCAAGCAAGTATGAATATATCCGTATATTTGAGCCCACTCCAACTCCCCTATTTGTATTTAGTCAAATTTGGTAGGGAAGCCCTGCCCAGCGCATCCCAGGATGCATAGGGCAGGGCGCTGCCATTTTGGAGGTAGCGCTAAAAGGAGGAGGGAGTACTACCTCCTCCGTTACTTGAAGGTATTGGGGGGGGGGGGGTTGAGGCCACTAGACCACCCTGTCTTCTATTGGGGGGGGGGGTCAGGTCATGTTTCCTGTGGGGGGCTGGAAGGGCAGATGTATGCTGGACAGGGCTCCCTATTCTAGCCCAATGCTCTGTAAACCCAAATGCCAGCTCTGAGGGTTTACAGAGGTAGCAGTGCCCTTGTTTGACGCACTGCCCGCTGAGCATTGGGGATGAATGCAAATGTCCCTGTTTAGCAAAGCGTTCAGAGCTGGTGAGTGCATTCTTACACGCGCTCACCAGCTCTGATCCTGAGGCGCAGGCAAATGCGGGCGCTAGTCCAGTGTTAATGGACTGTAGCGCCCACGTTTGCTTTTATTCATCTGCGAGTTCTGAAAGGCATACATTTTTACTAGGGCTGTACATTTAACGTACAGTATTAACGCAATTAGCGCATTAAATGTTTAATGCATTAAAATTTTTAATGCAAGCTAACTCAGTACTTGACCAAGTCTCCCTTTTTTTTTTTTTTTTTTAACCTCAAGCTCCAGCAGCTCCCTCCTCTGTGGGGAGGGAAAAGTTTTGGGTGGTTATGGTGGTGAATTTATTTGTGTTGTGAGGTGAGTATAAGGCATTGTGTTTTTTTCTGCGTTGAGTTTTAGCTGGAATGCATCCGCCTATGAGTGCACGATTTGGAAGCTTTGGTTAATTTCGTTGGTGATTTCCTTTAGGTCATGTTTGAATGGGATGTAAATCGTGACATCGTCTGCATATATGTATGGGTTGAGATTTTGATTGTCTAATAGCTTGGCTAGGGGTGTCATCATTAGGTTAAAGAGGGTGAGAGGGGGGATCCTTGGGGAACTCCGCATTCTGGTATCCAAGGGGCTATCGCCGCGTTGGCTGTTACTTGGTATGATCTTGTTGTCAGGAATCCTCTAAACCATTTAAGCATGTTACCTCCAACTCCAAAGTATTCCAGGATGTGTAATAATATTCCATGGTTGACCATGTCGAAGGCACTGGACATGTCAAATTGTAGGAGAAGTATGTTATTGCCAGTTGCAATTGTTTGTTTAAATTTATTCATTAAAGTTACTAGTACTGTTTCTGTGCTGTAGTTCGATCGAATTCCTGACTGAGATTCGTGCAGAATTGAGTGTTTATTTAGCTGGTTAGTGAGCTGTTTCGTTACTATGCCTTCCATAAGTTTGGTTATCAGCGGGATAGATGCTACTGGACGGTAGTTGGTTAAGTCACTTGTACTTTTCTTTGCGCCTTTAGGTAAAGGAGTAAGTAGAATATTTCCTTTATCCTTTGGGAAGAAGCCCTTTTGTAGCATGTAGTTTAGGTGACTCATTACTATTACTACTACTACTATTTAGCATTTCTATAGCGCTACAAGGCATACGCAGCGCCGCACATAGAAGAAAGACAGTCCCTGCTCAAAGAGCTTACAATCTAATAGACAAAAAATAAAGTAAGCAAATCAAATCAATTAATGTGAACGGGAAGGAAGAGAGGAGGGTAGGTGGAGGCGAGTGGTTACAAGTGGTTACGAGTCAAAAGCAATGTTAAAGAGGTGGGCTTTCAGTCTAGATTTAAAGGTGGCCAAGGATGGGGCAAGACGTAGGGGCTCAGGAAGTTTATTCCAGGCGTAGGGTGCAGCGAGACAGAAGGCGCGAAGTCTGGAGTTGGCAGTAGTGGAGAAGGGAACAGATAATAAGGATTTATCCATGGAGCGGAGTGCACGGGAAGGGGTGTAGGGAAGGACGAGTGTGGAGAGATACTGGGGAGCAGCAGAGTGAATACATTTATAGGTTAGTAGAAGAAGTTTGAACAGGAAGCGAAAACGGATAGGGAGCCAGTGAAGGGTCTTGAGGAGAGGGGTAGTATGAGTAAAGCGACCCTGGCGGAAGATGAGACGGGCAGCAGAGTTTTGAACCGACTGGAGAGGGGAGAGGTGACTAAGTGGGAGGCCAGCAAGAAGCAGATTGCAGTAGTCTAAACAAGAGGTGACAAGGGTGTGGATGAGGGTTTGGTAGAGTGCTCGGAAAGAAAGGGGCGGATTTAACGGATGTTGTAAAGAAAGAAACGACAGGTCTTGGCGGTCTGCTGGATATGAGCAGAGAAGGAGAGAGAAGAGTCAAAGATGACCCCAAGGTTTCGAGCTGAGGAGACAGGGAGAATGAGAGAGCCATCATGAGGTCTGTTATGAATTGTTGAGGGGCAGATCTTATAAGATTACTAGGACAGATGTCTAACTTGCATTGCGACTTGGCGTATCTTTTGAGTGCTTGAGAGATGTTTTCGATCGATAGTGAGTCAAAGTTGGTCCATGATCGGTCTGCTGGGTATTCCCCATGTATTGGGTCTAGACACTCCAGGAGGTTTACATAATCAATTGTGTTGCTGGGTATCATAGTTCGTAGCTTTATAATTTTCTCCCTGAAGTAATTCGCAAGGTTGTCTGCTGATGGGGTATCTATGTTATTATAAGTAACCGGCGTGGTATAGGTAGGGTTGTTAAGAATTTGGGTCCTAGAAGCTAATGCTGTTTAGCATTGGGTTTGCTATACAGGTTCCAAGTGTCTCTGTTATAGGATTTCTTTGATACTTCACAAAGAATCTGACAATGGAAGGTGTGTTGATCCTGAGATAACATCACAATGTTTAATATTTATATATTGTTGTGTAGTGAATTGTAAGGGGAAATTACCTACCTACAGTTCTGGCAAACGTAGTATATGTTATAGAACTGGAGATGCAGGGTTTATATTGATATTCTGTCTCGTCCTGTGTAGATTCTAGACTTCATCCTTTGATACAAGTTACAAGATTCTTGCTAATGTTTGTAAATTAGGCAAAAAGGTTACCTGAAATGACCGGAGAACCTCCTTATTATAAACCTTTTAGCAGTTCTGCAAGGATAGTGTCCAAAATGGTGGTTGCGATTGTGGTATGGAATGTACAAGGAAAAAAAATACTGACGATTACTCCAAAATTATGAAATGTTACAATTTGTACTTCTGCTGTGACATTTAATAAGAATGATTAAAAATATGTATTTTGGAAAATATGGACATAGTTTCCTTTTTATCCACAAATTAAACATTGCCGTTTGTTTGGGAGTGAAAAATTCCAGCACCTTTTTGTCTACAAATTAAATCTTGGAAATCTGTACTTAAGAAAACATTGAGCGAATATGCAAAAAGGCCACATGGTACAGCTGCACAATGGATAATGCACTAATAAAGTTTGACCGATTAAGTCCACTTCAAATTCACATACACCACATTTGTTCAAAAACTTTTATTTACTATAAAGACAAAAAAAACCCACCAAAAATAGGTACAAATTATACTATAAAATTGGTTCAATGGGGTAAAAACTTTTAATAATTAAAATATCTTGATATATTTAAAATAACAGAGGATACATTTAAGCCAAATTTTCTTAACCCAGAGATTTCTGTAAAATTTGCTTGCACAGTAAGGTGCTAATAGAAGTTAGCCCTTAAGCCCTGGAAGTCTTAGGAATCTCCTTGTGAAAGTGAACTTTGGTAGAAGAAACTCTATAGGACACCTGAGGTAGTAGAAACTGGAAAACAGCAGTAGACGTTATTTACAATTTTAAAAAGTACCAAATAACATTAAAGAACAGCATAACAATAATTACACAGTACAATTTTCAGTCCAGCTTTGATCCAAAGAAAATAAGAATACATCACATCAGCGTTTAATAAAAAAAAAAAAAAGACAAAAACAAAAAACCCACACACAAAAACCCACCACAATGACCACCAGCAAGCTGAGGGAAACAAACTCAAACAAAATGCATTCTGACATCGATAAGCAGTCTGAGTTTGAAGTGTGGTAGGTATGCTAATCTACAGCGTAATACTGATTAGCTGAGGTTCATCAGTTTAAATTTCTGCCATTAAAAAATTAATCTGATGACTGATCTTCCAGTATATATAAATGGCAAGAGTGCATCTTTTAAAGCTTGCACATGACAACTTGGAAGAAACATGCGAGACATTAAAAAAAAAAAATGTAAAGTGGTAAAAAAACAAAAACCCACAAATAATCAAGTATAATACAGTTAGCTACCAAGCTTCACATTTAGGTAATATTTTAACTCTTCAAAGACTGCCAGAAGTCTGTCAAAAATAAAAAGGAATGTTACATTTCAGAAAGAAATACACATTCATATTTAGTGACGTTGCTTACAATAGAAAACAATATCACATTCCTGGATACTTGAACTTTTGTTTTCCAATTCGTGTTGTACATTTATAAACATTGTAGCTTATTTTATTGTCCTGAGCCTTTTAGAACAATTCTTTTCCATAATACAGAAATACAGGTGGCTCCTGAAGAGTTAAAACTAACATTTCCACAAAAAAGGACTAAACATATTCCATATTTTAAAGATTCACCAGCAATGAAATAGGGAAAGTAAGCCAAACAGCAGCTGCCCTTTTCCTTCAGTAAAACATGCATCAGAAGCCAAAACCCACCTTAAAAATCATTACAATGTAAGGAAACGCAGGTGAAGTTTAAACCATATATAGCCTCCTCAATCAGTTTTTTTCAAGTAAATTCATGTTATTGAAATCAGCTCTTCAAAAATGTAATTTGTACATTGGATTTAAAAATATTAAAACATACATTTATCAAATTGTATACTAACCTAAAACAGATGATGTATGGCAGAAGGAAAACAGCAGATTGAATGCAAAAATCAATAATGCACATGAACACAATCATTTCATAAAAGAAAAGACAGACTGGTTTTGGTTTGAAATTTAGACCTGTCTAAAAAGTTTATCAAAATGGTTCTACGGAAGGGGGGGAAAAAAAAAAAAAAAGACAAACCAGAACTGAAAAGGTCACGCTGATTTTCTCTGGATTCCTTTGCAGGGTGAGAAAGATGCTACACTAGGACATGAACTTGAGGCCATGTACATTTTCCCTTTTTCAGATGACGTGCACCCCAGCCCACTGAAAGTTATTCCAACCTACAGAGAATCCAGTTTCCTCCAAGACCATTACTCTACTAGGACTCTGCATTGCTTAAATGTGTCAACGTTTTTTTCCTGATAGATTGCAGTGCTATTTCTCACTTCCTAACTTCTCTGCACTGGATTGTAGCAAATACAATGCACCTGAATTCAAACAAACTGCAATAAGAGTTCTAGCAACAGTGAAATATTCAGTGACACACAGCATGCATCTAAGTTCTAACCTTTTCTTTTTCCTTGTAGTTAACATAAATAAAAAAGAAAAAAAAATCATATTTCCCTGAATGTTAAAGAAATGAAAGTTAAAAATGAAACTGGAGCTTCAGATTTAAAAAATCATGAAATGAATGGGCCAACAGTGAGACACATCAAACCACAAAAGACCTGCTATATATTTATGACACAGGCACACTATGTGGTTTTATTAAGTACTCATTACTTACTATTGTTTCTACTGCTCCACCCTAAGCAGTTTGTAAAATATTTATATATTTTATTTATTTTGTTGCTGATGAAAATGACCAGGACAGCACAATAACTCTGCTTTTTCAACCATTTGTGCTACATGATAAAACGGAAAGAGGTTGCTTTATCAAAGATCCCAAGCCCTTCGGCTGCTAATATTGCTGAGAAAGTGCTCCAAAATGACAGTAATTTTCTGTCCTACAACTTTTCAGCCTTAAAAAATGTTTTTCTTATTAGGAGTCAAGAACTTTCAGAATAAAAAGGCACAGTTTACATATTTCTGCAAAAAGGAGAAACATTTTGCACATTGAATTATGATCCAGATCTCGATTTGTTGAACGTCTACATAAGTAAGAACTCTCAACAGGTGCCAAGTTCTTGTCATCTAGTTAAGGCCAACACATGCTGCTTCTGCACCAAACTGCACCGCAAGCAAGATTTGTTTCTGTATTCAGTAGCATCACTTTCCATGTCTCTTTACAGTTTAGCAATTTACTACCATGCGGTACGGAAGACTGGATGTTTCAGTAGTTCCCTTGATGGAGGTCTGTCCTGAGGTTGAAGTTCCAAACACCGAAGTGTCACATCTCGTAAACCAGGAGACAGATGGGAGGGAATTCCAGGAGCTGTTGTTGCACTTGCAATCTGTGTGTGCGCACAAACAAAAAAAAGGAACAAAGAACTTATTTTTCAAAGTATTTGTTTGTAGAAATGGAAAAGTGGTAAAAGCACATTTGAAAAGTGGAGCAAATCTTATAAACTCAATGAGGACCTGTATATAAAGTGCTTCCTTCCAATTCATAAAAGAATGCTATATATTATTAAATTAGTTCTTTGGTCTACAGTAGTTTAACAAAAATGGATATATTAAAATAATACAGCCTCAGCCTTAGATCGTTTCTATGGCATAATTTTTCTTGCACATTTGGAGTTCGTCAGTAATAGTAAATGTTATAGTAGATGACGGCAGAAAAAGACCTGCACGGTCCATCCATCCAGTCTGCCCAAGAAGATAAATTCATATGTGCTACTTTTTTTTATTTGTACTGTCCTCTTCAGTGCACAGACTGTATAAGTCTGGCCAGCCCTATTCCCGCCTCCCAACCACCAACCCCGCCTCCCAACCACCAGCTCTGGCACAGACCGTATAAGTCTGCCCAGCACTATCCCTGCCACCCACCACCGGCTCTGGCACAGACCGTATAAGTCTGCCCAGCACTATCCCCGCCGCCCAACCACCAGCCCCGGCACAGACCGTATAAGTCTGCCCAGCACTAGTCCCCCCTCCCAACCACCAGCCCCAGCACAGACCGTATATGTCTGCTCACACTAGCCCCGCCTCCCAACCACCAGCTCTGCTATGTAACATTTTACTTAAGCATGCTAACAAGGTGCAACCCTTCCCATTTTCAGCATTTCATTACCTCTACTTAATCTCTATAATGTATTACCTTGAAAATGAGTGCAAGATGGTTAGAGTGTTTTTCTGCATTCCAAGGTGGTTTAGCACAAGACATTTCTATAATGGCACAGCCAACACTCCAAACATCACAACTCCTTCCATACTGCTGGCCTCTCAGTACCTAAATAAAGGGAAAAAACAAAAAGTGGGAAATCAGCATCAACCACCTGACTACCACGTGTTCACCTACATTTAAACATACACACTTATTAGTATTTGGAAGAGTAAGACTAATGGGAAAGGTATCAGAGTTAGTGGTTTTAGAATAGTCCACATTCATTGTAGACCACATATAATGTAACTTAATATAAAGCAGGATTGCTTATAAGTGGAGGAGTGGCCTAGTGGTTAGGGTGGTGGACTTTGGTCCTGGGGAACTGAGTTCGATTCCCAGCACAGGCAGCTCCTTGTGACTCTGGGCAAGTCACTTAACCCTCCATTGCCTGCCACATTGAGCCTGCCATGAGTGGGAAAAAGTGCGGGGTACAAATGTAACAAAAATAAAAAATAATGCTGTCTAGGGGTGGCCGCTGCGCCCCAGTTCTGCTCAGCCCCCCCCCCCCCCTCCAGCTCAACATCTCCCCCCTTCCTTCCTTCCCCAAATTTACCTTCTTTTCTGGTTTTCCAAAAGTCGGGGTGGCAGTAGTTCCTATACGCTGCCCTGCTGCCAGCCTCAGCCCCTTCTCTGCACTGCGGCCCGCCCCACCTCAGAGGAAACAGGAAGCACGTCAGAGAGGCGGGCCGTAAGAGTGAAAAGGTCAGAAGCAGGGCAGCATATGGGAACCACTGCAGCCCTGACATCTGAAAAGAAAAGGTCAATTCATGGAAGGGGGGGGAGGGGAGGCCTGCCTCAGGTGGCCTAATGGTAGGGCCACCACTGATGCTGTCAATTGTTGGAACCAGCCATTGTACATCTGATATAATGTGGATTCAATTATAACAAACAAGGCAAAAGCAAGAACAAGAGCCTCATGAGTAGAAAAAAACAACAAAAAATAGTGAGGCTCAAAAGGGAAAAGACAAGCACTCCAAGAGATGGAGGATGGAATAGTCACTTCTGTTTATTTATGACTGAAGATAAATCATCACCTATTGGGGTATAACACTGCACCTGGAGAATCGCAACATGACACGACCATGTTTTGAGTTGTGATGAGTCATGATTCTCCAGGTGCAGTGTTATACTCCAATAGATGATGATTTATCTTCAGTCATAAATAAACAGAAGTGACTATTCCATCTCTTAGATTTCTTGTATTTTCCTTTTTGGACCTTACTTTACTTTTTGTTGTTCAGTTATAACAAAATCAACTATCTTAGACCCCAATATTCATATTATATGGTGTCTACAGTGTCACTGCCACTCAGCCTAAATGGATCTGGAAACCAATTTACCTTTTCAAATTAGGTCCACATTGCTTAAGTTCCTGATGCTATCAAACACTAAACTGCATGGCAAAAATATGCCACAGTTTCAGAGGACAATGTGAAACAGCAGATCATAACTGGGCTTTCCAAAGTATTAGAAATGAGACGTCTAGTTTGAAGACATTACATTTGGTCAAAGAGAAATTAGGATTTTAGAAATGCCAATTTACAGAACTCTATCCTTCCAGCATCAGGATGTTTCAAGTACCATCCTTTTCAGCTCTCAACAGACTGGACTATAATGGATCTACAACATTAAGTAAGGCCAGCAAGATTTGCTAACTCATTTTATTCATTAGATTATTGTGAGAGTTCAAGATTTATCTTACCAACACAATAAAAGAGAATTAAAAAGTAAAAATGTAATTCTAAACAGAAGTGAAAGGCAACTAAAGAGTGAAATAGTTCAAACTAGTGAGAAAACAGAAAGAACTAGCAAAACAAAAGTCTTGTTTTATTTCATTTTCACCCCAGTGTGTATTGCTCGGGTTTACCCAAACAGTGCTTTTACAGAATACGATAACAGCAGCCTGAAACCCTTGCCCAGGGGATGGCCACGCAGCAAGTGTTTTAACTTACTGCACGGCCATTTCCTTACTTAAAAGAAAAATGCCTTTTACTGGCGGCGGTAAAAAGGGGCCTTGGCATGCAGCAAACCTGCATGCTGACACCACTGAGGGCCCTTTTTACAGCTGTTTGGGGCCCTAAATTAAAGTTACAACCTTCACACAGTACTGCTTTTGGTTACTTGGCACCACTGATTTAGAACTCACTCCCCTCTGTACTTTCATTTAGAGTTCTTTTAAGAAATTCAAAGCCTCTTCGCAAGCAGTACAGTTCTTAACAACCCTTCTGCAAATTTGTCCCTGTAGTTAATTTTCGTATTTTCTTATTTTTATATGTTTTGTCTTATTCAGTTTATTATACATTAACATAGTAACATAGTAGATGACGGCAGAAAAAGACCTGCATGGTCCATCCAGTCTGCCCAACAAGATAAATTCATATGTGTATACCTTACCTTGATTTGTACCTGTCTTTTCAGGGCACAGACCGTATAAGTCTGCCCAGCAGGATTCCCCACCTCCCAACCACCAGTCCCCGCCTCCCATCACGGGCTCTGGCACAGACCGTATAAGTCTGCCCTCCACTATCCTCGCCTCCCAACCACCAACCCCTCTTCCCCCCACCTGCTCCGCCACCCTACATTTTCCCCTTCCCTTTGTTATGTTTGATGTTTTGCATCTACCATGTATTTAATAGAAATAGAAGTCGATAAAATAAAGATAAAGTAAACATAAATCTTATTTTTCAAAGATCTGACTCAATGAAGGCTTCCACATTACCTTTGGATCCATTACCCCCTTACTTGTTGAATGATCCCCTTACTGACATATTACCATTTATTGACACCATAAATAATAACCTCTCTAAGGGACAACTCCCGTCTTGCAGTAAAGTTGCAAATTTCCATTCAGTCTCAAATTTGCTAGTCATTTAAAAAAATAGTGGAGAAGGTCATTCTCACACAACTCATTAATTCTGTACAGAAGTCTAATTCTATCCAACTGTAGAGCAGTTGGGTTACAGAACTGGCTTTTGGCACACACACTTTCTGGTATCCTTGACCAACAGAGTCAGGGTGAACGCACAGACACTCGACTTAAGTGCAGCACTTGAGCTAACTGACTTCCAATTTCTGATATCCAGGCTAGAGGGTTTAGGCCTGGACAGTATGGCCCTCAGATGCTTTAGGTCTTTTTGTTAGACCATTCTTTCCAGGTCAACTGCACTTCACAAATCTCATCCCTAAGCTCCTTGATGCTCTATACTAGCCCCTATTCTTTTTACTGTTTTCCTATGCCCTTTTCACACTCAAAGTTATGGCATTTCCATTTTTTCCTGTGCTGATGACACTCTTGTTACTTATGAACACGAATCTGGGTTCACCAGATCTAGCTATCATCCATTCTTGTTTGGAGTCAGTAGCTAGCTTGCTTGAGGATCACCCATTAAGTTGAATCCCAATAACTCAGAGGCTATTTGGTTTACTCAAAGAGCCACACGGTCTACACTTCCCCAGTGATTTGCCAGACCTCATTACCTATTAAGGATCTCATCAAAGTGTTTTAGGTAAATCTGGACTCTATCAAACATAATATGAAACACTGGGCCATCGAATTCCTGATAAACAATCTCCACAGACTCACCCACTCCTTGATTTTGAACTTTTTTGATAATCAAAAAAGAATAAGAGTTGTGGTAGTCTATGTGGCCTTAAGAAACTTCAAACCATCCAAAAATGGCAGTAAAGCTCCTGTATAAAGCTGTAAAATACAACTATGTTATATCTCAGTGCAAACAGCTGGTTGCCAGTTTCTTTCAGATTTCACTTTATGATCCTTCTGTTAACATGTGCCTTCCATGTCAGTTGGCTGCATTATCTAACCTCTCTCAACGCCTACCTCCATAAGTCCTATTAGGTCCTCGCAAATTTTCTTATTATGGCTGCCATCCATATATGACACTAAGTTTGAGGAAACATGCTTTCTTTCTTCACATCTCATCCGTCTTTAATAGAAGTTACCAGAGATTCAAATCCTCCTTGGCTTTCTACTTGGGCAGGCAGAGCACAGTCTTCCCATCACTCATAGTTGCTTGGGTGTCTATGAGGGGCAAGTTTTCCTGAGGATGTCCTCGCAGGACGTCCTGGCAAAGGGGCGGGGAAACCCATATTATCGAAACAAGATGGGCGTCCATCTTTTGTTTCGATAATACGGTCGGGGATGCCCAAATCTTGACATTTAGGTCGTCCCTAGAGATGGTCGTCCTTAGACTTGGTCGTTTCTGATTTTCGGCGATAATGGAAACTAAGAACACCCATCTCAGAAACGACCAAATGCAAGCCCTCTAGTCGTGGGAGGAGCCAGCATTCGTAGTGCACTGGTCCCCCTGACATGCCAGGACACCAATCGGGTACCCTAGGGGGCACTGCAGTGGACTAACTGATGCACTAACTGAACGGAAAAAGCCCTTCCCTTACCGATCCCGTAGCGATTCGGAAAGGAACGGGCATAAATGAAGGAAACTGCATGCAAGTCAGCTGCTCACTGTTAGCTCATTTGCACACGATTTCCTTCCTAAGGAGGGGAAGCCAGTGCAGAGCAGCCAAGCGTTATGCGTGGCTGCTCTGCGCATGCCAAAGACGGCTTCATACATGCAGACAAGCAGGGACTGTCTCTCTATGTCAAATGTTCAGCGCTGCGTGCGTCTGGTAGCGCTACATAAATGCTATTAGTAGTAGTAGTGTATAATAGCCGTTGTTGGTGGAGGTGTACATTGTACTTATGAAGGCCTGAACCAAGCAGTTTCAGTGCTGCTAAGTATCTAACATCTAAGAATTAATGTACACGATGAGAAGTGGAAATTTCTCTTTTTTCTGTAAATTACAATGATATTAAGCAGGCCAGGTGAAGCAAGTACCCCCACCTCTTCCCCCCACCTTCCTCTGACCAAGCAAGTGAAAGACAATGAGCTCCTGCCATTTGTTGTCCATTTGCTGTTCACATGAATGTGTGTATTAGCCTTTGAGAGACTTTTAGGATGCAGATCAAAGGAAGTTCCAGGTGTAGGGGGCAGGATTGACAGGAGAGAGAGAGATAGAAAATCCTGTAATAAGGACTGGATAAGAAAACATTATTGCAGAAGGGGGAGAATCTCTCCCTTTGAATATGGCCAAGAGACAGAATTCTTTCCCATGAAGTAAGGCTACTATCCCAGACAGAATTACCCTTTTACAACCACACTCAGGTAACACCTTATTTCCTTCTCTGCCTAGAACAATTCAAACACTATCTCCCTGGTCCCTGGAGTCAAAAGCAATAGTTCTATTGACAAGAGAAACCTAACACCTCTATAACAACTCTATAAGGAAACAATAATTAACCTTTTTCTCCTCTTTCAGAATAGGAGAAAATACTAATTAAAGGTTTGAAAAATATATGTCCAAGACACTTGGACAGCAGACCAAAGGCATCCGCAAAAGGAAATAGAAACAGATGCTATATATTTCTTTATTGTCAGGAGATCCTGCCTGACTATGGGATGCTAATTAAGGGGGTGTGACAACCCCTCCCCCTTGTGCTCCCTTTTTGTCTTGTAAGGGAAAGAAAGTTCTATATATTATGTCTTTGCCAGATAAGAAGTTGGTCAGTGTCTAGTGCACTCTGCCCCATGTCAGGGGATGGAGAGCCTGACCTGATCATTTCCATTGTCCTTTCATGTTTTCTCTCCTCTTTTCTATACTAGACTATACTTGAATATTTTCTTATTTTTTATCCTAATCTCTGGATAATTAAATAAACCTGTGTTAACCCCAGGAAGCGCTTCCTTGGTCTCTTTTTGTCTTTGTTGCAGTCTAAATAGTGCTACCAGTTGTCTGGTTCTTTTAAGGTACCGGGGTCGAGGGGACTGCATTTGTGTAAGTAGTGCTGACCGTGATTAGAGACTCTGCAGGCAGCACAAAAAAGCACAAACACCGTCTACAATCTTACAAAAATACAAGTCCAGGTGAAGACGTCCAAGTGCTCGTCAGGGACGTCTTTTTTCCTTTTTAGAGTATGGGCGAAGGACATGCTCATCAGGGACGTCTTTTTTTCTATTTAGAGTATGGGTGAAGGATGTCCTTTGCTATGCCTCCGTCCTTGCAACGGCAGTTGAGGACGTCCAAAATGTGGATGTTTCTGTGAGAAGGACGTCCATGCCTGGATGTTTCTGTGAGAAGGACGTCCATGCCTTTGCTGTGCCTCCGACACCCCTTTTATTTATTTGGATTCTGGAACACAAGTAGCAGCAGTGGGATTTGAACCGGCCACCTCTGGATTGCAAGACCAGTGCTCTAATCACTAGGCCACTCCTCCACTCCCTTGAAATTTGGCCATCCCTTTGGGGGGGAGGGGGGCAGTTCAGGATGTCCAAAATGTTTGAAAGAAGGACATCTATGCCTTTGCTATGCCTCCGCTGACACACATATACCTCCCCCCCAAGGTACCTGCATGCTGCTGCGATGGACCTGAGTATGGCATTTCAGGCTGGCAAAAAAAGCTTTTAAAAGTTGTTTTTTTTCGGGTGGGAGGTGGTTAGTCACCATTGAGGGAGTCAGGGGAGGTCATCCCCGATTCCCTCCGGTGGTCATCTGGTCAGTTCGGGCACCTTTTTGAGGCTTGGTTGTAAGAAAAAATGAACCAAGTAAAGAAAAAATGAACCAAGTAAAGTCGCCCAAGTGCTCCTCAGGGACGCCCTTCTTTTTTCCATTATTGCTCGAGGACGCCCATCTGTTAGGCACGCCCCAGTCCCGCCTTCACTATGCCTCTGACATGCCCCTGGGAACTTTGGGACGCCCAAAATCGGCTTTCGATTATGCCGATTTGGGCGACCCTGAGAGAAGGATGCTCATCACCCGCTTTGTGTCGAAAGATGGGCACCCTTCTCTTTTGAAAATAAGCCTGTTTTCTGCTTATTTTCGAAGGAGATGGCCAGTCATCTTCTGACACAAATCAGGAGATGGCCGGCCATCTCCTGAACCCAGCCAAATCGGTATAATCGAAAGCCGATTTTGGCCGGCTTCAACTGCTTTCTGTCACAGAGCCGGCCAAAGTTAAAGGGGGCATTTCGGCAGGGTATGGAAGGCGGGACGGAGGCGTGGCTACGAGATGGCCGGCTTCAGCCGATAATGGAAAAAAGAAGGCCAGCTCTGACGAGCACTTGGCCGGCTTCACTTGGTCCACTTATTTTTAGGACCAAGCCTCCAAAAAGTGCCCCAACTGACCAGAGGACCACCGGAGGGAATCGGTGATGACCTCCCCTTACTCCGTGGTCAGCAGCCCCCTCCCAACCAAAAAAAAAAATTAAAAATTATTTTTTTGCTAGCCTCTATGCCAGCCTGAAATGTCATACCCAGCTCAATGACAGCAGTATGCAGGTCCCTGGAGCAGTTTTTAGTGGGTGCAGTGCACTTCAGGCAGGTGGACCCAGGCCCATACTCCCCTACCTGTTACACTTCTGGTGGTAAATGGGAGCCCTCCAAGCCCCCCCCCCCCAAACCCACTGTACCCACATGCAGGTGCCCCCCTTCATCCCTAAGGTGGTGTACAGTTGTGGGGAGTGGGTTTTGGGGGCTCAGCACACAAGGTAAGGGAGGTATGCACCTGGGAGCAATTTTTGAAGTCCACTGCAGTGCCCCCTAGGGTGCCCCGTTGGTGTCCTGGCATGTGAAGGGGACCAGTGCACTACAAATGCTGGCTCATCCCACGACCAAATGCCTTGGATTTGGCCGGGTTTGAGATCGCCGCCATTAGTTTCCATTATCGCTGAAAACCAATGCCAGCCATCACTAAAGCCGGCCCAAATGTTGAAATTTGGCCGGCTCCGACCATATTATCGAAACGAAAGATAGCCGACCATCTTGTTTCGATAATATGGTTGGGGCGCCACTTTACGGGGCCGGCCTTGAAGATGGTCGCCCATATAGCTGGCCGGCCCCGTTCGATTATGCCCCTCTATGTCACCTAGTGGCTGCTCCCTTTTTCACCCTCCCTTTTCAGAGCAGAAATGTATAATCTGTTTCTTTACCTTTCTGATCATGAGTTTGTCTATTCACTATTTTTCTCCTCTTAGATTGTACTTTGTAAACTGCTTTGTTGCTCTTGGTAATGAAGGTGGCCAATTGAATTAATAAACCTTAAAATCCTAAATTCCATAGAATAAAAATTAAAAAGAAACATAGAACAGAGCCTGAGTAATTACCATGGCAGCCATATTTTGAATCCTTTCAAGTTGCTCAAAGTCTTTTGGAGTAAGCTCATATTATAGGGGCAATGCAACAGTTCAAGTGGTTAATATTTGTTTTTAGAAATTAAAATACCAATATTCAAATCAAAAAGTTAGGAAAGAGGAGACATACCTCTGGTGCCATGAATGCAATAGTCCCCAATAACTGTCCCTGAAATTCTCCAGCACCTGTTCCTTTTGAAGCTAACCTGGCTGCTGCTCCAAAATCAGCAATTCTTAATCTTTGTCCAGTGCTGTCAATTAGTAGATTAGCACCTAATAAAGAAAGCACAGATAT
This sequence comes from Microcaecilia unicolor, assembly GCF_901765095.1. Lineage (NCBI taxonomy): Eukaryota > Metazoa > Chordata > Amphibia > Gymnophiona > Siphonopidae > Microcaecilia > Microcaecilia unicolor. The sequence goes on along the minus strand of NC_044032.1, from coordinate 97,438,736 downwards.
TACAGTTTTGTTTTGTTTTTTTCTTGCTTCTAGCCAATCACTTTCAGAGTCCATGCTAATGGTAGGCTGTTACTTTTTCCTTAACCAATACAGAGGACATTGATGAGTATTTCTGAAGGCCTGCTAACTCTTATAAACATATGTTTTCCAATATTACTGGGAATTTGCACATTGCCGACAGGTTTAATATATTCCAAGAGCGAGCATGTGCAGTAATAATATCTTTGTAGTCTGCTGCGATTCTGTTTAGGACATCAACTATGTATGCATTTCTCTTTCACATTCTTTAGACCAACCTGGATTCACATCAACAAAAATTGTCCTGTCCTAGTGGTCATATCAAGGGCACCTTCCTATTTGGTTATCGGTACAGGGGGAGGGAGGGGTATTGAGAAAGAAGATGGATGTTCCTAGTCTTCAGAAACACAATTAAAAATGTTTAAAATCAACTGATTAATCCCAATTAAAAATGTTGATTGAATAGCTATAATTATGAAATATTATACTTCTAGAACTAAGAAAAATTCATATACATTTTTGACACCCCCCTTCTCTCCCACCAAGGGTATTTCAATCTTAAGCTTCTCATATTCTGACAACAAAACTTTGGCATAAAAGTTCAGTCAAGATTTTTAAATAGTACAAAGGTTTTGACATCTCTATTTAATATGCCATGCTATTGAGCAAAGTGGCATTGCTTGTTTCAGCTATGTTTGCCAACTTTGGTCATGAGAAAAGAGAAAATGTCAAAATTGATTGGGTGGGGGGGGGGGGGGGGGGTTTCTAGATAAGATATTGTGTTTTGGTTATATACCTATTTTTCATCAATTGTCTGGTGTTAATACTGTGAGTGGTTTCTTTTCTGAATGATATTTTCATATGTAGGTAGTTATTTGTGTATATTCTACAATATCTTTTCTTCCCTCTTGTTTACTATTTGATGTAAATATGCAATTGCTACAATAAAATTTGACAAATATTTTAAACAGATTCATAAAATTGTTCACATATAGTGTAAAAGGAACTAATGCCTTTAAGCAAGGGTTCTTCTGGAAGTGCTCAAGGCCTGAGCAGGAATAATTATAATCAGATCTTTGCATTTAGGATAAATAAGAATGGCATTAGGTGCTAGTAGTGGTCCCATGACATTTAGTTCACATATTTTCTTCAGTCATAAAATCCTGTTTCTTTATCATTTATTAACAACTTTTGATATACTGCCCTAAATCAAAGCATCTGGTTTGCTCCTAATCAGGGTCAATTCATTCTTTGACCAACTGTTTCTTATTCTTGTTCATATCTTGATTATAAGTAGGCAAGGCTATGCAACTTCTGTGTTCAATGGCTTACCTCAGTATTCTTTTCATTGTCTTCTATCCAGAATGTAGCTATTAGGTTTATAACAAAAGCCCATTGCACTGACCATATTACCTCTCTTCTAAAGGAAGCCCATTCGCTTCCAATTAATTTTCACACAAAAGTTTAACATTTTGGTATTAGCATAAAAGTTTTTTTAACACTATCACAACAATTGGCCCCTTATGTTACCATTCTTTGCGATCTCTGTGTTCTGCCCCCATATTCTTGGTAGCAGGGTGCATTGTTATGTATATTATTCAATTACATTGTCTGTGTATACATAGCATTGGGGCTCATCTTGAAAGCACTTAGACTTGCAAAGTTTCATAGTAACCTATGGAACTTTGTAAGTCTAAGTGTTTTGAAAATACGCCTCTATGTAAGTTTGTAAGTCTAAATGCTTTGAAAATACGTCTCACTATGTACTAGGGTTGCTATCCCTATAGTTTGCAGTATCCTATGATTGACTCCTTGTGAGCTTTCTCTATTGGCTCTTAGGCCCAGATGCACAAAGGTCCCGTTAAGAATCTGTCTGTATTAACAAATCGGTAAACATTTACCGATTCGGAAACACAGAGGAATTCACAAAGAGAATTGCATGCAAATGAGCTGCTCATTGCTTTTGCGACCTAGCTCATTTGCTTGCGATATAGGGGAAACCAGTCATTGAGCTGAGCATGCGCAGAACAGTCAATCACTATGTGTGGCTGCTCTGCGCATGCTACAGACGGTTCTCATACACGCAGTAGATGTACCTTTTTTTTTTTCCAAGCACAAAAGCGGGTTTTTTTTTTGGGGGGGGGGGGGGGGAGGAGCAGACCTGTGTTGGGGCTCCCTGCCTCCCCGCTGCTGGGAAAAAGTGGGAAAAGCCTCTCTGCTGCTCTCAGCTCTCATTTTCTGTAAGGAATCAGCAGCAGGGCTTGGTTCCACCCCCAGCTGTTCCTGCTGCTTCCTTCTATTGGCTGGCTGACATCCTGTAACGCCCATCTCCCTGAAGATGGACTCTCATTGGCTGGCAGCTGTCCCAACTCCTCCTCCCTGCAGGCATCCTAGTACGCCCATCTCCCTGAAGATGGACTCTCACTGGCTGGCTGCTGTCCCAACTCCTCCTCCCTGCAGGGCTTCCTTGATGACATCACTCTAGAGCTGTGAACTGATTGGATCCAAACTTCCTGGTGTCCCCCTCCAGTAGTGAGTGGCGGGACATCCCAGGCTGACACTGTCCAACTGGGTTAGTCCCTCTCTGCTGTGCTTCTAGCATGGGAGGTGCGGTTTCCCATAGATGCTGTTTGATGGACCCTTGTCTTCCTTGCATTTTTGGTAAGACACCATTACTTTTATGCTTTACATTTTGGTACTGTCCCCCCCCCCCCCCTCCAATTTTTTGCCAGTAAAATGTAATTTGAAAAAGAAGCATGACACGGCTTTCATACACGCAAAGAAGCTGCGTGTAAGGCAGTGTACTTTTTTTTTGTGGTCCATCTTCCCTGCCTTCGCCTACTTGTGACAATGAAGTGACAACTCCAGACCTCCCGTTAAACTTTCCATGGTAAAGGTAGGGACTGCTTTTGTGCATGGGGTCAGAAATGGCTGTGCATCACCTTGCATGCACATTATAATAGTAATTAGCTCATTATAATAGCTTTGCATTCCATTTTCGTTAGCTGCTACCATGACAGGAAAATGGGTGGAGAACCCTTTTGTGCATGTCTGGTTTTATTACTTGCTCGCTAAACCGGCTAGAACTAGTTTAAAAACCACATTGCTGGCTCATTAGGTTTAGTGCATCTGACCCTTAATTCTGAGCTAGGGCCAGCCCTCCCTCTCTGCTCCTGGGGGCTGTGTGAGAGAGTCTCTGTCTTCCTAGCTTACCTTTGTGATCAGCAGCTCTTCTAGGGACTGATACCTCCTTAATCTACTGTGATTCCATCAAAATATTTCACCAATTGATTCCCAATATTCCCACACTTTCCCCTTTGAGTATTACAGCTTTTCCTCTCAGCTGGGCTGAGGTTCTGGCTATCTCTTTGTCTCTGAGGTGGCTGGACACAGATTCTGTTTTGCAGAAGAAAACAATTCTTTCCAAGCAACTGAACTGTAAGTTGATTTTCTTTGCTATGATTGCTACATTAAAGAACAGTTGGATTAAGAACATTAACATTATGACTTACATCCCGTTACTACTTTACAATTCTAAGTGGGCTACATCCATCAAGATGCCAGAACACTTATCTGGGAATTACAATAGTTGATCCTTGTATAACCTCCAAAACTAAGCACCTATTTCTTTAAAAGAATTAAGAGTCTACTGGTAAAACTTTTGCTTGGGAAAGGTTTATTTGGCTGTTGAAGCTTTGTGACCTCATCAAGTCTAGAACAGCACACTCAGAATCAAAATTGCTTAACATTAGCACGTCTGTCTCAGGCACAACTAGACTCTATGAGACAGTCAGCCTTTTTTTTTTTCTTAGCTCAAGCAATGGAATGTGTTCCCTCCTTATCTAAGGTTCAAAAAGGATATGAAGACATATTTCTTCAACTCGGCCTTCCCAGATGACTGATGCAGTTGACAGGTGGCACTAGTTGATTTTTGTTTTGCTTTCTTATTTATTAATTCATAACAAATGTTTTATTTAGCAAATTATAATTATGTTTTAGTCATATTTAAGCAGCAATATAAAAACCACTCTGGTTCTCCTTGCATGAAGAGTGATATATCAAACACTATGAATAAATATAATTATATATATATATTTTATTTTTGTTACATTTGTACCCCGCGCTTTCCCACTCATGGCAGGCTCAATGCGGCTTACATATTGTATACAGCTACTTATTTGTACCTGGGGCAATGGAGGGTTAAGTGACTTGCCCAGAGTCACAAGGAGCTGCCTGTGCCTGAAATGGGAATCAAACTCAGTTCCTCAGTTCCCCAGGACCAAAGTCCACCACCCTAACCACTAGGCCACTAGATATATAATTATGCATGCACAGACCTATATTGAGTAATCAAGAAAATGCCCATGGGCAGATGGCGTTGTGCCTTCTCTGGCTGTTAATATTACACTGTGGGATATTTCAAGCCTCCAAACTATTTCTTTAGTATTATCCAATAAACCTTTTTTTTTTTAACCAGAGGGCAACCATAACTCCTGTTTGCACACATATAATATTCAATTTCTGAAAGGTTTTCAAGTGCTCCAAATTACTGTTTGCTAGATAAATTTGCTAGAGCTAATTTTCAGACTAAAGCCTGAGCATGAAGCCCCTTTACATGAACTCCCCAACCGAGATGATCTGGGAAATTCTAGAACAGTAAGCCTGACATCGGTGCTGGGCAAAATGGTAGAGAGTACTTATAAAGGACAAAGTTATAGACAATATACATAAGCATGGATTAATGAGACAAAGCCAACATAGATTTAGTCAAGGGAAATCTTGCCTCACCAATCTACTACATTCCTTTGAAGGGGTGAACATGTGAATAAACATGTAAGTTGGTCGATATTGTATTTTGGGGTTTTCAAAAGGCATTTGACAAAAGTACCTCATATGAAAGATTCCTCAGGTGATTAGAAAGTCATGGGATAGGAGGTAATTTCCTATTGTGGATAAAGAACTGGTTAAAAGAAAGAAAACGGAGCGTAGGGTTAAATGGTCAGTATTCTCAATGATCTAGATATGGGAATACCTAGTGAGGTAATTAAAACTGCTGATCTCGAAGCTATTTAATCACAAGAGGACCTTGTCATGAAATGCCTAGCCACCTGCCTGGGGCTACCCTGCGGCCACTTAGATGGTCTATCCCCAGCACAGCTCAGGTCCCCCTGCACCTGCTGCTTGTGCTCTACATTAGCACCCTCCTCCTACTGACTGGGTCCCAACTGCCTCTGGGTGAGTCTCCCACTCTCAAATTATCCCCAGTGATTTCTAAGCTATTGGAGCCACACTCCCAGTGGTCTCACAGTTCCCAGAAAGCACTCACAGACCCAACACACAAACCACCAGGACTCTTTATCAGTCCAGTCAGGCAGAGTCAATGAACTAAAATTGTTTATTTTCTAGAAAATTAGAACAATGAACAAAAAATGTGCAATCGGCAAACATTAACAGGTAACTAAAATATGGATCAATAACAACACTAACTAAACATATGTTTACTTTCTAGAAAGTATCTGGGAAGATCAGGGCATATAGCTGCTCACCAGTTATCATAAGTATTGCCATACTGGGAAAGACCAAAGGTCCATCGAGCCCAGCATCCTGTTTCCAACAGTGGCCAATCCAGGTCACAAATACCCGGCAAGATCCCAAAAATGTACAAAAATATTTGTACTGCTTATCCCAGAAATAGTGGATTTTCCCCAAGTCCATTTAATAATGGTCCATGGACTTTTCCTTTAGGAAGCCGTCTAAACCTTTTTAAAACGCTGCTAAGCTAACCACCTTTACCACAAATATCAAATATAACCGTTTTACAGGGCTTCAGCAAAAAGCTTTCTCTGTTTTCTCCGGGGCTGAAACTGGAGCAAAAGCTCCAAATGAAATGAGCTCCTAGGCCAATCAGAGCCCAGAACAACAAGTTTCTAAAATAGCTGGTTACATCACTACAGGCATTTCCTTTACCTATGTGCTATCTAAAAAGAAAGAACACTCATTCCTCTGTAACAGTTTTAAATATAAACATGCACCACCTGCTGGCCAAACTTGAGAAATACACTTCAAGAACTATTCAATATAATTTACAGGCTTAATACCCACTGTTTTGTCACAGACCTTATGACACTGGGCATCCAAATAGTAGATGTCTAAATGTGAGCAAGTGCAAAGTGTTGCATGCGGGAAACAGGAACCCAAATTATTGCTATGTAATGCAAAGCTCCACATTAGGAGTCACCACCCAGGAAAAGAATCTAGGTGTCACCTTCTGCTCAGTATGCAGTAGTGGCTAAGAAAAATGTTAGGAATTATTAGGAAAGGACTGGAGAATAAAACTGAGAATGTTATAATGCTTTTGTATTGCTCCATGGTATGACCGCACCTCGAATACTCTGTGCAATTCTGGTCACCACATCTCATAAAAAGATATAGCAGAATTAGAAAAGGTACAGAGAAGGGCGACTGAAAATGATAAAGGGGATGGGACTTCTCCCTCCTTCCAATGAGGAAAGGCTGAAGAGGCCACAGCTCTTTGCAGAAAAGATGGCTGAAGGGAGATATATGATAGAGGCCTATAAAATCATGGGAGGAGTGGAACACGTAGCTGTGAATTGCTTGTTTACTCTTTCCAAAATTACAAGTACTAGGGGGCACACAATGAAGTTACTAAGTAGTAAATTTAGAACAAATCAGAAAAAAAATATTTCCTCACTCAATGTGTTAATTTAAGCTTTAGATTTCATTACCAAAGAATATGGTAAAAGCAGTTAGTGAGGCAGGGTTTCCTACAAGAAACAAATCATAACCCGAATTAAGGTGGACTTGAGGAAATCCACTGCTTATTCCTGAAATAAGCAACAAGGAATTTTACTCTTTGAGATTTCAAAGGTACTTGCGACCTGGATTGGCCACTGTTGGGAAAACACGATACTATGCTTGATGGATCTTTGGTTTGTCACAGTATGGGGTACTCATGTACTTGCCTGTCTAACATCAATTCAAGAATGGGCTAAACACAACAAACTTTGCCTGAACCAAAGTAAAACCAAAACTTCTCAAGTGGATACATACCTGACATCAAAATCTCTTTTAGGAAGTACGAACTCCACCTCAAATCACAAGTCAAGAACTTGGGAATACAGTCAAATTCAACACTTACTCTGATTCAACAAATCCAAGCAACCGTCAAGAGCTGCTTCTACTATTTGCGACAGCTACGATACCTCTCTCCTTACATCGAGAAGGTAAATCTTATCCCAGTTGTCCATACCATGATAACATCAAGACTGGACTACTGCAATGCACTATACAACGGTCTGACTACATAGGGTCTTACACCAGCTCCAACTGATTCAGAATGCTGCAGCAAGACTCACAGAAGGTTGTAAGTGATGTGACCACATCACACCATTTTTGCAAAACCTTCATTGGCTACCAGCACAATACAAAGCTAAATTTAAAACTCTATGTCTGATCTTCAAGGCCCTTAAAAGAAATGGATCTGAGTACCTGAAAAATAGGATGATCTTCTACACACCACCAAGGACACTAAGGTCTTCTCAAGGACTATCAATAACCACACCCTCTCCAAAAGACAATATATGATGCGATACCTGCAAGCGAGCCTTCTCTGGAGTAGCCCCCACACTCTGGAATGAACTCCCTGAAAGGCTCTGCTTAACACAAGACTATCTCTACTTCAGGAAGCAGGTAAAAGCTTGGCTCTTCAACCAGCTTTAATGGACGAAGTAACTAACTTGAAAGTCTCACTCACACACAAGGAGCGACACAGGCTGCACACACTGCAGCACAACATGTTTATCCACTCCTACCCTAGCTGAGATAATATTTAACCATCTCTCTGACCTCATTGGCTTTTGCTAAATTAGTCACTTTATTTTTTAACTCCTCTTACTCTCTTACCTATCTATATGTTCCATCTTTGCTTATACCCTTCACTGTCAATTAAAATGTTCTATTGCGTATTGTGTTGACATTGTTTAGTATACTATGCCATACTTTGTATTGTTATTTTAATATTTTTATCGCTATAATTGCCTATTGCTGTTTTATTCTTACTGTACATCGCCTTGAGTGAATTCCTTCAAAAAGACAGTAAATAAATCCTAATAAAAAAAAAAAATACATAGGACTGTTTCCTTGTCCTGATGAAGCATATGTTACTGCTATATTTTAGGTTTTCACCAACATAGGTACTATTGAATCTGCATGTGGGCTTTTTGTTTTGTTTTTATGAGTCTATAACAAACAATATTGTATATACTCGTCTATATGTTGAGAAATTTGACATCAAAAACCCTTCAATAGACCATGGGTCACTCTCATTAGTGCCATAGCACTCTTGCTATTGCTAGCTTTACAGAAGTACGGTAGACAGACTCTGGCCGTGCTGAAGTTGCTTGAAAGAATACAACCAGTGCTATATATGTCCCTAGTGTGGGAAGAACTCTTAATTCAGGGTGATCTTGTACAGTGTTCAAATTCAAGACAAGCGGTGTGGAGATGTGCAAGTGATACTGGGGAGTGATAAAAATAAACAGCAGTGACTTTAAAATCTGTAAATGTACTGACTGGTTGAAAGTTTGTGCCAAGCATGTACATTGTAAGGAGGGCATGCCTGCAGAGAAGTGTATATGACAATTATCAGGTGACGGGCAAAAGCTATTTGACTGGCTGACGGCTCAAGCAATAGATTCAGCCAAGATGTGTGGAAAGAGTTGGCGAGTGAAACTGATAGCTTTTGCTTTTTTTTTTGTAAAGAAAAACAGAAGTGTGTGAGTGTAGACCTATTGAAAAATTTGGTTATCATAGATTAAAATCTGATGATTTAGCTGTTTCTGTCTAGCTTTAAGACTGTTCTGATCCTCTTGAAATCTGTGAAGCTGTAGGCTACAGGAAGGGGGATGGGTTTGGGAAAGGCAGGAGAGATGCTGGAGGGGAGGGAGGAAAGGGCAGCAATGTAGGACCCGGGTCTTGACTTATACACAGGTCACAGATTTTTTGCCATTTTTAGTCCCAAAACTGCCCTCAAATTAAACACAAGATTTATAGATGAGTATATCCAGTAAATGTTTTCATAATTTACTCCTGTGATATGTTCATCAATAAAACTGAACCCATGTTCATCATTAAAATTGAACCTATTAAAATCAGAAGCTCTGTGGTGATCAAAAAAATAAAGCCTCCACTATCTTGTTAAGACTGCTGAAATTGTGGAGGTAAAAGATTCAGTTCACTAGCACCCCCCTCCCACTGACTGGGTCCCAACCGCCTCTGGGCAAGTCTCCCGCTCTCAAATTATCCCCAGTGATTGCTAGGTTACTGGAGGCCACAGTTCCCAGAAAGCACTCACAGATCCAACACACAAACCACCAGGATTCTTTATCAGTCCAGACAGGCAGAGTCAACAAACTAAATCAGGTTTATTGTCAGAACTTGAACAGTGAAATAGAAAAAGTGCAATCAGCAAAACAGTAACAGGTAACTGAAATATGGATCACTTATAACATTGACTAAACATTTGTTTACTTTCTAAATGGCGATCAGCAAATATGCTGCTCACAGATTATCAAATATTACTGATCACAGGACCTCAGCAAAAAGATCTCTCTCTTCTCCCTGGCTAAGTCTGAGGAAAACGCCAGTAAAATCCAAATGAAATTGAACTCCTGGGCCTGCAGACTGCCTTTCCAAAAGGCTTAAACAAAGAGAACAGTCTTGGTTCTGCAGCAGCTTCAAAACATAAACATGCACCACTTGCTGGCCAAACTAGAGAAATACACTTCAGGAAATAATTAAGGCAGTTTTACAGGCTTAAAAAAACCCACTGTTCTGTCTCATTGTTCACTCATGTACACTGCCAAGTTGGATTACTGTAGCTCATTAGATGTTGGCCTGACAAAAATTCTACTGGGTCATCTTCAGTTAATTCACAAGCAGGTTCAAGAGATCATGTGCTTCCTATTTAGAGGTTCTTTGCTGGCTCCTAATGGTTCGTGCAGTGGGCTGAGATCATGTGGAACCAAGTTCAATTACCACTGCAGCTCCTTGAGATTCTGGGCAAGTCACTTAACCCTCCACTGCCCCGGGTACAAAAATGTGGGTTATGAGCCCATTAAGCACACGGAAAGGTACTTGCACGTAAACCGCTTTGGTTGTACCACAGAAAGGCTGTATATCAAACCCATGACACTTTAAATTTAAAGTTGTATGTCAAAGTTTCAAATGTATTCAAGGTGTGCCACCCTGTTTGCAAGACTTCTTGGCTGTATGTATCCTTCAGGCTCGGGCCCACTACAGTCCTTGCAATAAAGTGTCCTTCAGCTGCCACCCGCCCCCCCCCCCTTTTTTTTTTTGTGTTTAGACTTGAGGAATCTCAGTGAACTGCATTTTCTTATGTATCTTAAAGACAATGGAATGAAGTCCCCAATGGAGTCCCCAATGGACCTTCAATCAGAACTTCTTAGAAAAATCATGATAAACTTCTTTGAAGACTTGGTTATTTTCTGAATTGTACTAATGCTATGCCATGTTTTTAATCTGTTTTGCCTAGTTTTATTTCTTATGTAATTTGCACATAGATCATGGATCTGAGGTAATTCATATCAACTGGTGGTTCTTACTTAAGTATTTCCATGAGTATTCGGTATTTAACAGGTTACTGAAGTCCCCCAGACTAAGAATGAACCTCAGCTGAATTTAAGAGTTATTTGCAAGAGATTTTAGAAGTTCCAGGGTCTTCTCTCCCCTCTATATCATCTGCTTATTATTTTACTTTCAAAAACAAATCTCAGTGTGAGAGGGGGTGATTTGAAGCCTAGAGCTTCTAACTCATTAGGTGAGCTCTCTGCAGAACTATTACCCGAGACAGTGAGCAAAGTCTCCTTATTGGTGACTATGAGGTCCTTTTACTAAGCTGCGGTAAAAAGTGGTCTGCGGTAGTGCAAGCAGATCTTTTGGGTGTGCACTGGGCCATTTTTTTTTTTTACTACGTCCAGGAAAGAGGGCCTTTTTTTTAAGGGACTGGAAAATGGATGTGCACTAAATTTGAAACCAGAACGTGTCCATTTTCAGCCTGAGACCTTACCGCCACCTACTGACCTAATGGTAAGGTCTCACATGCTACCCACGAGGTAGCACATAGGACACGCCAACTGCTGTTTACTGCGGGATTTGGTGCGCACCCTTGTAAAAGGGCCCCTATGTTGTTTGATCCTGATCAAGACCCAATATTTCTTTCCTTTAAGATAAGAAGTTTTGGGCTCATGTAATTAAGATGTTTCCAGATATGCCTTTTGATACTCAGTCTTGCTGTCACTTTCCTTCCGTAAGGCCTCAGGAGCAACTTTGTCTTGAAATATCCTTATAAGCATAACACTATATGCTTCTAATCCATATGGGTTATTTTTCTTTAATTTAGTCAGCTGAAGGCTTTTTTGCCACCCAGATATAAAGACAACAATGCTAATGGAGATCCTGATGATGACTGAGTTTTGATGTTTTTTGGAATTTTGCAGTTAACAGCTGGCATTTTCAGTTTGCTAGATTTGGAAGTGTTTTCTTTTTTCACCATTTGATTTCCATATTCTGTCTTGTTTTTGGTTGGTGGACTTTTTTTGTTGTTCTATTACACTGTCAATTGAAATATTCATTAAAGAGAATAGAATAGGGGGTCACGTGATGCCGTACTGAAGAGCGGGCATGTGTGAGACGAGCTCCTGGGCCCTGGATCCTAGAACCCACTCTTCACCGTTCTTCACCTCTGTGATTATTTCAGTCTACCATCCAACTTCTCCAGAGATTCAGATTCTCCTGATCTGTCAGGCATATTTTTTGTAAACAGGCAACGTCCACCCCCTGCCACCGGATCTTTGTTAAGATATTTCACTGGGGACGAAATGCCTCCCATGTAACTATCTGGCAACTAGAGGTCGACATCCTCTGAAAAAGCAGAATCCCAAATAAATGACAAAGGATTCAAAAATGGATGGATTGGGGTTCCCAGTCTCCACCCCAACCCAGAAAATACATTCAACTCCCACCTGCAACTCAGAAGACCATACAGTATAATACCAGTAAACAGAGTGAGAGGCAATCCCTCCCCATCTATCACAATCCCAGCCCCCCACCCCTCCCCTCAAAATGAACAGTCATCTTCCCAATCCTAAACACTCTCCATTGTGAGCCATCCCATCCCCCCAAAGCACCCACCCCCAATAATTTCCGCAGCATGATCATGCAGTGAAAAGGGAGCAGACCATGAAATGATGCTAGGGGCCCTGTACCCCACAACCCTCCTGTCCAACGATTAAACACAGCTGATAAGCAGAAATGAACGTAAATCCCAACTCACCAAAAGAAACAAGTCCCCCCCCCCCCCCCCCGGGGCCACAAGCAAATGCAATAAACCAAATAGTACTAAAGAACAGGTGTATAGAGAATTCTCATACACAAATAACCCAATGCAGGGCTTAATTCTGTCAGGTGCCGGCTGGCTGAGATGCTGCCCATTGCTCCAGGCAAACCTTTGCTGCATCAGGGGAGTCAAAAGTGCACCAACTGCCATTATAGTAGACTTTTAGAACTGCTGGGTACAGCAGCATGAATCGCTGGCCTTTCTTGTGGAGGGCTGTGCATATGGGGGTGAACTGTTTACAGCTGTCATGCAAAGAAACCGAATAGTCTTGGTAAGCGTGCACCAACTTATTCTGCTTTTACATAGAAACATAGCAACATGACAGTAGATAAAAGGCCAAATGACCCATCCAGTCTGCCCATCCTCTGTAACCCCCCATTCTACCTGTTCCTAAGCGATCCCACGTGCTTATTCCGTGCCTTTTTTAATTCTGGAACAGTCCTAGACTCCACCACCTCCACCAGGAGGCCCATTCCACGCCTCCACCACCCTTTCTGTGAAATAATACTTCCTTAGGTTACTCCTAAGCCTATTCCCTCTTAACTTTGTCATATGCCCCCTCATTCCAGAGCTCTCCTTCATTTGAAAAAGGCTCTCTTCCTGTACATAAATGCCCTTGAGATATTTAAACGTTTCTATCATGTCTCCTCTCTCCCAGCGTATACATGTTGAGGTTGATAAGCCTGTCCCTATAATTTTTGCATTCAAGACCGTTTTGCCAGTAACCGTGAAGAATTTCCACTTTGTGTAAATAATGGTGTACTTTGATGAATATAGTGCGAGGCTGCTGCCTGCCCTCCTGAATGTGGGCAAGTTGATGCCCTCTTTCTAGGCTGAATGACCCTATGCTGTCGGATAAAGTAAATTCTTTGCAAAGCCAGTTCTAATACCGAAGGGAGGCAGTGGTCCGAAATGTGCTCTGGTAAACCTACAAGTCTCAAATTACTCCTCCTCGAGAGATTCTCTAGATCATCAATTAGGGACACTCGATGCTTCACTTGTTGCTCCAGAGACACCAGGGTCTCATTTACATACATGTCAGCGTCCTCAATCTTCAATTCCCAGGTCTCAAGCTCTCCCAAACGGCTATTGGTTTCCATCATAAAAGACTCCAGGTGGCCCAATTGCCCAGACATCTGTCCAAGTCTGGTCTCCAATTCTCATTCCACAGCAAGTTGTTGAAGCTGTGCTTCGGTAAATAAAGAAACAAACATTCACTGGAGGCTGCGCCATCTTAGTGTCACAAGACTGGGGTAGGACTTTCTCCTTTTTAATCCCCTCAGGGGATATGACACCACCTGATTTTGTGACATATTTGTCCATATGCCGAGAGGGAACAAGTGGGGAGCAAAGCTGCATTCAAACGATGCAATTACAGCAGGTTAAGAGGGCAAAGAAAGCATGGGGACCCCAGAGAGGCAGAAACCATGTCTTTTCCCCTCATTGCATCACGTGGTCCTCCCTTTGATCACTTATTTAGATCATATTTTCATTAGACTGCTTTGTATAGAGACAGACCATGTGTATCTGGCTGTTTTAATAAGTTCTCACTACAAGGATGGCCTGGTTAGGAGTCCAGGCTGTTGGTCATCCTTTTGCTCAGTTCACTAGGACAAAGAGAGGGGGGGGTTACTTCCTTACACTGGAGATCACAATTTAACTGTTTTCTAGTTGAGCATTTACGTATCTGGTTCAAGGTTGTATTTTATTCTGTCATTTCTTTGATGTTTGTTTGTATCACTATTTGTGATCTAGAATAATAAAAAGTGTTTTTGAAGTAAAGAATAGAACATAAGAAAAAAAGCAGCATTTTCTGTACTGAAAGTACGTCTGAGGTTCTCTTACCTTTAATGTCCCTGTGAATAATCTGGTTCTCATGGAGGTAAGAAAGGCCACGCAGCAGCTGTTCAGTGTAATTTATAATAACCATTTCTTTGAAAGGTCCATACTTGCTGAGCAAATGGGCAATCGATCCACCTGAATGATAAAAAGTATCATTCAGCAGTGATTTACATGCCTTCAATCAAAACATATTAGCAGGTTTCCCTGCAGAAGTCATGGGGTTCATTTAACTTTACTATACAACGTAAATTATAGCTCTTAAATTAGTTTTCACAAGTACTTAGTCAACAAAGACCCTTCAGTAAATTTAATATCAAACCTTGGTTATGCAAAAATCAGTTAATAAAAAAAAAAAAAAGACCAAAACCAAACAAGATTAAAGTTAGCAACCCTGTGAAGAAGTCTATAGGATATTACTGCTTCCCCTTAACAATACTCCCTCACAGTTGCAGAACCACCTTAAATCTCACAGTCCTACCCACGGTGGGGAAGAAGGGGGGGGGGGGGGGGGGGAGGAGACAGACAGGAAGGCACGGCCAGAAGGGCATAGCCCAGGGAGTATAAAAACTCAGGGCACAGCTAGACTGAGGAGGCCCAAAGGGAAGACTTGGAGACCTACTGCTTATACCTCCACACACCTATATGTGACCCCTAGGTACTTACAGATGCGATACCCAGGTAGGCAAAGTTCATCTTGGAACTTGCAGAATTGTGGAAACCCAACCAGCAGCTGGCCTGTGATTGGTATCTAGCAAAAGACAGACCTATCTCTGGGTCCTAGGCCCAACACAAATACCTGGGTTCACAATCTAATAAGTGGTTCATATACAATTCAACTACAAATTTACAGACCACTTCTAAATATATTACAACATCCAACACTTTATTGTAGATCTTTAAATTTAAAACCCACTTAAAATAATATCAATTGGCTTAATTGCAGCTTAACTTGATCTCATGCTTCTAGCAGTCCTTACAGATATATTATTGAAGAACTCGCTGTCCTCCAATGCTTCAACCTTATAACTTGTCTTCTTGTCCCTTCCTCGGTGTCACAACCCGTTAGGTGAATAGTAGTCTTAAACCGCAATCTGGGCTGTTAATGTCCAATAGATTTTACTATTTCCATTATTTTATGTGGGTTATAAATTTAAAAGATTTACAATAAAGTGTTGGATGTTGTAATATATTTAGAAGTGGTCTGTAAATTTGTAATTTGGTCCTAGGCCCAAGGCAAGCTAAATATCCTGTTTTGAGAGACAGTAGAGCACACCATGGCCCTGCTGACGCAGGCCACAGGAGGACACTGTGAGTTTAAGAACTATTTGTCTTTACTTTCTCCCTACCTGTGAACAGGATTTTTCCCAACCCTTGGCAAATATACTACTTTATGTTCACCTTTAATCCGCTGTATTGCTCTTATCAGGGCTCTAGGTCCGAACTTCTCCTCAGTCCTACAGACCTAGACATGCTACATTAAATGTATACTCAGTATTTATCTGGGCAAGCAGTAAAAAGATTATCATAATTTGAATTAACGGGGCATCTTATTACTTTAAATTGTAAGAAAATTATATACCCAAACATGACATTTTGATTTCAAAATGGAACCAAATGTTGATTTTAGCATGCAATATATAAAATAGTGCTAAGCATGGCTTTTGAAAATGGAATCAGCCAGTTACCAAAAATTACCTGAACTTCTTACTTTGCTTCCCATGTTTGGATGAAGGCCTATCTATGCAAGTAGCATAACTTCTACAGGTTTTCTAGGACTTGCTCACAATTTTTTTTTTTAATGTTCATGCTAATAATTTGACATTTTCCCCTTCATTCATTCTATATATAATTTGTATTCTCCTCAAAAATCAAAAAGACATCATTTTTACCTGCCATCCACTCTATGAAGAGATTGTAGTTACTCTTTTCACATGTGGCGCCTAACATTCTAATGATATTCGGATGGCTCAGATGACTCATCATTCTTATTTCTTCCCTCAAGGCTTCAACCACCTCTTCTTGCTCAGATGTTGTGTTCCTCACGTAAGTCACCTATTTCAGGTATTAAAGAAGAAAAAAAAAAAACAAAGATAGCTCCCATGCAATGACCCTGAATGTCAAAAGAATGAGTGGACTCCATTTCCAAACACAGCTTTAAAAAAAAAAAAAAAAGCAAGAAAAGCATGTGTGTAGGTGTAATTTTGTAAAGGTTTTCTTCACTTGTAAAGCATGTTTTACATGTGGAAAAAGCTTTTTATAAAACTGCATGGTGGTACACTTGCAGTGACAAAGACAGCACATACGTATATACGTGCACTGTGAATAGGCATTCCTGGGGTGTACTCTGGGTGGTGAAGATGGAATTTCAATGTGCATGAATTTTTTTTTTAAATCAAGTACACAAGGTGAAAAAAACACATGCAAACATTTACACTTCCTACAAGGTATAAACATGTGAGTTGGCATTTGTTTTCTACAAGTGTACATATGTTTCCTTTATAAAATACAGTAGGATTAAAATAGGCACTTTTTTAGACTTCTCACATGTGTCCTGTTATAAAATCAGGCCCTTCATGCCACGTTTAGACTTGCAATTTTTAGGCTTTGTTTGTTTCAATATTTTGCAGCTACAGTAGGTAGGCAACAGAACCATATTTGTTCAGGGAACCCAAGTTTGTAATAATGCTCTCTCTTCTACTTTGAGGGATATAAAAGTTTGGATATAGATGACGCAGACAAACTGAAAATGAATGCAATGAAAAGGTAAAGGAGGGGGCACATTTTCAAATTTGGTGTCTGAGGGATCATTCTGTTACCTCTGAAGTACTACGTAAAAGTCTAATCTCACAATTTGTGTCTATTCTTTATAGCTCCCTGCATATATTTTGTATCTAAGCTGATATATCTAGTACTTCATTGTACTGTGTTTTCTGAGAAATATGCCATTTTCTCTTGTGACAACCAATAAATTAATGTTTATTGATTTTTATCTGTACAATGCTGGGATTTTTTTTTAAGTAATGGAAAGGGATATTGTTTTTATTTTATTTACGAATCAATTTATAATACTAATATAAGGGGGGATCTTGTTTTTAGATATTTCTTTCATTTACCAGGGAATGAAAGGTAAAATTATGTATCATACCTGTTAATTTTCTTTCCATTAATCATAGTTGATCAATCCATAGACTGGTGGGTTGTGTCCATCTACCAGCAGGTGGAGATAGAGAGCAAACTTTTGCCTCCCTATATGTGGTCATGTGCTGCCGGAAACTCCTCAGTATGTCGATATCAAAGCTCCATCCGCAGGACTCAGCACTTAGAGAATTACACCCACAAAGGGACACTCTGCCCAGCTCACCACCGCCGAAACGGGGGAGGGGAATTAACCCAGCTCATCCCCACACAAGTGGGGGAGGGGAATCTGTCCAGCTCATCCCCGCGGAGCGGGGGAGGGACACCACCCCGCCGATGCGGGGGGATCTGGCTTATCCTGCAACCGCAACCGCGGGAGGAGCTGACTGACCCTAACACCGCCGAAGCGGGAGGGGTACAAAGCTGCCCTACAGCCGCACGAAGCGGGAGGGAGTGCCGGCAGAATTTAAGTCTCAATTCAGCCCCGTAAAACGGAGGGGAGAGGAATGCAGCAGCTCACTGTAACACAAACTCGTCTCAACTCTTGAAGAATCCAAGTGAAAAAACTTGAACACGAAGTCCTCCTGAAGTAACTGAAGACTAAACTTGAACCTAAAATTCAACCAGAATATAAACAGTACAGATATCTGGGAGGGGCTATGGATTGATCAGCTATGATTAATGGAAAGAAAATTAACAGGTATGATACATAATTTTACCTTCCATATCATCATGCTGATCAATCCATAGACTGGTGGGATGTACCGAAGCAGTACTCACCCAGGGCGGGACATTGAAATCCCTGACCTCAACACTGAAGCTCCAAACCGGGCCTCCGCCCGAGCAGCCACAGTCAAGCGGTAATGCTTGGAGAATGTATGGGCCGATGCCCAAGTTGCCGCCTTGCATATCTCTGCCAAGGAGACAGACCCGGCCTCTGCCATCGAGGCCGCCTGAGCTCTAGTGGAGTGAGCCTTCAGCTGGATAGGCGGCACCTTCCCCGCGGCCACATAAGCCGCTGCAATGGCTTCCTTGACCCATCTTGCCACTGTAGGCTTAGCAGCCTGCAGACCCTTACAAGGACCTGCAAACAGGACAAACAGATGATCCGATTTCCGGAAATCATTGGTCACTTCCAAGTATCTGATGATAACTCGTCTCACATCCAGATATTTGAGAGCAGAGAATTCCTCTGGGTAGTCCTCCCTACGAAAGGAAGGGAGACAGAGCTGCTGATTCACATGGAAGCGAGAAACAATCTTGGGCAGGAAGGAAGGCACTGTGCGAATAGTCACTCCTGCCTCAGTGAACTGCAGAAAAGGCTCTCGACATGAGAGTGCCTGGAGCTCGGAAACTCTTCTGGCTGAAGTGATAGCCACCAAAAAGACTGCTTTCAACGTCAGGTCTTTCAGAGATGCCCTCGACAAGGGTTCAAAAGGCGGCTTCTGCAAGGCTCTTAGCACCAGGTTGAGATTCCACGCAGGCACCACTGAGTGCAGAGGATGGCGCAGGTGATTAACTCCCTTGAGAAAGCGCACCACATCTGGCTGCGAAGCCAGGGAAGCACCCTTCAGGCGGCCCCTGAAGCAAGCCAGGGCCGCTACCTGGACTTTAAGGGAACTGAGCGACAGGCCTTTCTCCAGACCGTCTTGCAGGAACGCCAACACTGAAGAAATTGGAGCAGTGAAGGGAGAAAGTGAGCCCGCTTCACACCACGCTGCAAAGGTACGCCAAACCCTGGCGTAAGCCGTAGAAGTAGAGCGCTTCCTCGCTCTCAGCATAGTGGCGATGACCTTGTCTGAGAAGCCCTTCTTTCTCAGACGCTGCCGCTCAATAGCCAGGCCGTAAGACCAAAGGGGGAGGGATCCTCCATCACCACGGGACCCTGATGTAACAGGCCCTGCTCCACTGGCAGCCGCAGAGGATCGTCGACTGAGAGCCTGATCAAGTCCGCATACCAGGGACGTCTGGGCCAATCCGGACCCACCAGAATTATCCGGCCTGGATGCTTTGCCACCCGGTCTAGCACCCTGCCCAACATGGGCCAGGGCGGGAACACATAGAGAAGCTCTTGTGTCGGCCACTGTTAGAGAAGAGCATCTACTCCCAGGGATCGAGGGTCCCGTCCTCTGCTAAAAAAGCGCGGCACTTGGCAATTGGCCGATGACGCCATCAGATCTAGGCTCGGCTGGCCCCAGCGCTTCGTGATGTCCAAGAACGCCTGAGCAGATAGCTGCCACTCTCCGGGCTCCAAGGTATGGCGACTGAGAAAGTCCGCCTTGACATTCATGACTCCGGCAATGTGGGCCGCTGACAGCTGTTCCAGGTTCGCTTCCGCCCACTGGCATAAATTCATGGCCTCCTTGGCTAGAGGGGCGCTCTTGGTACCTCCCTGGCGGTTGACATAGGCCACAGCCGTGGCATTGTCCGACAGGACCCGTACTGGCTTCAACGCCAGTACCGGGATGAACTCCAAAAGCGCCAACCGAATGGCTCTGAGTTCCAGGAGGTTGATAGACCACTTTGCCTCTGCAGGAGACCAGAGCCCCTGCGCTGTCCTTCCCAAGCAGTGGGCTCCCCAGCCCGACAAAGAGGCGTCCGTCGTGACGACAATCCACTCCGGGGTCACCAGAGGCATTCCTGCAGACAACTTGTCTGTCTGCGTCCACCAGCTCAGCGCCTTGCGCACTGCTGGGTCCAAGGGAAGGCGCACAGCATAATCCTCCGACATCGGAGTCCAGCGCTGCAGCAGAGAGTGTTGTAGTGGTCTCATATGAGCCCTGGCCCAGGGCACTACTTCCATCGTGGCCGTCATAGAGCCCAACAGCTGCACATAGTCCCAAGCCCGAAGAGGAGAGGCTACTAGGAACTGGTCCACCTGAGCCTGAAGCTTGACAATCCGATTGTCTGGCAGGAACACTCTGCCCACTTGGGTGTCGAATCGAACTCCCAGATACTCCAGGGACTGAGTTGGGCGCAGCTGGCTTTTCTCCCAGTTGATGATCCACCCCAGGGAGCTCAAAAGAGCAACCACCCGGTTCACAGCTTTGCCGCACTCTGCATAAGAGGGGGCTCGGATCAACCAGTCGTCCAGATAAGGATGGACTTGTACTCCTTCCTTCCTCAGGAAGGCCGCGATGACCACCATTACTTTGGAGAAGGTCCGCGGAGCAGTAGCCAACCCGAACGGGAGGGCTCTGAACTGGAAGTGTCGGCCCAGTACTGCAAAACGCAGAAAGCGTTGATGAGGAGGCCAGATGGGAATATGCAAGTACGCTTCCTTGATGTCCAAGGATGCCAGGTACTCCCCTGCCTTCACTGCCGCTATAACAGAGCGGAGAGTCTCCATGCGAAAGTGCCGAACTTTCAAGGCCCGATTGACCCCTTTGAGGTCAAGGATAGGCCGTACAGAACCTCCTTTCTTTGGTACCACAAAGTAAATGGAGTAACGTCCCTTGCCAAGCTGATTTTCTGGCACCGGAACGACCGCACCCAGGCGGATCAGATTGTCCAAGGTCTGCTGCACTGCCACAGCTTTGACCGGAGACTTGCAGGGAGAGAGTACAAACCCGTCTCTTAAGGGTCGGCAGAACTCTAGCTTGTAGCCGTCTCTGATGACTTCCAGCACCAAAGCGTCTGAAGTTATTGTGGTCCACTCGCCCAGAAACGAGGACAGCCGTCCTCCAATCTGCACTGGGGCGTGGACCGAGGCCCCGTCATTGGGTATGAGACCCTGGGGGAGGACCGGAGGGAGCACCTCCGGGTCGGCGGTCTCTGCGAAAGGAATGCTGCTTGGGGGAGAAGTTCCTCTTGAAGGAAGAGGAGGCAGAAGAGCCCGACCTGCCCGGGCGGTACCGACGGGCTTCCTGAAACCGTCCTCTGGAGGTACCGGGGCGAGTACTAGCCCGAACCCTGACCTCTGGTAACTTCTTGCCCTTAGACGTGCCGAGATCGGTCACGATTTTGTCCAGCTCGACCCCAAAGAGCAGCTTGCCTTTAAAAGGCAATCTAGCCAGGCGGGATTTAGAGGCGTGGTCAGCAGACCAATGCTTCAGCCAAAGCCACCGCCGCGCAGAGATTGTCTGAGCCATGCCTTTAGCTGAGGCCCTCAAGACATCATACAGCAAGTCTGCCAAATAGGCCAAGCCCGATTCCAGGGCCGGCCAATCAGCCCTCAAGGAATGATCCGAGGGGGAAGCCCGCTGCACCATAGTCAGGCACGCCCTGGCCACATAGAAGCCGCAAACTGAGGCCTGCAAACTGAAAGCAGCCGCCTCAAAGGACGACCTTAAGGCCGCCTCCAATCTTCTGTCTTGGGCGTCCTTTAGGGCCGTGCCACCTTCCACCGGCAACGCCGTTTTCTTAGTCACCGCAATGATTAAAGAATCCACGGTAGGCCACAGATAGGCCTCACGTTCACTTTCAGGCAAAGGATAGAGGCGGGACATAGCCCTAGCCACTTTAAGGCTCGCTTCCGGGACATCCCATTGAGCCGAAATTAAGGTGTGCATGGCATCATGCACGTGGAAGGTTCTAGGCGGGCGCTTCGTCCCCAGCATAATGGCAGAGCCAACAGGGGCTGAGGGAGAGACATCCTCCGGAGAGGAAATCTTCAAAATGCCCATGGCCTGCACTAACAGGTTGGGCAAATCCTCTGAGCTAAAGAGCCGCGCTGCAGAGGGGTCATCCGCTCCATCCGAGCGGGGATCCGTCTCCTCCAAGGAATCCGCAAAGGACCGTTGGGAGAACTCAGATACGCTGCCCTCATCTACATCGGAGGAGACAAAGTCCTCCAAGGCCTGGGAATCAACCCGAGGGCGTTTACCTCCGGGGGCCTCAACCTCTTTACCAGACGAGGGAGCAGGGGCAGCGTTTTGCATAAGGAAGGCCTGTTGCAGCAGCAAAACAAACTCGGGGGAGAAACCCCCCAGACTGTGCACTTCCGCAGCCTGGGCTACAGCCCTAGACGCACCCTCAACCGGCGCTCGCAAGAGCGGGGGAGAGACATGCTGCGCATCCAAGATGGCGTCCGGCGCGACACTTCGCGAAGGAGCCGCGCAGGAAGAACGGCGCTTAACTTTAGCCGCTTTTGTGCCGTCGCCCAAATTAAGGGCGTTCATGGCATTAATGTCTCCCACCTCAAGGGCGGCCCAAGAAGAAGCCGTCCGAGCCGCGTGGCCGGCCAAGATGACGGAGGCGAGCAGCGGGGGATGGGCGTTTATGGCGGGGAAAAACCGCCACACCGGAGGAAGGACCGGGACACTCATCGGTCACGAATCTGTCACCCAACAAGGGCGAATCAGACTTTAAGACCCCCGCATCCCCTCTAGAAGCGCCCAAGCGATCCGGGGAGCGACTCTTTGCGCCCTCGCCCTCCGACGCCATAGGCCACGTGGAGATCAATCGGGGAACCCCCTGCCCGCTATAAAAAGGTAAAAATTACCTGCTTTCCGCTCCGAGCTGTAACGACCTGGTGTCCCAGTGAGTAGCTGCAATAAACGTTTAAATAAACGTCGAAATAAACGCCTTTAAGGACGTTCAAATTTTTTTTTTTTTTAACGGAGCCAGCGGGAGGGGGGAGAAAAGGAGGGACCTGGCGCCACCAGGTTTGCACTTGCTCAAGAGGAGCCCTCAACAAAACCTAAAAATTAGGCTTGGAGGCCTAGCCAGAGCTGCTGCTGTGTGTGACCACCACCTGCTGAGATAGAGAACATACTGTGGAGTTTCCGGCAGCACATGACCACATATAGGGAGGCAAAAGTTTGCTCTCTATCTCCACCTGCTGGTAGATGGACACAACCCACCAGTCTATGGATTGATCAGCATGATGATATGGAATCTCAATTTTCTACATACCTGTTTATCGTGTTATGATGCTAAGTGAGACAAATTCCTCTTTAGCTCAACATATTTTTGATTTTAACACATCTCAGATTTTTTTAACACTTTATTTGTATGCTTGTGGTCATTGTTGTATTGTTTAGTATATAATGAATGTTACTCTGTGATCTGCTTTGCGTTGTAAAGAAAAAGTGGAACTTAAGTGTTGGAGTGGAGAATTAGCCTAATGGTTAGTGCAGTGGCCTGGTTTCAGTTCCCACTGCAGCTGCTTGTGACTCTGGGCAAGTCACTTAGGGGCCCTTTTACAAAGGTGCGTAAGGCCCCACGCGCACCCAATCAGCATTACTGCCCGGTTACCGTGTGCCCCAGGCGGTAATTCTGAATTTGGTGCACGTTGAAAACACGCGGTAGAAAATATTTTCTATTTTGTACCATATGGCGCTTACCCGGTGGTAAAAGGCAGTGTACGCACGATGTGAGTGAGACCTTACCACTAAGCAATGGGTGGTGGTAAGGTCTCAGGCTGAAAATGGACGCGCGCTGGTTTTTATTTTGCCACACGTTCATTTTCCAGACCTGGAAGAAACTGGTCCAGTGCGTGCCCAAAAGACGTGATCGCACTGCCGCAGACCACTTTTTGAAACGGCTTCATAAAAGAGCCCCTTAACCCTGCATTGCCCCAAGTACAAAATAAGTACCTGTATGTAACATGTAAACTGGTCCAATTGTAACCATAGAAAGGCAGCATATCAAGTCCCATCCCCTTACCCTATTAAAATAAAATGCAATAAAAATGATATCTGGTAGTTAATGACCAATCATTAATGCCAGAACAATTGTAGTTCTTCTGAGTTTAGGAACAGGTATGATTTTGCTGTCAAAGACAACTTCAAAGGAAAACTGTAACCTCAGAATATACTACTATATCCTAGAAAACAAACAAATTGTATTTCCAGGGGTTCTAAAATTCCTTCAGGACTTTCTCGCCATGAACAAAACTGCACTTGCCAACATTCATCCTACCTTAATTATGTGTGTTGGGGGTAGAGATGCTTTTGGGAGTACACTATATGGTAAAAATATAGTTAAATGATTACAAGATTTCATTTCTTTGCAGTTTGGAAAATTTCCAGAGAAACTGAAGGAAATTGTATCAAGTATTTTCAGTGGCCTCTCGAGACAGAAGTGACATTTCCATACATCATAATTAGCCCCCTAAATTCTATACATCATTATTATCCCTCATAAATAAGCTATAAAAGACAGTAAGTCCCATGGGACTTCTTTGTCTAAAGAATTCTGTCAGCTAGTTTCAGTCACCCAGAAGACAACCAACCATTGTAAACGATAGAATTTCACAAACTCTTCTACATGGGAGTGAAATCTGGATTCCATACAAGATAGACCAGAATTCAGACTTGCCAAGTTACTTAGTTCCATGAGGAAGACACTGCCAATTCTGGTTTTGAACTTATACCGCAAAGCAGTGTGGAAGTTACAGTCCCTGATTCTACTCACTGAAATCCATGCTGGGGTCCCGTAATGCATCAGTATAGGGTTGTTAGAAAGCCAGAAACAGCCTAAAATCTTCCTGTTGGAACTGGGTATCTTGGCAGCTTTAACAATTTCAGTATAAACCCTGATCCTCCAGTTTTGTAACACAAACCACTGTCCCCCACAATGGAACTAGGACCTTTCCTACATAACTCAACAAAAATATGATTCAACTAGTAAAAAAGGCCCATTTCTGACACAAATGAAACGGGCACTAGCAAGGTTTTCTTTGGTTCCCCTGCAGCCACCCATGTCCAGCGACCCTCCTCTGGACATGGTTCAGCTGTGAGGCATGTTCCCCCCTCCCGGGTTCTGAAGTTGACATCATAATGGCTATGGTGATGTCAGCTTGATCTGCGGAGCCTAGCAGACCAACTCGCACGGTCCCAGGCAAGTCAGAACGTTGGAGGTGAGAATTATTATATAGGATTACAAAATACAACAAAACTAGATGTAAATTCCTGCTGTAAAACTCAGTTTCCACTTGCTAAATTAAATATAAAAATCTTTACTCTATCTTTGTTGTCTGGTCATTTTATTCTTGTTTATTACAGTCTCCAGTTTTTGCTTTCCTCTGTCTTTTCATAACTCTTTTTAGGGTATCCAGTCCATCTGCCACTACTTCTCTCACTTCCTGTCTTCTTCACTTATAGTTTATGGTTTATTAGGACTTGATATACTGCCTCTCATCACAAAACAGCGAGGCGGTTTACAATAAGTACAGCTAAGAAATGCAGACAGAAACTCCACATTTATAGACAGAAAATGTAAGCCGCATTGAACCTATGTGTGGGAAAGCGCGGGGTACAAATGTAATTAATAATAATAAAAGAGGAAACAGACAAAGGTAGCAGAAAAATAGGGCAAGGAGAGGTAGCATGAACACAGTGTACAGGCAACATCCAAACAACTTGTGACAACCTAGAATGCATCAAGTCTGGACCCTATCCCCAAAGGCCAATTGGAAAAAGGTATAAGACAACTTGGTGTGTACATAAGTATTGCCATACTGGGAAAGACCAAAGGTCCATCAAGCCCAGCATCCTGTTTCCAACAGTGGCCAATCCAGGTCACAAATACCTGGCAAGATCCCAAAAAAGTACAAAACATTTTATACTGCTTATCCCAGAAATAGTGGATTTTCCCCAAGTCCATTTAATAATGGTCTATTTTCCTTTAGGAAGCCATCCAAACCTTTTTTAAACTCTGCTAAGCTAACCGCCTTTACTACATTCTCTGGCAACCAATTCCAGAGTTTTAAATTTACTACCTTGTAGCTTCATCGCATGCCCCCTAGTCCTAGTATTTTTGGAAAGCATAAACAGACACTTCACATCTACCCGTTCAACTCCACTCATTATTTTATAGACCTCTATCATATCTCCCCTCAGCCGCCTTTTCTCCAAGCTGAACAGCCCTAGCACTTTAGCCTTTCATCATTGGGAAGTCGTCCCATCCCCTTTATCATTTTTGTTGCCCTTCTCTGCACCTTTTCTAATTCCACTATATCTTTTTTGAGATGCGGCAACCAGAACTGAACACAATATTCGAGGTGCAGTCGCACCATGGAGCGATACAAAGGCATTATAAACATCCACATTTTTGTTTTCCATTCCTTTCCTAATAATACCTAACATTCTATTTGCTTTCTTAGCTGCAGCAGCACACTGAGTAGAAGGTTTCAACGTATCATAAACGATGACACCTAAATCCCTTTTTTGGTCCGTGACTCCTAACGTGGAACCTTGCATGATGTACCTATAATTCAGGTTCCTCTTTCCCACATGCATCACTTTGCACTTGCTAACATTAATTGTCATCTGGCATTTAGATGCCCCGGTTCCCAGTCTCGTAAGGTCCTCTTGTAAGTTTTCACAATCTTCCCGAGATTTAACGACTTTGAATAACTTTGTGTCATCAGCAAATTTAACCTCACTAGTTACTCCCATCTCTAGGTAATTTATAAATATGTTAAAAAGCAGCGGTCCCAGCACATACCCCTGGGGAACCCCACTAATTACCCTTCTCCATTGAGAATACTGACCATTTAACCCTACTCTCTGTTTTCTATCTTTTAACCAGTTTTTAATCCACAATAGAACACTACCTCCTATCCCATGACTCTCCAATTTCCTCTGGAGTCTGTCAGAGGTACTTTGTCAAAAGCCTTCTGAAAATCCAGATACACATCAACCGGCTCACCTTTATCCACATGTTTGTTCACCCCTTCAAAGAAATGTAGTAGATTGGTGAGGCAAGATTTCCCTTCACTAAATCCATGTTGACTTTGTCTCATTAATCCATGCTTTTGAATATGCTCTGTAATTTTGTTCTTAATAATTTTCTCTACCATTTTGCACGGCACCGACGTCAGACTCACCTCACTGGTCTATATTTTCCCAGATCTCCTCTGGAACCTTTTTTAAAAATCAGTGTTACATTGGCCACCCTCCAATCTTCCGGTACCACGCTCGATTTTAAGGATAAATTACATATTTCTAACAATAGCTCTGCAAGCTCATTTTTCAGTTCTATCAGTACTCTGGGATGAATACCATTCGGTCCAGGAGATTTGCTACTCTTCAGTTTGTAGAACTGCCCCATTACACCCTTTTACTCTTCGGTCATCTAGCGGTCCAGCCGATTCTTTTGCCGGCTTCCTGCTTTTAATATACCTAAAAATGCTTTTACTATGTGTTTTTGCCTCCAAAGCAATCTTTTTTTCAAAGTCCCTCTTAGCCTTCCTTATCAGCGCTTTGCATTTGACTTGACATTCCTTATGCTGTTTCTTATTATTTTCAGTCAGTTCCTTCTTCCATTTTCTGAAGGATTTTCTTTTAGCTCTAATAGCTTCCTTCACCTCACTTTTTAACCATGCTGGCTGTCGTTTGGTCTTCCTTCCTCCTTTTTTAATACACAGAATATATTTGGCCTGGGCTTCCAGGATGGTGTTTTTGAACAGCATCCACACCTGATGTAAATTTGTGACCCCTGCAGTCACTCCTAAGTTTTTTTTTCACCGTTCTTCTCATTTTATCATAGTCTCCTTTTTTAAAGTTAAACGCTCACGTATTTGATTTCCTTTGTATACTTACTTCAAAGCTAATATCAAATCCGATCATATTATGATCACTGTTATCAAGTGGCCCCAGCACCATTACCTTCCGCACCAGATCATGCGCTCCACTAAGGACTAGGTCTATAATTTTTCCTTCTCTCATCGGCTCCTGAACCAGCTGCTCCATAAAGCTGTCCTTGATTTCATCAAGGAAATTTTACCTCCCTAGCGTGCCCCGATGTTACATTTATCCAGTCAATATCGGGGTAATTGAAATCACCCATTATTATTGTGTTGCCCAGTTTGTTTGCATCCCTAATTTCCTTTAACATTTCTGCATCCGTCTGTTCATCCTGGCCAGGTGGACGGTAGTACACTCCTATTTTATTTTTGTTACATTTGTACCCCGCGCTTTCCCACTCATGGCAGGCTCAATGCGGCTTACATGGGGCAATGGAGGGTTAAGTGACTTGCCCAGAGTCACAAGGAGCTGCCTGTGCCGGGAATCAAACTCAGTTCCTCAGTTCCCCAGGACCAAAGTCCACCACCCTAACCACTAGGCCACTCCTCCACTCCACTATCCTTTTCCCCTTTACACATGGAATTTCAATCCACAGTGTTTCCAAGAAGTTATTTTGTTTCCTGCAGAATTTTCAATCTATTTGATTCAAGGCTCTCGTTAATATACAATTTATTTATTTGCTGCATTTGTATCCCACATTTCCCACCTATTTGCAGGCTCAATGTGGCTTACATTGTTCCGTCATGGCGATCGTCATTCCGGAGTGAGAGATAAAAGTGGTATTACATTAAAGATCATGATGCTACCCCTCCACCAATTCGATCCACCCTATCACTACGATATAATTTGTATCCCGGTATGACAGTGTCCCACTGGTTATCCTCCTTCCACCAGGTCTCAGAGATGACTATTATATCTAACTTTTCATTTAGTGCAATATATTCTGACTCTCCCATCTTATTTCTTAGGCTCCTGGCATTCGCATACAGACATTTTAAATTATGTTTGTTGTTCCTATTTACATCATGCTTAGTACTTGACAGTATTAATTTGCAATCTTTTGTCTGATTTTTATTTTTAATTTAAGGACACCTGATCTACTACGGTCTCTTTTGCAACCTCACTATCAGGATACCCTATCATCCCTGTTTTGGTGATATCTTTGAAAGATACCTTATCCCGAACCATGCGCTTTTGAGTGACTGTTTCTAGTTTAACAGCTGCTCTATGTCCTTTTTAAATGCTGACGCCAGCAGCCTGGACCCACCCTGGTTAAGGTGGAGCCCATCCTTTCGGAATAGGCTCCCCCTTCCCCAGAATGCTGCCCAGTTCCTAACAAATCTAAAACCCTCCTCCCTGCACCATCGTCTTATCCACACATTGAGACTCTGGAGCTCTGCCTGTCTCTTGGGCCCTGCGCGTGGAACGGGTAGCATTTCAGAAAATGCTACCCTAGAGTATCTGCATTTGAGCTTTCTACCTAAGAGCCTAAATTTGGCTTCCAGAACCTCTCTCCCACATTTTCCTATGTCATTGGTACCCACATGTACCAAGACAGCCGGCTCCTCCCCAGCACTATCTAAAATCCTATCTAGGTGATGTGTGAAGTCCGCCACCTTCGCACCAGGCCGGCAAGTCACCAGGCCACCCAGCTATCTATATGACTAATGATCGAATCACCAACTACAAGAGCTGTCCTAACCTTTCCCTCCCAGGCAGCACTTCTTACTTCACCAGGGTGATGCTCTCCTTATAGGAGACCTCACTCCTCCAAAGTAGCACAGGGGCTACCAGACTGGAGGTGGGACTTCTCTACAACATCCCTGTAGGTCTCCTCTATGCACCTCTCTGTCTCCCTCAGCTCCACCAAGTCTGCTACTCTAGCCTCAAGAGAACGGACACGTTCTCTGAGAGCTAGGAGCTCTTTGCATCGGGCACACACTTATGACATCTCACCAACTGGGAGATAATCATACATGTGACACTCAATGCAAAAGACTGGATAGTACCCCTCTCGCTGCTGGACTGCTGACTCCATCTTAGTGTTTTTGAGTTTTTCAATAATTTAAAACTTGCTACAGTATTAAGGATATTAGCCTAATATAAAAGTGTCTTTTAGTTTATATAGTATATTGTATGATTTAGTGTTTCCTTCTTAGATGGTAATGAAATGTATTTAAAACTCTGTATGAGCACTCCTTGCTTGTTACTCTAATTACAATAACTGACTATAAATGAAGAGTTGTCCTAGGGGTGGGCAGGAAGACTAAACTAGATCCTGCAATGTCTGCTAGATTGTTAATGCTGTGGTACAAAGTTTTTGAAACTAAGTGGAAAAGACTATGGAGATTAGTTCATAAAATTGCTTTTTATATTTTTATTTTGCCTAAAACCAACCTACAATTCCTCCTTTACACCCCAATCTTTAAGTTCCCAAAGCACAAAGCAAAATAGTGTGCAGTAAAATGGGAAGAGAATTTCAGAGAAGAGGGATTGTGCAGAAAGCGGCTACCGATCAGTGGATTCCAAACAGGCATGGGGAACAGATGGAACATATAAATGGCCATCACGGAGAGAATGGAGAGCTCTGCCAGGTATATAAGGGACAGTGAGCAATGACAGGTACGTGGAGATGCCAGTGTATAAAGCCTTATGTGCTAAGGTAAGAAGTTTAAACTGAATGCGGTAGAAGACTGGTAACAAGTGAAGCTTGATCAACAAAAGAGGCACAAGATAAAATTTGTATGGCAGTATTCTGGACAGTTTGTAGTTGCTTGATGAACAAAAGAGGCACAAGATAAAATTTGTATGGCAGTATTCTGGACAGTTTGTAGTTGCTTGATGAACAAAAGAGGCACAAGATAAAATTTGTATGGCAGTATTCTGGACAGTTTGTAGTTGCTTGATGGAGTACTGCGGTAAGCCAGTGTAGATGGTATTGCAGTACTCCAGCCTGGATATGAGTGTACAGGAGTGTCATTTGAGAGTCAGAGTCCAAAAAAAAAAAAAAAGAACGTACTGAGCGAAATTGGTGGAGGGCAAGAAAACAGATCTGACCACAAAAGATTTGAGGTTTGAAAGAGATGAAGGTCAATAAATACCCCAACATATATGAATAGGGACCTCTGACATCCATCTCTGATTTTGATCTTTTCCTTTCAACTTTCTTCCATTTATTTTTCTGCCTATCAGCTCAGATTTCATTCATCCTTACTATCCAGTCTTCAAATCTTTCTCTTTTCACTGCATCTTCCTACAGCTTTCAACTCTCACCCCAGCCCTCCCATTCATCACCTTATGTTTCCCCAGTTGTTTTTGCTAACACTCCTTCCAGCATCTCCTCTTTCTCCTCCCCTCTATCCAACACCACCTCTTTTTCTCTTCTCTTCTGTACAGCACCTTTCTTTTTCCTCCTCTGCCTAGCATCTCTCCTCTTCCCCTTCTATCCATCATCTTAATTCTCTTTCCACCTCCATCCAGAATCTGCATCTCGGTTTCTCTCTCCCTCTGTCAGCATCCCCCCTTTCTCTCTCCCTCTGTCAGCATCCCCCTCTCTGTCCCTAATCTCCCCTCTATCTTCCTACTCCCTCATGTCTAGCAACTCCCTGTCTTCCTACTCCCCTCATTTCCAGTATTTCCTGTCACCCTACAACCCCCATGTCCAGTATCCTGTGTGTGTCCCTATACCACCAGGTCAATTTTTCTTCCCTATCCAATTCAGCATCTCCTCTCTCATCCCCCTCTTCTATGCCAGCATTTTCCCCATCCCAATCCATTATCTTCCTTCTGTCATTACTCTCCCCATGTCCACCATCTCCCCTTCTCCCTCCATCCTTCCCCGCTTTGTCCAGCAGTTCCCTCGCTCTCTTCCTCCACTCCCCCCTCCTGTAGCCTTCCTATGCTTTTTCTCCAATATCCCTCGGCCATTCCAGTGTACTCCCAGGCCTGGATTGGGGGGGGGGGGGGATATACCTTTTCAACATGTACACTCCTTCAGACCTCTCACACTTTAACCCACCCCAACTACATCTCCGCTCGTCTCATCCTCCCAAAAGGATTGGTGCCTTCTGCTGCTGTTTCCTCCTCTGAGACCCGATCATGGTCAAAGAGCCTTCTTAAACACTGCTGTCTTCCCAGCCCTGATTATGAAGATGCTGCTGCTTCCTCCTCCCAAGTCCCAACTGGAAAGATGATGACAATAGTGTTTCCTTTTTCTGAGCCTAAGTGAAAGATGCTGCTGCCTGCTCCTCTCTGCAATACCAGCTGAGAAAATCCATTCATCTCTGATGGGACAAGTGGATTTTCAAAACCATATGCATGTGAGTTTTCCTATTCTACACTGATCCTTCACGAATTGCCATTAACTCTCCCATAATTAACAATACACTATTCCATTATACACCCTCCTCCTTGTTCCCCTACTTTTCCCCTCCTCCTTTCTTGCCCATCTTACCTATCCTTACCTAATTGACCACCTCTTTACTCATTATATTATAGCTGTATCCACCCTGTGCTACTTTGTTTCCTGATATGCTATGTAAGCCGCATTGAACCTGCTATTCAGTGGGAAAGTGCGGGGTATAAGCATTACATTAAAAACAGTACTTTAACAGCGAGACTATTATATTTTCCAACCACCTTCCATTAATACAGATTTCTCTGTCCGTCTGACCACCACATCAAATACCATCTTTGATGCTTACAATAGAAGAAAGACAGTGGAAGTGATAATAAAGAAATTTAAGTAGGTCTCAAGAAATCCTGGGTGCTAGGTTGCTATGGAACCAAAAATTGAATCTAAGCATCTTGGATTTTATGCTCCTAGACTCGCTGCTGCCATTCAAGAAAGAAACACTCTTTCATTTCCATCCTGCTAAACCAGTTCAGACCACAGGTTATGTCATCCTACCAGAAGATGGTTACTTTGGATACCAGGATCGGTCCATGGACCTTTCCCTTGTTGAGCCTGGATGGGTCTAACACTCTGCAGCCTTGGCACGGAAGGATTCTGATAGAAAAGTGAAGCTTCCTAGCAGGCACTCATCTCTTTGGTGCTGGAGGTACAAGCTTAGGTATGTGGAGGATATTTGGCAAGAGCCCTGCTGTACTGGGCTCAACAGCTGCTTGTGTCCCTGGAGGTAGCTCTGTTTTGGAGCAGCCTTCATGGCAACATCCTGTATGACCTGGTGGACATTTGTTTGTTGTCTGTGGCCTCTGTGGTGGTATCAAGGAGGAGGTGATCCACCGAGGTGGATGAACACTGACTCCCACGAGAGCACGACGATTAAAGGGAAGTGGACCAATGACTCCAGGGAAACGGGATACTGATGTATAAAGTACCACTTTATTCACAGACTCGACACTGTACCATGTTTCGGCCAACAGGCCTGCCTCAGGAGTCTCAAATGATTCTGGTACTGGAAATCAGTCTAGAGGTCGAATGGTCTTGAGAAAGACCTTTGAGATGTATAACAGATACTAAAGCGTCTGTGTAGTCTGTTATGAACAAAACCTCTGTGGTGGTTGCACACAAGTAGCTGTGGCTCTGTGGACAACAAACTCAGCCTCTAAGTCTCACTTGGGCAAGCTTCCCGTTAAAGTCAGTTGTTTGGTGATTTGAAAAAGTTCATGAAGGACCTGAGGGAAGCTAGGCCATGACAGCTTCTGGAGGACAAGACAAGAGCATTGGCGCATGGTTCAGGAATCAAGCCAAGGAGTGGGACCTGGGCAAACTCCAGCTGCTTCTTCATCAGTGAAGGGGCAGAAGGGATTGCCCTTTTGGGGAGCGAGGAGGTCAAGAGGTACTGATACCTCCTCCTCCATTGTAATGGGCACCCTCCTGCAGAGACTCTGCCTGTTCCACCAGGAATGGGCCATTGTTACCTCTGACCAGTGGGTCTTGGAGGTTGTTCAATAAGGCTATACCCTGGAATTCATGAAGCTCATTTCAAATGCCTTTGTGCTGTTCCCTTGTGGCTTCTCCCTCAAGAAAGACTATGGAATGCACATTGCAGTGGCTGCTTTGGCTGGGAACCTGTAACACTAAGAACAGGATCATGGGGTGCCATTCCACATATTTTGTTGTTCCAAGAAAGAGAGCACATTCCATCCTATTCTGGACTTAAAAAGGGTCAATGCCTCCCTGTGGGTCCTGCGCTTTCATATAGAGAAGATGCATCTCTCTGTTAAGCCAGGGAAATTGCCAACTTTGCAATAACTTATTTTCATATTGTGATCAGGGAAGTACACAAAAGTGTTTCCTGCAGCTTGTGCAAGCACTTTCAATTCAGGGTTCTGCCTTTCCATCTAGCAACTGTGTCCAGAGCCTTTTCCAAAGTCTCGGTAGTAGCAGCCTTAAAAGCTCACTCGTACTTGGCTGATTTGGACCAATATACAGATTCATAGGCAGCAGTAGCCAAGGTGATTCTCCTGGTGTAATTTCTAGGTTGGGAGATGAACTATGCCAAAAGGTCAGCTTGTCCCTTTGTAGGAGCTGGAGTACCTCAGGATCTGCGCTTTGACACCAAGAGGGGAGATGTTTTCATAAGAACTTAAGAGTAGACATAATGGGTCAGATCAATGGTCCATCTAGTCCAGTATCCTGTTTCCACTAGTGGCCAAGCCAGATCACAGAAACTCCTGATGGGACAGGTTTCAGGCTCAGAAGGGGGAGTTTTGTGCAAAAAAAGAGCTCCATGGGCCAGGAACTACCTTCAGCGCCACAGGTCAAAGAAGTGATGCAGGAGGTGAACCCATGAGCAAGGTCTCATGCTTGTCTTCAATCTATCACGGAGGCCTCAATTTATTTTACCAATTTGACAGGAGATTTTAATATACATGTTGATAATCCTTCCCATCCTCAAGTGGCTAGTTTTCTCCAATTCTTATAAGATCTTACCCTTACTCAATGGGTATCTTTTCCTACCCACCAAGTAGGACATATTAGAACTAATTATGGCTTTGCATGACTCACCTATTCAGCTATGTGATATCTCTTCTACTTCTGTCTTCGTCAGATCATGTTATTTATTTTAGAATTCCTTTGCCTTCTCATCTGTCCAAACCCTCAACTGCTGGTTACTGGTCAAGATGTCTCTCAACCACTGACACTGGCAAGGTATCTCCTTCTCTCCTCTCGGTTTCTCAGGACACTGGCAAGGTATCTCCTTCTCTCCTCTTGGTTTCTCAGGACTTCCCTACATTATCACTAGATGCCCAAACTGATCTTTGGCATTCTATTTTGATTGAGGCTTTAAAGTTGCGCCACAAAAATTTTTCCCAGGTTGTCCAGCCCGAGCAAATCCTTGGTTTCATTCTGGCCTTCAATTATTGAAAAAGCAATACTGAAAAGAAGAACAGAGATGAAAGAAATCAAATAAAGTTGAGGATCTAGTTATAATCACGATATAGTCATTTGCACCTATCTAAAAAAAGCAGAAAGGCTTATTTTTCCAAGCGATTAGAAATATGTCTTCAAATTCAGTCAAAGAGCTTTATTCTATAGTGCACCAGGTAACCAAGGTCCAGAATAGTTCCATCAGCCATATGCCTTCTGCTCAGCCGCTATCCACATTTTTCACAGATAAAATTTGTGATTTACAAAATCATTTCCTCCTTTAGATCCCTTGGATTTCTTTTTGCCAGGCCCGAGAATACCGTGGGTACAGCAGTTTGGTTTTCATTTCAACCTGAAACCATGACTTTTCTTCAAAACACTTTATCTACTCTTAGACCTACCTATGGTTCAGGTGATCCTTTTACATCTGGCTGGTACAAGCTTCTGGAGGTGAATGTGCTCCCTACAACCTTATCCATAATAAAACACTAGTCTAGTGAAAGGACATTTCCCAGTGATCTGAAAAACAGTAGTTGTCCATCCCATTCTCTAGAAATCAAACCTTGGATCCCTCGATTCCCCTACATTACCATCCAGTATCCAAATTATGTTACATTTTCAAAATTCTGGAAAAGGTGGTCTTTACTCAATTATCCTCTTTTATTGAAAAAAGTATGGCGCTTCATCCTAGACAATCTGGGTTCAAAACCTATAATCAGTTTTCATTTTGACCACCTTTGTAGTCCTGACAGTACCTCCTGACCGTTTCACAGCATTTGGTTTAGTAGACCATTCTCCTCTTTCCCAATTATCTGCCCTTGGTATTTCACACACTGTATTAAATTGGTTCTCTGACTTCTTTCAGAGGTAAGATCAATGGTGTATACTTGATGGCTTAGTTGAATGCTATATGCTTCTTGCAGGGAATAAAACATATTCGACTGCCGCTGCAAGCTGTGTTGCTGCAGTGGGATCTTAGCCTAGTCCTCAATGCCCTGGTTAATCTGCCATTTGAGCCATTGAGGTAGGTTTCTCTCCTTAGAATCTAATTTTTTTTTAGTGGCTCTCTGTTCAGTCAGGTAAGTTTCTGAACTGTAAACTCTTTCATGCAGGGATCCTTATTTATATTTCATGGCTGATTCAGTTTCTTTCTGCACTTTTTACATAAAGTGGTTTCCTCCTTTCATGTGAATTGGGTAGTTTCGTTCCTGGCGTTCTCTGAGAAGGTGGTTTCCAGGATTGTCCATAAGTTGGATGCTTGTAAAGTACTCTTGCACTATTTGGAGGTGATCAACTCCTTCTGGAAGTCCGATTGGCTTTTCTTTCATGGACCACATAAAGCGGATGCCGTCTCTAAATACTCTCTGGTGCACTGGATTAAGGTGGCTATAGAGGCAACGAATATTCTTAACCAGAAGGTGGCTCCAGGAGGACTACATGCTCATTTTACAAGATCTCAGGCAACTTTCTGGGCAGAAGCCCAGGCAGTAACTTCAGATTTTTGCAGGGCAGCAACATAGCCATGGTTACACTGCAAGATTGATATCCATACCAGAAGTGATAGAGCCTTTGGCAGAGCAGTATTACAGCAGCCCTACTCTGGTTCCATTTAGAGTAATCCCATTCAAGAGAAAGTATATTGCTACTGTAAGAAAACACCCATTCAAGAGTGAAATCTCCATTTTTTTGTTAATGAGATAAATAGTCTGGCTGCATCCAAAAACAAATACAACCAACAATATGGCAAAACAACAACTTAATGGGCTGCAAAAAAAAAAAAAAAAAGGAGGATCAAGCAGCACTTGGGCATGAGCCCACCTAGCCAATGATTGTTTCTTGCTGTAGCTTCTCCTTCACAGTCAACTGGAAACTCTAATCCAGAAATATGAAGTAGCCCTTCCCCAGATTCTGGATAATAGCAACACTTCCACAGAATAAAAAGTGTGAAGAAAGAGAAAAATCAAACAAAAAAAAGATACTAAATACAAAACTAATAAGAAAGTTGCTAAAATTACCACCTCGTGTTCAATGAAACTGATAAAACGCTACTTCACAGGGCCTTACTTAGAATTCCTGTTTTTTTACCAACTTATTGCTATTTAAGCTTTTCTATGGGGATGCTGTGAAATCCCTGACTCTCCCTCTGAACAGAAACCTGCCTGGGAAAAGTTTGTATTCTTCCTGTTACAGCTCTAGGATTTGTGAGTAAGACTTTGTAAAATCTGGGTTATGGTGATCCCTGGGTGTAAATATGGTCACAGCTTGCTGCTGAGATGGGAATCTGGGCTATTTACAAAATGCAATAAAATGTGAAAAAATGTTACAAAAAAAAAAAAAAAAAGAATTCCTGTTCATAACTCATTGTCAACGTTAAAGTACCACAACATATAGACTCTCACCTGTTTAACTGCCATTAAGGTTCCAGTTCCTACATCCTGAGCTTGGTAACAGGCAGAAAATGCTCCTAGGCCTATTTGTTGACCTTTGAGCCACTCTGTATCTTCTCTGTATGGGTGTTTTGCTTTGGTATGTCCAGGAAGGGTCTCAGGAGTCTGAAAATCATAAAATATTTGAAATGAACGTATTATACGAAAAGCTTGATTCACAAATGAACACTGATGGCAGACTAACTCTTAGAAGCAGAAAGGCACCCAGTATCATGGGGAAGCTTCTTCTATGGGTTTAACACCATGGCATGCAGGTACAAAAATATATATACATATGTATAAAAAAAATAACATTTTTGCAGAATTCAAAACCTCTTCTTCCTTTCCTTTAAGAAGGATATGAGGCAGAGACACAGTCATGGATGGGTCATGCCCTGCCCCACCTAGCCATATACTTTGGAGACCGGCCCATCCAAATAGTGGCAACAGAACAGGCTGAGAGGAAAACTGGAGGTGCTTCTGACACCTGCACTGCCATGTGCCTACCCATGTCCCTAAAGTCCCCTCAATAATACATATTAAACTTGAGATAGGCCTTTAATATATTCCAATAACCACAAAATTTAGACCCAAAGTAAATCACAAAGGACATGTTTCCGTTTAGAATAACATACTCTTCTAGGTTGTGATGCGAATCTGAACTGTGGGATTTGTTATATCAGTAATACTCCATCTAAAGCAACTGAATGTACCAACTAAAGCTTTCTAATTTATCAGTACTGCATAGCACACAAAATTTCCTAACCAGTCAACTGATATTTGCTCTGTGTTAATCAGTTAACTATTCCAACTATAATTGTGTGTACTCGGAACCTCCCCCCTCCTCCCCCCCCCCCACCAAAAGATAAGCAATTACAAAACCAAGGTAAGACTATCCAGACATCAAGTTGCACAGGTACCTAAGAACTAGCTTCTGGTGGAAGCTGCCAAGCATGGAGAAGTTACTGCTGAGAACTTTGAACCATGGCCCTGAAGCGGACGAGGGAAGCCTGGCAGGAGTTACTTGCAGTGGGCTCAAAGAAAGTGGCTGCTGCTCACAGTGGGTCTGGGCTGGAAGACAGCAGTCAGGGTGGCCTATATCAGTGGTTCTCAAACCAATCCGGGGGGGGGGGGGGGGGGAATCTCCTAGTCTGTGGGGATTTCAGGATATTCCTAATCAATATACATACTAGATTTGAATGCCAGCTACTTCCACAAACCTCTCACAAGATTTGAATGCCAGCAAACCTCTCACAAAAAATCCAACTGCCTGGTTCCCCAGGACAGATTTCAGAATCACTAGCCTAGACTACCTGCACTACAGAAGAGAAGGGAGGGGGGTTGGAGGTACAAAAATCGTATTTTTAATTCAGAAGCAACAACATGAGCAAAGATAAAAACTACTGCTTCCACAAGCTTAAAGTGAAGTGCATAACAGGATAACTTTTCAGTTTTTCAATTTTAAGCCTGCTTAAAATAAGCTGATTTTCAAACACAGGGCCAACACTTTTTGTGACTTGAATGTTCACATGTAGGTTACTATTTTCCTTTGTTGCCCAAATTGCACACATTATGAAAGTGTGTAATTTTTTTTTTGTTACATTTGTACCCCGCGCTTTCCCACTCATGGCAGGCTCAAAAATTCTAGTTAGGCGGAAATGGGTGATTTGTATAGGTTAACTTCAGTTATCATGTAAAAGATGCCCAGGTACTTTACCAACAGTGTGCTGGTAAATTTTTAACAACGGGTTCTCTCTCTAGGTGTAGCCAACCCTTAAATTGTTTTCTTTTTTTTTGGGGGGGGGGGGGGGGGCAGTGCATTCCTCTCTCCATCCTCCTTCCCACTGTGCGGGCACGCTAGGCATACCTTTTTTGGTGGGTATGCTGAGCCCGGCCAGCCAAATAGACTGCCACCACTCCCCACTGTTTCAGGCTCTGAGGAGCATGCTAGGACTTTACGCCCATGAGAGAAGTCCTGGCATGCTGTTCAGAGTCGTAAACAAGCAGCTGAAAGTGGCGGCATCAGGTGGGTGCCAGACCGCAAATTTTGGGAGCCGGTTGTTAAAGTAGCCATGAGGGAGCCTACTTTAACAACTGGATCCCAAAATTCTTAAAAACTGTATTATTTTTCTTGATGATGCAACAGTTGGTTGTTCAAGTCTTTTGCAGGTATTTAACCACTAATAAAAAATATTCTTACAAAAAACATAAGTAGTACTCACATCCTGCTGAATGATGATGATATCTTCTCCATTTTCTACCTGTAACTGAGGAACAACCGGTAGGGCATCCTGAGATGCTGACATTGCCATGGCAATGGCCAATGCTTCCTCCTCTTCAGCTTCCATCTTTTCTTTGCACTTCTGGTTATGGCTGACATCATCTTTGTAGGTGTCATCACTTCCTGCTCTTTCAGGAGAAAGAACTGCAACTTCTGACTTGAATGTGACTGTGCTATCACTTGTAGGCATGGAAGCCTCCAGCAGGTCCTCAATACTGGAATTAAGCTCAGCACTGATATCCAGGCGACACTTTTCCTCCACAGGTGTGAAAACTGTTTCATCACTGGGGATAACTGCATTACTGCTCCCATTACCTTCACAATGGGAGAAATTCAGATTAAGAGTTAAATTACTCTTTAAGGCATCTCCCTGTTTGGTGATGCCACCTGAAGCAGGTCGTGATGGCTTTGGCCTGTGTATGTTATCAGATGGCACAGGCCTTGCCTGGGTAAAAACAGGGGAAAGGTTATCAGAATCTCTACTTTCAGTACAACTTTTCTGAATTGGGAGAGAAAGTTTTCGTTGCGTTTGAGGGGATGCAGAAGCTAATTTGCAGGGAGTAAATCCTTGAGGTCTAAGTTTAAGAATATCTGTTTCAGTTCCAGCTGGCGCAGATGGGGTTGAAGGAGAGGAACGGGTTGGGAATAATACCTGGGAATGAGCAGAGGATGGGGAGTTCAAACACTGACTGTGTGGTCTGTGTTTTGTCTGAATGGCTGGCTTTGGTTGCTCTGCGAGTAATGAAGATGGAGGAAGTCCTATGGTAATACCTGCCAGCGTATCAGCAATGTCCTCATGGCTGGCACTTAGCTTCAAATCTACTGGTCTTTTCCCTGATTTCCCCAATAATTGGACTGTATTGTCAGGGGAGTTATTTGCTGTCCTTTCGGGAGAGTTGGTTGGCACTAAAGGTTCTACAAAACTGTCATGCCTATCTACAGAAGAGTGAAAATCTTCCAAGCCCAGTTGAATAGCTTCAGCAATGTCCATTTCTTCAGCAATTGCCATTAAACGGCGACGCATCCGTGTGTAATGAGTTGAGCTGGTCACACTCAACATATCCAAAAGTTTGACGTACACCTGGGGTACTCGTGCAACCATTCTTGCTGCGCTTAGGAACACCCTGCGTGAAAGCTTACCGACCATCGAATGGGAATTGTCAATAGACTGCAAAGCAAAATTCAAGAGGGCCAGAAGCTTCTTGTACCTGTTTAGAAGAAACAAAGGCTCATTAAGATTTGAATTAAAATGATTACTACTACATTACAAGATTACCAGAAGAATCAGCAATAATTACAGTGTTCCATATCAACAAGAGATACATTAACCACTTTGGGCTAAAAAGGTAGGGTGTGAATGTAAATGTAAGACAATTTTTCTTTTAGAAATCATCTAGCACTTACCAAAGTTGTCAGTTTGATACTACAGTAAGTGAAGGTCTTCATCTATGCACAGAAAGACCAATATGCTGGTACAATAAGCTTTTGCAAACTGACATACCAACCTAATACTTTTCTGCAGGGAAAACCGTTAAAATCCAAATGAATGTATTTGCTAATAAGTAATAAATTGGGAAAACAGTATAGTGACTTGAAAAAGTATTGATTCCCCCTCCTGATTTACCATATCATTGCATATATGGCCCAATAAACGATTTCTGAACCTTAAACAAGATATATTAGACAAAGGTAACTTGAATAAACACATAGCACGGTTTTTAAACTATAGCTTTAAGGAACAAAAGTTAACCAACATCTATATCACCCACATGACAAAGGTAAAATTATGTATCATACCTGATAATTTTCTTTCCATTAATCATAGCTGATCAATCCATAGACTGGTGGGTTGTGTCCATCTACCAGCAGGTGGAGATAGAGAGCATTCCTTTTGCCTCCCTATATGTGGTCATGTGCTGCCGGAAACTCCTCAGTATGTTGATATCAAAGCTCCATCCGCAGGACTCAGCACTTAGAGAATTACACCCTCAAAGGGACACTCTGCCCAGCTCACCACCGCCGAAACGGGGGAGGGGAATTAACCCAGCTCATCCCCACACAAGTGGGGGAGGGGAATCCATCCAGCTCATCCCCGCGGAGCGGGGGAGGGACACCACCCCGCCGATGCGGGGGGGATCTGGCTTATCCTGCAACCGCGGGAGGAGCTGACTGACCCTAACACCGCCGAAGCGGGAGGGGTACAAAGCTGCCCTACAGCCGCACGAAGCGGGAGGGAGCGCCGGCAGAATTTAGGTCTCAATCCAGCCCCGTAAAACGGAGGGGAGAGGAATGCAGCAGCTCACTGTAACACAAACTCGTCTCAACTCTTGAAGAATCCAATTGAAAAAAACTTGAACACGAAGTCCTCCTGAACAGGAACTGAAGACTAAACTTGAACCTGAAATGCAACCAGAATATAAACAGTACAAATATCTGGGAGGGGCTATGGATTGATCAGCTATGATTAATGAAAAGAAAATTATCAGGTATGATACATAATTTTACCTTCCATATCATCATGCTGATCAATCCATAGACTGGTGGGATGTACCGAAGCAGTACTCACCCAGGGCGGGACATTGAAATCCCTGACCGCAACACTGAAGCTCCAAACCGGGCCTCCGCCCGAGCAGCCACACTCAAGCGGTAATGCCTGAAGAAGGTATGGGCCGATGCCCAAGTTGCCGCCTTGCAAATCTCTTCCAAGGAGACGGACCCGGCCTCTGCCATCGAGGCCGCCTGAGCTCTAGTGGAGTGAGCCTTCAGCTGGATAGGCGGCACCTTCCCCGCGGCCACATAAGCCGCTGCAATGGCTTCCTTGACCCATCTTGCCACTGTAGGCTTAGCAGCCTGCAGACCCTTACGAGGACCTGCAAACAGGACAAACAGATGATCCGACTTCTGGAAATCATTGGTCACTTCCAAGTATCTGATGATGACTCGTCTCACATCTAGATATTTGAGAGCAGAGTACTCCTCTGGGTAGTCCTCCCTACGAAAGGATGGGAGACAGAGCTGCTGATTCACATGGAAGCGAGAAACAATCTTGGGCAGGAAGGAAGGGACTGTGCGAATAGACACTCCTGCCTCAGTGAACTGCAGAAAAGGCTCTCGACATGATAGCGCCTGGAGCTCGGAAACTCTTCTGGCTGAAGTGATAGCCACCAAAAAGACTGCTTTCAACGTCAGGTCCTTCAGAGATGCCCTCGACAAGGATTCAAAAGGCGGCTTCTGTAAGGCTCTTAGCACCAGGTTGAGATTCCACGCAGGCACCACTGAGTGCAGAGGAGGGCGCAGGTGATTAACTCCCTTGAGAAAACGCACCACATCTGGCTGCGAAGCCAGGGAAGCACCCTTCAGGCGGCCCCTGAAGCAAGCCAGAGCCACTACCTGGACTTTAAGGGAACTGAGCGACAGGCCTTTCTCCAGACCTTCTTGCAGGAACGCCAACACTGAAGAAATTGGAGCAGTGAAGGGAGAAAGTGAGCCTGCTTCACACCACACTGCAAAGGTACGCCAAACCCTGGCGTAAGCAGTAGAAGTAGAGCGCTTCCTCGCTCTCAGCATAGTGGCGATGACCTTGTCTGAGAAGCCCTTCTTCCTCAGACGCTGCCGCTCAATAGCCAGGCCGTAAGACCAAAGGGGGAGGGATCCTCCATCACCACGGGACCCTGATGCAACAGGCCCTGCTCCACTGGCAGTCGCAGAGGGTCGTCCACTGAGAGCCTGATCAAGTCCGCATACCAGGGACGTCTGGGCCAGTCCGGACCCACCAGGATTATCCGGCCCAGATGCTTTGCCACCCGGTCTAGCACCCTGCCCAACATGGGCCAGGGCGGGAACACATAGAGAAGCTCCTGTGTCGGCCACTGTTGAAGAAGAGCATCTACTCCCAGAGATCGAGGGTCCCGTCCTCTGCTGAAAAAGCGCGGCACTTGGCAATTGGCCGATGATGCCATCAGATCTAGGCTTGGCTGGCCCCAGCGCTTCGTGATTTCCAAGAACGCCTGAGCCGATAACTGCCACTCTCCGGGATCCAAGGTATGGCGACTGAGAAAGTCCGCCTTGACATTCATGACTCCGGCAATGTGGGCCGCCGACAGCTGTTCCAGGTTCGCTTCCGCCCACTGGCATAGATTCATGGCCTCCTTGGCTAGAGGGGCGCTCTTGGTACCTCCCTGGCGGTTGACATAGGCCACAGCTGTGGCATTGTCCGACAGGAACCCGTACTGGCTTCAACGCCAGTACCGGGAGGAACTCCAAAAGCGCCAACCGAATGGCTCTGAGTTCCAGGAGGTTGATAGACCACTTTGCCTCTGCAGGAGACCAGAGCCCCTGTGCTGTCCTTCCCAAGCAGTGGGCTCCCCAGCCCGTCAAAGAGGCGTCCGTCGTGACGACAATCCACTCCGGGGTCACAAGAGGCATTCCTGCAGACAACTTGTCTGTCTTCAGCCACCAGCTCAGCGTCTTGCGCACTGCTGGGTCCAAGGGAAGGTGCACAGCATAATCCTCTGACACTGGAGTCCAGCGCTGCAGTAGAGAGTGTTGTAGTGGTCTCATATGAGCCCTGG
The DNA here is from genome assembly GCF_901765095.1 of Microcaecilia unicolor. Taxonomy (NCBI): domain Eukaryota; kingdom Metazoa; phylum Chordata; class Amphibia; order Gymnophiona; family Siphonopidae; genus Microcaecilia; species Microcaecilia unicolor. Next base: position 97,394,216 of record NC_044032.1, on the reverse strand, counting down.
CCCAGGGCACTACTTCCATTGTGGCCGTCATAGAGCCCAACAGCTGCACATAGTCCCAAGCCCGAAGAGGAGAGGCTACTAGGAACTGGTCCACCTGAGCCTGAAGCTTGACAATCCGATTGTCTGACAGGAACACTCTGCCCACTTGGGTGTCGAATCGAACTCCCAGATACTCCAGGGACTGAGTCGGGCGCAGCTGGCTTTTCTCCCAGTTGATGATCCACCCCAGGGAGCTCAAAAGAGCAATCACCCGGTCCACAGCTTTGCCGCACTCTGCATAAGAGGGGGCTCGGATTAACCAATCGTCCAGATAAGGATGGACTTGTACTCCTTCCTTTCGCAGGAAGGCCGTGATGACCACCATTACTTTGGAGAAGGTCCGCGGAGCAGTAGCCAACCCGAATGGGAGGGCTCTGAACTGGAAGTGTTGGCCCAGGACTGCAAAACGCAGAAAGCGTTGATGAGGAGGCCAGATGGGAATATGCAAGTACGCTTCCTTGATGCCCAAGGATGCCAGGAACTCCCCTGCCTTCACTGCCGCTATAACAGAGCGGAGAGTCTCCATGCGAAAGTGCCGAACTTTCAAGGCCCGATTGACCCCTTTGAGGTCGAGGATAGGCCTTACAGAACCTCCTTTCTTTGGTACCACAAAGTAAATGGAGTAACGTCCCTTGCCAAGCTGATTTTCTGGCACCGGAACGACCGCACCCAGGCGGATCAGATTGTCCAAAGTCTGCTGCCCTGCCACAGCTTTGACCGGAGACTTGCAGGGAGAGAGTACAAACCCGTCTCTTAAGGGTCGGCAGAACTCTAGCTTGTAGCCGTCTCTGATGACTTCCAGCACCCAAGCGTCTGAAGTTACCCTGGTCCACTCGCCCAGAAACGAGGACAGGCGTCCTCCAATCTGCACTGGGCCATGGACCAGGGCCCCATCATTGGGTACGAGACCCTGGGGGAGGACCGGAGGGCGCACCTCCGGGACGGCGGTCTCTGCGAAAGGAATGCTGCTTGGGGGAGAAGTTCCTTTTGAAGGAAGAGGGGGCAGAGGAGCCCGACTTGCCCGGGCGGTACCGACGGGCTTCCTGAAACCGTCCTCTGGAGTTACCGGGGCGAGCACTGGCCCGAGCCCTGACCTCTGGTAACCTCTTGCCCTTAGACGTGCCGAGATCGGTCACAATTTTGTCCAGCTCGACCCCAAAGAGCAGCTTGCCTTTAAAAGGCAACTTAGCCAGGCGGGACTTAGAGGCGTGGTCAGCAGACCAATGCTTCAGCCAAAGCCACCGCCGCGTAAAGACTGTCTGAGCCATACCTTTAGCCGAGGCTCTCAAGACATCATACTGCAAGACTGCCAAATAAGCCAAGCCCGATTCCAGGGCTGGCCAATCAGCCCTCAAGGAAGGATCCGAGGGGGAAGCCCACTGCACAATCGTCAGGCACGCCCTGACCACATAGGAGCTGCAAACTGAGGCCTGCAAACTTAAAGCAGCCGCCTCGAAGGACGACCTTAAGGCCGCCTCCAATCTTCTGTCTTGGGCGTCCTTTAGGGCCGTGCCACCTTCCACCGGCAACGCCGTTTTCTTAGTCACCGCAGTGATTAAAGAATCCACGGTAGGCCAAAGAAAGGCCTCCCGTTCACTTTCAGGCAGAGGATAGAGGCGGGACATAGCCCTAGCCACTTTGAGGCTCGCTTCCGGGACATCCCATTGAGCCGAAATCAAGGTGTGCATGGCATCATGCACGTGGAAGGGTCTAGGCGGGTGCTTCGTCCCCAGCATAATGGCGGAGCCAACAGGGGCTGAGGGAGAGACGTCCTCCGGAGAGGAAATCTTCAAAATGCTCATGGCCTGCACTAACAGGTTGGGCAAGTCCTCTGAGCGAAAGATCCGCGCTGCAGAGGGGTCATCCGCTCCATCCGAGCGGGAATCCGTCTCCTCCAAGGAATCCCTAAAGGACCGTTGGGAGAACTCAGATACGCTGCCCTCATCTACATCAGAGGAGACAGAGTCCTCTAAGGCCTGGAAATCCACCCGAGGGCGTTTACTTCCGGGGGCCTCAACCCCTTTATCGGACAAGGGAGCAGGGGCAGCGTTTTGCATAAGGAAGGCCTGATGCAGCAGCAAAATGAACTCGGGGGAGAAACCCCCCAGACTGTGCACTTCAGCAGCCTGGGCCACAGCCCTAGACGCACCTTCAACCAGCGCTCGCAAGAGCGGGGGAGAAACATGCTGCGCATCCAAAATGGCGTCTGGCGCGACACTCCGCGAAGGAGCTGCGCGGGAAGAACGGCGCTTAACTTTGGCCGCTTTTTTGCCGTCGCCCAAATCAAGGGCGGCCATAGCATTAACGTCTCCCACCTCAAGGGCAGCCCAAGAAGAAGCCGTCCGAGCAGAGTGGCCGGCCAAGATGGCGGAGGCGAGCAGCGGGGGATGGGCGTTTATGGCGGGAAAAACCGCCGCACCGGAGGAAGAACCGGGACACTGACCGGCCTCCAAACTGACACCCAAAAAGGGCGAATCAGACTTTAAAACCCCCGCATCCCCGCTAGTAGCGCACATGCGGTCCGGGGAGCGATTCTTTGTGCCCTCGCCCTCCGACGCCATAGACCACGTGGAGACCGATCGGGGAACCCCCTGCCCACTACAAAAAAGGTAAAAATTACCTGCTTCTCGCTCCGAGCTGTAACGAACTGGTGTCCCAGTGAGTAGCTGCAATAAACGTTGAAATAAACGTCCTTAAGAACATCCAAAATTTTTTTTTTTTTTTTAATGGAGCCAGCGGGAGGGGGGAGAAAAGGAAGGACCTGGCACCACCAGGTTTGCACTTGCTCAAGAAGAGCCCTCAACCCCAGGTACTCAACAAAACCTAAAAATTAGGCTTGGAGACCTAGCCAGAGCTGCTGCTGTGTGTGACCACCACCTGCTGAGATAGAGAACATACTGAGGAGTTTCCGGCAGCACATGACCACATATAGGGAGACAAAAGGATTGCTCTCTATCTCCACCTGCTGGTAGATGGACACAACCCACCAGTCTATGGATTGATCGGCATGATGATATGGAAGTAACCGCTCCCTTAGTTATTCAATCAATTGACCTAATTTAACTGATAGATTAAACTGATTGAACACATCCAGGTTTGATTGCAGCCAGCCCTACTGAATCTAAACCTCACTATGTACTGAACCTTACCATGAGAGTGGAATAGTCTCCACAACGTTTCTACAAAAATACTATCAAAGGAAATTCCAAAAGAGATGAGAAAAAAAATTGTTGAAATACATCAGTCTGGAAAGGGTTACAAAGCCATTTCCAAAGCTCTGGGACTCTACCCAACCACAGTGAGAACCATCACCTCCAAATGGAGATATCTTGAACAGTTGTGAATCTTCCCAGGACTGGCTAGCCTGCCAAAATTACTCCAAGGACATAGTGACAACTTATTCGGGAAGTCACAAAACATCAAAAAACAAAACAAAACCCCAAACTGCAGGCCTCTGTAGCCTCAGTTAAGGTCAGTATTCATGACGCTACAATAAGTAAGAGACTAGGCAAAAATGCGATTCATGGGAGAGTAGCAAGGTGGTAACCACTGCAATCCATGAGTATCATCAATGCTTTCCTCACATTTGCAAAAACACACCTGGATGATCCCCAAGCCTTTTGAGATAATGTTCAATGAAGAAACGAGTTAAAAGTACAACTCTCTGGACTACACAGATCCCATTATAATCTAGTGTAAAGCAAATACAACATTCCGCAGTAAGAACACCATATCAACAGTAAAACATGGTGGTGGTAGTAGTGTGATGGTGTGGAGATGCTTTTCCAGGTCCTGAGGCAACAAGCTTGCCATTGTTGAAGGAACCATGAGTTCTGTACTATACCAGAAAATTCTAAAGGAGAATGTCTGGCCATCTGTCCATCAGCTGGAGCTGAAATGTAACTGGGTTACGCAGCAAGACAATGATCCAAAACACAAAAGCAAGTCTACAACTGAATGGCTGAGGAGAAAGAAAATTAAAGCTTTGGACTGGCCTAGTCAAAGTCCTGACTTGAACCCTATAGAAATGCTGTGGAAGGACCTGTATATGTTCCTTAAACAAATTAGGTAATACTTTTTTTTTTTAATTGTGTTTACTCGCGTTCCCTTTGCTAATATTACACTCTGTTTAAAGATCCAAAACCATTCAGAGTGACATATATGCAGAGATTAAGTTGCAAACATAAAGGAAGTGGAACTGAAGATCCAGGGCAGGCTAGTTGTAAAAACAGAAGCTGAATTAGGGAACAGGATTAACTGTTCTCCGCTTCTACTTCAGGCTCACCCCCATCCTTTCCCTTCCCAGCACATTTCCTGGAAGGAGAGGGCTGGAACAGAACCTTCCTGTTGTCTAAAAAGGAAAGGGTGAATCTGCAGATATGCAATAATAGGGGAAATAAGGATGGTGTAAATACTTTTACACATCACCTTATAAGTCCCAAACGCATTCTTTGTGAGGAGTGTACACATACGCTCTCACCCCTGTGCCATTCCTCAACTGCTGGCACAATTTATGCATGCACCAGAGGAACACCGTCTCTCCTTTATGCATTTTTTACTGCTAGCACAAATAATACAGAGAGATTACATTATGTATTAAACACTAATAAAAAAATACCTGTCTACTACAGTGTCAGCTTGTAGAATCTCTCCACTAACAATGTGGGGGTAAAATTCAGCAGGAAACTCCAACAAGAGCCTGTCTATGAGACAAAGACGCCCAAGCAATGCTTGCCAGTTGTTCGATTCAGTCTGGGTTCCAAGAATACAATTTAAGATGTAATCTACACCACCAATACCAATGGAGCCTGAAACAAAGTTCACAAAAAAGTTAGAACAGATAGCTTCATATAACAGTATTCTCTTTGTACTTCAGTATAAAAATGCAGCTGAACTCTGCTGAAAGGAAAAGTCACTATAAACTCACTTTAACATAGCAACTTTGCAGATTTGCATTTGGAAGACAAAAAATGAATGTATACTGCAGAGGTCACCGAGCTCTCTCTTACCTTGTGTTCCATTTCTACCCACATAACATTATATCTAACTGGCTGCGTGTAGCCATGTTGGCTCATTTTTATATTTAGTCCATCGTTTTTAATAACAAATATTAATCTTTGTGTTTTGTTAGATCAAAGGTTTATTCTACCCTTTTTATATTTTTACTTTATTTTGTTTTTAAGTCTGCTCTCCTTTTTGGATCCCTTTGCTTTCAACTGTTTTGTTTTTCGAATAATTACATGGCCTATGCGCAAACTCATGAAGCACAGAGGCGTACGTCAACCACATTTGATTGGCTACAGATCTGATGTTCCCTCATTGTTTTCCCACATCTTGAACAGCACTACAAATCCCACAAACGCACACAATGCTTCCTGGACACTTCATTCACGCAAGTATTAAAGGCATTCCCATGATGGTTCCCAGGTCAAGTCTATTCCAGTGGTTCTCCATCCAGTCCTGAGAACACATATACACAATCTCCCTAATTCTAGATAGTGCGCCACAAGTTAGGTGCCAATCAGCTGCTATTTTAACTTTAGAAACTCAAATGGAAGCTAGATGCCTAATGACACTTGAACACTATTCTACAAGTGAGCACCTAACTGCAAAGGGGGCATGCAAATAGGCGGGGCAGGTCAAACACCTGGAGGTCAAACTTAATACTGTAAGCGGCGCCCCAAATGCCAACACCTGCGTTTTACATGGTGTAAATGCTGGCACCTCCATGTCTATAAAAGAATCTAGGCAACTAGATGCTATTAAAGAATACTACTATCTTAGTGCACAGATTTTGGACACCTAATTTTTAGCACCTTTTATAGAATTGCCCCCAATACATATGAGATAGATATGCACAATGGAGGCAGCAGCAGACAGGCTGTGTTTCCAAGGCCTGGGTTAAGAACTATCTGTATCTTCAACATTTATGTAATATAACGTACAATGCATATTTTACTTTCATTGCTACACCAATATATTTTATGCTACTTGTGACATTTCTAATGGTATTTACTCATCTTAAATTTTCTCCTGCTTCTATGCTATAAAAGTTGGTTGAGAGACTACAGCTTGATTAATAAATAAGCAAAGAGAAGCACTGGTAATTTCCTGAAGTGAGTTACTTGATCAAATCCCTACTATTTTGTTAAGATGGTACTGAAGTAAGCATGATAATAGGAATGAGGCATTTAGGTACACTTTTAGGTCAGCATTTAAAATTTTTGGTAGTGTACTTAATTTCATATATCGTAGCTTCTGTAAGATTTTCCCCATTGTCATCTTATATCTTAATTTACCTGCTGATAGAAATACAGAAACATGACGGCAGATAAGGGCCAAAGACCCATCCAGTCTGCCCTTCCTCAGTAACCACTAACTCTTCCTTTCCTAAGGGAGCCCATGTGCCTGTCCCATGCTTTCTTAAATTCTGACACAGTCTACGTCTCCACGACCTTCACCACCCTTTCCGTGAAAGAGTATTTTTTTTACATTCCTCTTGAGCCTATTTCCCCTTAACTTCATCCTATGCTCTCTCACTCCAGAGTTTTCCCTCATTTGAAAAAAGGCTCAACTCCTGTACATAATTTCAAAGCATTATATTTCCATATTTTAATTACTGCAATATTATAGTCATTGGTTTGCCAAAGTCTACCTTGAAAACTTTACAGATTTTTTGTAAAATGTTGAAGCACATCATTTTTAAGATTGCAAGAGTTGAACATAATGCATCTTGTTTAATTCAACTTCACTTGGCTTCCAATGGTACTTGGCTTAAATTAAAATTTTAGGGGGGGGGGGCAGGAAGTTAACGCAAATTACTGTTGAGTTTTATTACTTTGCCATAATTTTGGTTATTTTAGCACACAGTTCCATTCTATGCAATGAAACCCTGTGCTAAAATAATCTAACTTAACAGTAGCCCACGATGATTACTTCCCCCTTAAATTTTGATGCTTAAGGTGTTATACAGAATACAGTCATCTTTACTATAATTATTGCAACTGTATCATTCAGAATGTACCATTCAAAATTGGAACAAAGTCTGACGGATCTCTCTAAATGAGGTACAGTTGCAGCATACACCTCAATGGATCTCTTCAGAACCAAAGTATTTGAATTCTTTTCCTGTTGAGGTTAGAGACCTTTATAATTTTAGTCAGTGCCGTAAAAAGATAAAATCTTTAGACATGTATTTGATGATATTTGATTCTTATTTTAATGATGTCATCACTTATGGGTTGTGTTGTATATGTTTTGATTTCTGAAAAATTACAAATAACTTGTTACCAGATTTAAGAATTTCTCTTCCAACTGCCAGCTCTCCAGCTTGTCCCTTGCACACCTCCAACAGTGTTGAAACAGAAAGTTGACTTGTGCGACTATGGTATGAAAAGAATAAAAGCAAACTGTTGCTGAGAAAAAGTGATTTAACAAGACAACACTTAAAATGCTAGATAAGCATAAAATTTATGGTTGGAGGTTTGTGCTAAACAAGGGCCTGCCTATCAAAATGAGTCCAAATACCACCAAGACCATTGGTTTTCTAAAGTAGTCACGTCACTTCTTTTAAGGATGCAGAGGCCAACTAACCCATCCATGAGACCATTCACCCAGGTCAACAAATACAACAGGAGCAAGACATGTGAAAATGTATTTTCAAAGCACATAGACTTATAAAGTTATGTGGAGGGGCATTTTCGATATGACGTCTAAATTTGACTTTGGACGTTTTGCTGAAAACGTCCAAAAATCAAGTAGTGAAAATGACCGTTTTCAAACCAGAAAAAGTCTTTTCTTTTTTCTTTGCCATTTCCTAGATGTTGTTGTGTCTATCTCTTTGAACAATAAAAAAAAAAAAAAAAAAAACAACCTCACACAAGTGTAAAACAAACAAAATCAAGCCATTGGGATGTAGAAGGAGCCAGCTTTCCTTGTAGATTGGACACACAGGCATCCCAGCAGAGCAGTGGGGCACTGCACTGGACTTCACATAAAAGGTCCTAGGTACACATCTCACCATTACCCCCTTATATTGTATAGTGAGCCCTTCAAAACCCATGGAAAACCTACTATACCCAACTATACACCACTACAATAGCCCTTATGACTGCAGGTGTTACCTATATGTGGGTACAATAGGTTTTGGGGGGGCTGACACTTTCCACCACAAGTGGAGCATAACAGAGTGGATTATGGGCCTGGGTCACCTTGTCTACAGTACACTGCACTGACAACTAGGCTATTCCAAAACCTGCCTGCTGCTCTAATAGGACTGGTTATAACATCTGAAGCTGTCATTGAGGCTGGTATGTACTCTTTTATTTATATCTTTGTGGGGTGGGAGGGGGTCAGTGATCACTGAAGGAGTAAGGGGTGTCATTCCTTTATTCCTGTAGTGGTCATCTGGTCATTTAGGACACTTTTTTACAGCTTAGTCGTTAATAAAACAGGTCTAGACCAAAACGTCCAACTTATAGCCCTGGATGTTTTTCTTTTATTACATTATGGCAGTGTTAGGAACGCACAGATCCCGCCCTTAAAATGCCCCTGACACACACCACGCTCTTCTGACGGACTTCATAGAAAAACATCTAAAAATTGGTTTTGAAAATATCAATTTGGACTTTTTGTGAGAAAAATGTCCAAATGCACATTTATGTCACTTTTTGGACGCTTTTCTCGTTTGAAAACGAGCCCAATAGTAACCTATGGAACTTTGTAAGTCTAAGTGCCTTGAAAATGTGTCCCATAGGCATTTAAAGGGCAATTCTGTAACTACGCACCTGCATTTACGCACCACTTGTGCACATAAACATAACGAATACCAGCACTTTTGCGGGTAAGTGCACACTTGTGTGTACGTGGTAGCAAAGCAAGTAAGCGCTATTCTGTAAGGGCATAACATGTAAATGCAAGGGTGGTGCTGCCACTTACAGGAAACAGTAAGTTACGTATGCCCTTGCTGCATTTAGGCACCCACAGTTATACTGGGTCTATGACAGGCACATTAAGTGTAAAGTACTATGCTAGTATTCTAACAGAATCTGGGTGCTTTGATGCTGTTATAGAATTCGCCCATGGTAATGGGGAGCCTATAAGAAGGTGCCCACTTTTAGAACTATCCCCCTTAATGGGGCATTTCAGGCTTGAAGTGTTTTGAGGGAAACAGCAGGGGCTGGGCTCTCACTGATGGGTGCTCCAATGAGAAGCAAAATAATATCAAGTTCTGCATTTCTAAAACGCATCAAGACCAATGGGTCGATAGGCTGCTCCATTGAAGGATGGAGCAAAGTTACTACGGCTGTTGACTCTGAAGCTGTTGACTCTGGAGGGGCAGTCATGGTGGGAGAACATAGCACATTATTTTGTAAAGCATTTAGAGTTTTCTAGCTTCTGTTACTTCAGTTATACTGTTAAATTGCTTGTTCGGGGCTAACTGGTCATTTTCAGTGGAACTTAACTGGTTAGTGCTGTTGAAAATGTACAGTTAGCGCCTCTCTCAAAACCAGCTATTTTGGGGGCATTTCAAGGGTGGAGTCAGCACTTGGCCAGTTAAGTGCCGACATTCAGCGAAGCCCGGATGTGGCCCGGCAGTGAATTTTCAGGCATAATGCCAGCCGCAGTCAACAAGTCTTTCTTGGTCCGTGACTCCTAATGTGGAACCTTGCATGATGTAGCTATAATTCAGATTCCTCTTTCCCACATGCATCACTTTGCACTTGCACACGTGTCTAGTGGTAGGTTCAAGCTTATATGCAAATCAACGTGTGGTCCCTGATTTGCATATAGGCTGGAATCTACCACTAGACACATAACGGGATGAACGATTATCAGCTAAGTTTTCTATGAAACATGTTTTCATCCTAAGTACTTTGTTGTACATGGACTGTTTGATAGAGTATATGGACTAATCGACAGTGAAGTTCCTCACCAAAAAAATTTGGGGGAGGGGGTTAAATTTTGGGGAGGTTTAAATTCATGAAAAAATAAATACATATATAAAAAAAATCTTCTTTTTTTGTCGATGATTACTTTTTGCACTGTATGCATTAAATCAATAACATTTTGCCACAGTTTGATGAGACATTTTCCCCATATTATTGGAGTCACGGTTCACTGTGTGTAGTTTTGATTTTGATCAGCGTTGAAGTACAGTGAACTTGATCTGTGTGGACCTTTTACTGTTGTATTAAAATATCTGTCACAAAAAGAAATAAACTCACCTTTGCAAAAATGCCAATTACATTAAGAAAATTACCCACCATTACCATTATGCTATTATCTTCCGGAGTGAATTTGTGTTTCCTAACACTGAGGTGTGACTTATACAGATCATCTCATGCCCATGTTAACCTTGTATAGAGGATGATCTGCACACTTGTATGAAACGTCTTAAGTACTTTGACACAAAATTTTGGAAACCATATTGATCCCCGAAAAATGAGATTTAAATGGGTTGCGATATCTTTTTCTCAGACCAATACAAGGATCATTAAATAACAATCATGAGATATATGGCCACAAAGGTCACACATTCATCCAGTGGAGTGCATCACAACTTCCCAAGCATAAAGGTGTATACCACAAATGAATTACCACAACCCCCTTGCTCACATGTAACGAGTCACTGCATCAAAACACAAGTAGGTTATCTGTCCCCTTCACAGTAATAAAACTAATTAAGAGCAATCACTTCTGAAATGAGCGCACAAAAAACATACCTGTTTGCATCTGCACATTTCACTAGTATTGTTTCCACCACTGGCTTCAGAAGTCGCTGAAGTTTTGACCGATCAGCTAAATTATGGCAAGGAGTATATGCCAGCATAGCTCTTAACGTTTTCTGTATGGCAGAAAATATGCAAAAAGCGTCAACTTAAAAAAACAAAACACAATTAAAATACATCAACCATCAATTCCAAGACCCCGCAGACTGCCCTCACCCACAAAGACAGTAATTGTCTGAATTCCATACAAATGGCCTAATATTTGGAGATACTTGGTCTCATGTTATTCAAAAGGATATTCATGCTGCTGAAATGTAATTGGGTATGAATAGTTTTCCTCATAGTAACATGAGTAATAATGTTTCCAGATTTAAGTCTAACACTGAAACAGATCACACAGCTTCACGCTATACTGCACAGCTTAGGTTCACAGGCCTTTAAATCCAACACTTCACTAGTTACAGCTTTTATACAATGATCTGGGAATAAATACAATCCATTTAATTTCATGTTCTGTATGATAAGTGGCCACATCCACCTTTTTCAACAAGTAATGTGAAGTCCCAGCTGCAATTTGGCTCTGAAAATAGTAATATAAATGTATACAGCAGGCCTTGATAAATTTTCTTGGGATTTAGGAGCCAGCCCAGAAACTTCTCTCAAACCCCTCCCCTCCTGTTGCCATTGTTTCCATTGAAGTGAGGAGCATGGATGGAGGAATCTCTTCTCGAGGTCTACACCAGCACCTTTAGTGATTTACTAAAGCTGTTTACCTATTTCCTTGGCCAAGAAAAATAAGGAAGCTTAGTTAAATCAGGTCTTTAATTCAACCTAGAACACAACTGGCACAAAATACAGCAGCAGCTCCCCATCCCACCCAGTCCTGTCATCACCCAGTCTCGCTCACTCTCTCTCTCTCCTCCCCCGACCCTGTTGTCAGCCCGTCTCTCTTTTAGCCCATTCCTACTCACTAGTCTCCCTCCTCCCTTAAATTGGCTACTCTCCACCCCAGTTAGCCCTCACCACCGAGTAAGCCAGTCAGCATGCCTTCAACCTGTAGCCCCACCAAGCCAAACAACCGCTCTCCATCCTTCCCAGCCTGTACTTTCAAAGCCAGTCAGCTGCCGCGATACATGGAGGATAAAGTCCTGCTCTGGTGGCAACCTCAGAAACAACCCTTAAACAGGCACAATATGCCAAGTGCCAGAGACAAATTTCAAGTCACCATGGTGACCTGACACCAGCGTGGAGAAGTATTTTGTGTTTGTATTTGAAATACTATCCTGCTTTGGCAATTATATTTCTACTTTAAATACTTATCACCAAGTATTTAGTATTTTCAGAAAGCGTTAACAAAATACTTTGGTCAAAATACTTTGCAACTAGCCTACTCCTCCACTTGTTTTATGCGGTCCTCCAAAGTAGGACCAGTATAAGAAAAGGCTCAGTATCTGGTAAGCCACTCTATAGTAATTAATTTGTAACTGGGTAGATGTAAGGCAGAGAAACACCCCATCCAGGCAGCTGTAGTCTGCAGCAGGCAGCAATACAGTACAGGGAAAAGAGGGTTTACTCATCACCCATGATTCTTCACTGTGTCCATGATGCGCTGCTTGCAAGGGAAGGCAGATTGGAGTAGGACTGCCCACATGACCCTCCCATGATTCTCCCAGTCCTCTTCCTGCACTCGATCCATAGGAGAGTGAGAACAGATATATTCTGAGTGTGATGAGCTCATTGCAGCCCAAAAATCCCTAGTTATATAAGGTCTGTGGTGCTTTCTAAGATAGCAGAAGGGCAACAAGGCAATGCAATACCAGTGATTATAGATGGAAAATTATTTTCATTATTTAAGCAAATTCACAAGTGACACTGTTATTATCAAAGAATGTCAGACTCTTGAACTACGACTTCTAAAATGTTTAAAAAGAAAAACAGACATTATAAAGTAATACAATTTATCAAAAACTTGGATTTTCTGTTTAGTGTTGATCATCAAAACAGTATTTTGTATTTTAAATACTTTTTCTAACTTACCCCCCTGTTTATTAAGCCACGTGGCAATGCTGACATACGGCAGCTGCTAGTGCGATTTAGTAAACAGGGGAGTTAATATTTAATACTTGTATTTTTAAGTATGTCATCAAAAAAGTATTAATACTTGTATTTTAAATACTTTGGAGGAACAGTATTTATACTTCTAGTTTAAATACCTTAAAAAAGTATTTTACCCAACCATGTCTGGCACTTGAGATTTGTCAAGTCATAATTTCTTCCACAAACCTGACAGCCAATTGTATATTTTGCAGTATCAAATTTATCTGTACCACTGTTTTGCTGCATACCAATCTGGCAGCAGCCCGGCAGTAGCGCCTGCCCTCAATACATGCCACTTCTGGCAAATCAGATTTTAAAAATTTTTTTGCACCGGGGTAGCACGGGAGCCCTTACCGCCTCCTAAATAGGTGGCAGTAAGGGTTCCCCTGGGAAATGGCTGCACAGCAAGTGTTTCACTTACCACATGGCCATTTTCATCCCCTGCCTGGAATTTCTGGGTGGTGGTAAAAGGGGGGGCCCTCAGCGTGCAGCAAACTTGGTAGAAGGGGCGTTCCAACTATTCTTGCACACACTTTATAGAATAGCTGCATTTATGAGCCCAACTGCCACATTTAAGCGTGACTGTGTACACCAGCCACAGACATGGCATAAGTGGTCATATCTGAAGTCTGGAGCTTAACTGAAGATTTATGCCAATATTCTATAACAGTTTGGCGTGCACCTCTGCCGTTACAGAATACTAGCTTAGCACCCAGTTTTTTGGTGCCTTTTGGCAATCTATATACAATTTACTCCTATATGCCCTACTTTTCCTTTTACAAGCCCTATGTTGGAAATATGGAAAAAAAAAACACTATCTACTGTTAACTGACAAACTGCTGTACAGCCAACCGAGATACAAAATATTTTATGAATTGATGAGATTACTTACTAAAGCAGCGACATAGACTTTGTAGACTGGGTCAGCGCAAACCATGGATAGCACACTGCAGCAAGATTCCACAACAATGTCTCCTGAGATATTGGTCTGAGATAACCCACTAGCAGCAGGCAGTGCTCCAGCACTGGTGGTGCCGCCACCACTGCTTCCAGACCCTCCAGTGCTTTCACCATTGGCCAAGAGCAGGGCACCACTAACATCATGGGAAAGACGCCTAAGTGCCATCTCTCGTATATTCCAGTTGCGAGAAAACAAACAGCTTACTAACTCCATGCCAAATACCTTTTTAAAAAGAAGTGGAAAAACATAATAAAACCAAGAGTTGTCATCACAGGGCAACACCTAGGAAAAAATAAAGGAATGCAGATCATGAATACTGACCTGACTTCTACATTTCACATTCCACCCACATCTCTCCTGGAGAAACACATAGCCAGTTGGGGTCTAGGGGTCATCACAAAATATGCATGAAACAGATCAGTATACAATGGCTAAAGGGATAAGGATAAAAGGTAATGGGATTTGATACTGCCTTTCTGTGGTACATCCAAAGTGATTTATATTTTTATTTACGGCATTTGATATACTGCAAAAGAGCCAATGAAGACGATCATGCGGTGTACAACAAAATATTTAAAAAAAAAAGAAACTGCAGACAGGAAAAGAGAGAAATGACAGAGCACAACTACTAGGAAGAAGTACTAAAGGCTAGATGAAATAGGTGAGTTTTAAAGAGAGACTTAAAAGTCTTCAAGGAAGTTTCAGACCTGAGTGAGGAAGAGAATTTCATAACTGAGGGTCGAGATAGCTAAAAGCAGTTTCACAGGAGATGGTTAAATGGAAAGCATGTGGAGAACGGAGAGAAGGTTGGAGGAGGAGGAGGAAGAATGGAGGGAACAAGTAGGAGAATAAGGGATAAGAAAGTTGTGAAGACAGGTTGGGTACAGTGTGGGTCAGAAGGCGAGCAACCTTCAAAGACAAGACTAAGAATTCTGAACTTGATGCAATCATGGAAGCCTGGGTTTGGATTGAAGGACCACAGTGACAAGGTCGAAGCAACCATGCAGAAACTTTACGGCAGTTGACTGAATGAGCTGGAACCTCTTTAGAGCAGAGAGGGAGACCAAGATACAGGGAATCATAGTAATCCAAGTGAGAAATGACAAGTGCAAGAAGGATATGTAAACAGAGAGAGAGAGGAAGGGGCGGCCATCATAGATGCCATGATTACAAAAAAAAACAACCCCAGACCAAACAACTGAGCTAACGAGTAGTTTGAATGCAAGCTTACAATCAATGGTGACACCTAGAATCTTGACTGAAGAGAAGAGTTTTTTAGGGTGGGACAGATTGAAGTAATCAGGAAGCCGAATGGCTTCACACTTAAAGGCATTAGAAAAAAGACAGTGGTCGTGGAGACACTGAGAGACATAGGAGAGGCAGGTGTTGAGAGAGAGACAGAGTAGAGGTTGTTCGGGACACAAGAGAATTTAAATATTGTCTGCACAACAAAACGGTGTACAGTTTTACTCTTGCACGATAGTGAGAAGTGGAGCAAGAAAAATGTTGAAAAGTATAGGAACGAGGACAGAACCTTGTGGAAACCTGATAGCAACAAGGAAGATAGAGGAATGGAGGTTATTGTGGCAAGCTGGAAGGAATGGGAAGAGAGGTATTTTTCTGTGTCCCTTCAGGGCTCATAATCACAGTTTTTTGTACCTGGGGCCATTAAGGGTTAAGTGACTTGCCCAGAGTCACAAGGAGCTGCAGTGGGAATAGAACCCGGCTCCCCTGGTTCGCAGCCCACTGCACTAACCACTAGGCTACTCCTTCACTAAACAAAGAATCTACCTCATGCACATTCATTGTAGTAATCTTCAAAGTCAAAGCTAAGTGTGGCTCCAGGAGAGGGGGTTGAGAAGCCCCATCATAACTGTGTTGTTTAGGATGTGCTCCGTGAATTGAAGTGTTCCATCCATTTTCCAGGAAAGTCTCAAGCAGAATGGTTTCACAAACAATTCAGATAAAAGCAATTTTTTAATCCAGTAGTAGGAGTTAACCAGGTTTGATTTTAACAAAATGAAACCTGATTAACTCCTACTACTGGGTTAAAAAATTGCTTTTATCTGAATTTAGAAGTAAATCTTCAAGTGACTCTAAACACATCGAAGCTTACATAACTGTGTAACAGCTTTCAACATATTTCTGGATATCTGGAAATACAGCTTTAGATGTTACTCTGTGATCTCTTTAAATTTAAATATACGAGGAAGTACTATTGTGTAAGACAGTAAAGGAATGGCTACCTGTGAAGTATAGATAACACTAGACAAACATTCAGCAAAAAAATTGAAGCAAACCTACTGGTACAGAGCTGAATGAGGCTTAACTAACCCAAAATGTTAGAAGTCTGTGGTATTGGTTTGAAAACTTTTTCATTCTGTTTATAGTGGAGAAAAGACCTCAGTAGTCACAGCGTGGCGATAGAACAGTAAATGCACTTAATGCCCGCATTTCATTGACTCCGTTATTATCACTGGTCATAAAAACTCCACTTGTGTACAAATGTGGGCTGAGAATAAAATGAACTAAAGCACGTCAAAGATGGTCAGAATTGTGATGCTAACAATGCTTAAACAAATAATGTTACTTACCTTGTGCAATTTTGCCCAACGGGGCTCTCCGTTTCACTCTGCAATATAGCTTCCTCAGGGGGCCAGTAACCCATGGCAAATCACAATGCCTTGCAGCGCCATAGAAATGCTAAATAGTAGTAGTAGTAGTAGTGTCCTCTACTCATGTGACACTTTCACTACCGGTGTCACATGAGTAAAGGACGCCATTGCTTAAGGCATCGTGATTTGCCATGGGTTACTTGGCCCCCTGAGGAAGCTATATTGCAGAGTGAAACGGAGAGCCCCGTTGGGCAAAATTGCACAAGGTAAGTAAACAGAATAAAAATGTTTTCAAACCGATACCACAGACTTCTAACATTTTGGGTTAGTTAAGCCTCATTCAGCTCTGTACCAGTAGATTTACCTGTGAAGTATCACATTCAGATTCAAAAGTATTTAAACGACACAGCCCTTTATATTTAAGAAACTGGTTAATATGCCCATTTTTGGCCGGAGATTTCTTAAAAATCCCTTCTGAATCACAGTTTACAAGCACTAAAAAATAGCTTTCTCTCCTTCTGCTCTCGAGTTACAGAACTCTTTGCCCAACTAAATCTAGCTTATAAAGAGACTTTTTTTTTCCAGAAACTTGCCAGTTTATTCAGTTTTTAATTAAAACCTTTAACTGCAAAGGTCTGCTTATATAGGGTTACCATTCGTCCGGATTTCCCCGGACATGTCCTCTTTTTGAGGGCATGTCCGGGTGCGTCCGGCGGATTTTGCCCGCACGCACGTTTGTCCGGATTTCTGGACAAACGTGGGCGCGGGCGGGTGTGCGTGCATGAATGCGGGCTGGGCGATCAGCGCCGTGGGTCTGGTCTCGTCTCCCCTTCCCTACCATGTTTCCTGGTGGTCTAGTGACGTCTCCTTCGGGGCAGGAAAGAGCCCCTCTTTCCTGCCCGGAGCGCTGCCTCCCTTGTCCATAATCTTCTCGGTCTCGGCTGGGGATTCAAAATGGCTGCCGAGAGTTGAAGTCTCACGAGGCCGCTTCAACTCTCGGCGGCCATTTTGAATCCCCAGCCGAGACCGAGGAGGATGCAGGCAAGGGCAGGCAGCGCTCCAGGCAGGAAAGAGGGGGCTGGTTTCCTGCCCCGAAGACGTCACTAGACCACCAGGGCTAGATAGTGAGGGAGGGGGTATGTGACGGGGGGGGGGGGGGGGGAGGGGGACTATGTGACGGGGAGGGGAATAGGGGGGCAGAACGAGGGACCCGAAAGGGGTGTGGCAGGGGCGAGGTATGGCGCGTGACGTGTCCTCTTTTTCAGAGGACACAAAATGGTAACCCTATGCTTATATAACACTGAATCAGACCAAAGGTCTATCTAGCCCAGTAACCTGCTTCAAACAGTGGCCAAGTCAGGTCATAAGTACCTGGAACAATCCCTAGAAATAGCAAGATTCCATGCTACTGATCATCTGGGATAAGCAGTAGCCTTCCCTGGATCTACCATAAGCACAGTTTATAGATTTTACCTCCAGGAATTTATTCAAACTGTTTTTAAACAGTTAACTGTGTTAACTGCTTTTACCACATCCATCAGCAATGAGTTCTAGAGCTCAACTGGGTTGAATGAAAATATATTTTCGCCTCTTTGTTTTAAAAAGTATTACTATGTAATTTCATGCATGTCCCCTAGTCTTTATATTATTTAAAAGCATAAACCAGCAGTTCCCAAACTGTGCACCACCAGTTGAAATTTGGTGTAAACCCGGTATTCTATAAGATTAAATATTTGGACTGTCCCTGACCCACTCATGACTTTCCAGTGGCCACATCTCCTTTTGGCTTGCGCATGAGATACTTTGGGCATACAGCGTTATAGAATAACGCATAGGCAGATGCATGCGTAAATCCAAATTAGTGCCAATTAACTCCAACATCAATAATTGGTTGTTAGTACCCAATTGACTAATTAGTTTATGTGCTGAGCGCCCTATATAGAATCCGGGGGTTGATGAATGCAGCTGACAGTCATTTGAGCAGTGAGAAGCATTAGCTGCCGGGCACCACCCACGCTTTCCTGCAACATTAGGAGCCGTTATGAAGTACAGGCCCAAACAAAACCAACAGCTGTAATCACAAAACAAAAATTACCTGCATCCAAGGCTCAGCTAAGTCTTTGTAGGAAGAAGGAATTTGCTGGACTCCATAGTGAGTTAGGTTTAAATTATTCTCTTGGGCTCTCCTTGGAGATTCTGAGGCTGATTGTTGCAGGTTTTGCTGCTGCACAGACCGAACAGCAGCAGAAGAATCAGCATCTGTCAAGTCATGACTGCCAATATCATAAAATGATTGTTAAAATTAAGACTTGCATCCATTTAAAATGGTATTTTAAATCATGTTAATTATTTTACACATTCTTTACACTTAAATACACACACACAAATATCAACTAGCTAACAATCAAATTGAATTCATACCTGTGAAAATCATGGGATCTCCATTTTGATCTACAAAGAGGACAGATGAGAGGCTCTTTGTTTCTTCGACATTCTTCTGCCCCTTGAATAGAACAAAATAATCAGCCCATAAAGTAAAAAAAATAAAATTGAACACAAATGATTAGCATAAAACATTTTCAAACAATTTCTTAATTCTAAATACATCTCCGATGAGAATCATACTCTACTACTCCACAGAGAACATAAGGTACACACAGTAGCAACGAGAGCTTCTTTATTTCAACTCACTAGTATATCCCAACCTTGATTCACATAAGAGGGTATGTCACTGGCCTGCTTACTCCCAAAGACAAGTTTGCATTACATGGTAGCGTTTTCCATAAGGATATGTGAAGGCATATTTTCAAAGCACTTAGGAAAGGCTAACTTACTCAATTTACTTAAATCGCCAATTCATTTCAGGATAACAGTATTTTTTGAATGCATACTAAATGATAGCAGGTAAAGAGCAATGGCCCCCAATCAGTCTGTCCAGTTCTTCTCTCTGATTTTCTATTATTTTGGGTCAATGAGCAAATAAATTCCGCTACTTAAACACCAGTTACTATCCTCCACCATATATGTATATTACCTAATATCCCAAACATATGCCCTCCACTGCTATATTTATCCCAAGAATGCTTACTGACATTACTGTTATAACATGAAGGTTATCAGCCCAGGTATCTTGGAAGCCTGATGCCACTATACCACTGCTGCCTGGGTTACTCTAGCCTTCTTAAAAGCCTAATGAAGTTATAAATACAACAGGAAGAGTGTGGTGGATATTTCCTTCCTTCTTGGTTTGAAAGTTTTACAGAAACACAGAAAAATGAAGGCAGGCAGATAAAGACCATATGGCCTATCCATTCTGCCCACCCATGCCATCTACTCTCCCATGCACTCCCTTAGAGATCTATGTACTTGTCCCAAGCTTTCTTGAATTCAGATACAGTTTTTTGTCTCCACTAGGAGGCCGTTCCACTAATTCAGTACTTCACAGAAAGGGTGGTCTTTCCTCAGGTTACTTCTGAATCTATCACCTTTATCCTATGCCCCCTCATTCCAAAGCTTTTTTTCAATTGAAAGAGACTCACCTCCTGTGCATTTATGCCATGTAAGTATTTAAACATCTCTATCATATTTCCCCTCTCCTGCTTTTGTTCCAAAGTATACATAATTGAGATCTTTAAGTCTGTTCCCATACGCTATATGATGAAGACCACTGACAGTAGCCGTCGTCTGGACCGACTCCATCCTGTTTATATCCTATTGTACTCTAAATGAGGTCACCAACAGAGATTTATACAAGGCCATCATTGCCTCATTCTCCTACTGGGCATTTCTCTCCCTATGCACCCAAGTATCCTTCTAGCTTTTGCTGTCGCCTCTACCTGTTTGGCCACCTTAAGATCATTGTAGGAGCAACAGGCACTATATGTGACACTACATGCCACTATATAACAAAGTTATAGGATTATAATGCATGGCACCTTCTAGCATGATCAACCTGACTTTACATATACAGACTCTGGCTAACTTCATCTTTCACTGACAAGGCCTATTGGTCATCAGGCTGCAGACTTACAAGGACATTGCAAAACATTACTAAGGCTGTTGGTGGACAAGGAGAACAACCACCACATTACTTCACCACCAGTGGAATTCACAAAATTGTGGTTCCAGACTTTTAAGGCTTGTTTTCACCCAAGCACAATGTTCACTGAAACAATGAGCTCAAGGTTAAGTTGCCCTCCAGCATGCCATGAGGTGGGACAATAATGGAATTCCCTGAGTCCCAATGTGTAGAACAGATGAGAATGAGGGGATAAACATCTAGGACCTGTGTCTCAACAAGGCCAAGACTGACATCACTGCACTAGCTGAAACTTGTGCATTCTCTATAAAAAGGGCATTCCATCTGAAGTGCTGCCCTGCTCTGTTGTCTGACTGACCTGTATGAGGAACACTCTGCTATCTGCTGGATGCTTGGCTTCATCAACAATCAGGTTGTATAGCTGCCATATAATTGCTATATAGTACTAGGTTAGTGGGCTGTATTAGTAAGCCTAGCTTAAGGATTTATGTGTGTTTACTCTGAGCTGTTTCTATGATACGACCATCTGCGTCATTATTCTTGCATCTTTCACTGTTCTTGCTACTCCTCTAAATAAATAAGCAATCTATTTTTATAATATCCTT
This sequence comes from Microcaecilia unicolor, assembly GCF_901765095.1. Lineage (NCBI taxonomy): Eukaryota > Metazoa > Chordata > Amphibia > Gymnophiona > Siphonopidae > Microcaecilia > Microcaecilia unicolor. The sequence goes on along the minus strand of NC_044032.1, from coordinate 97,373,130 downwards.
GGGTGTGGAATTAGTTCTGTTATTATTTGGGCATTATGAATTTGGGTCTACAGGTAACTTTCCAGACACTACACTGTCTAATACCAAAACCTGGCGGCGTCACGTTTTTTTGTAATCTATACTACGTGTCACGCTCCCAATTACTCCCCAAAACAAATGTAACCGTGTATGCCTCACAATCATCATATATTATCACACCCAAATCCTGCTCCTCCTTCATGGCCCAAAGTTTTTCACCCCCTAAACGGTACCATTCCCTCAGGTATTTTCAACCCAAATGAATGACCCTGCATGTCTCAGCATTACATCTTAGCTGCCGAATTCCAGACCACTGTCAAGCTTCACTAGGTCCTTCCTCATGTTATCCACACTATCAGGGGTGTTTACCCTATTGCATATTTTGGTATCATCTGTAGAGACTGATGTAGAATGGTACAAACCTGTTTTGGTCAGTGGAAAATAGGCCCCTCCCTCTCCCTAACTTTGAGCCTCACATCTGTTTTTCTTATCTGACAAGCCTAGGTTTACACTGCTTTGTCTCTGAATCCCCCTGCCACAGTCAGAGACATTCACCTGCCCCCTGATGGTCAGCAGTGGGTTGAGATCCTGGGGAACCAGGTTCAATTCCCTCTGCAGCTCCATGTGACCCTGGGCAAGTCATTTAACTCTCCACTGCCCCAGGTACAACAGTACTACAATGTACTACTTAGACCGAGCCCACTAGAGACAGATCCAGTACCTATAAATGAAACTGCTTAGGTCTAAGTAGTATATAAGTGCTTAAATGAATGAATGAATGTATATATGTGCATGTTCTGATTGGTCATCAGAGCAGGACTAGAACTGCACTATGCACTGGTATTTTTTTTAGAGGAACTTTTTGTGGGGTTTTTTTCGTCTTCTTTTCTTTGGCTTTTTGCTCTGATATTTTATCTCTGTGCACTGTGGAGTCAGCCGCAAGTCTCTACAGGCCAGATCCTTCATGATGACTGCCATGAATACTGTTCATCTGTAACCAGAAGCTGTGTGAGCAGATTATTTAGCTGGCATCATATAAAATGTATCTATTATATCCTATTTCCTAGGTGAATATGCGAGTTTGTAGTCTATGCACATTTGCCATCCGAAAATACAAAAGAACTCACAAGGTACAATCTAGATCACAGGCAAACTATACCAGACAATCCTTCAGCAATATCGATTACAAAAACGTTAAGAACCAGCCCAAGAACTGAACCTTGCGGCATGCCACTGGTAACACCCCTTTCCCTCAGAGTGAGCTCAATTTACCACTACCCTGTCGCCTTCCACTTATCCAGTTCCTAATCCCAGTCAGTCACTTTAGACCCATACTAAGGACACTCAATTTATTTATTAGTTATCTTTGTGAAACCATGTCAAAAGCTTTGCTAAAATCTAAATGCATCATATCTAGCACTCTCTCTTGATCCAATTCTGGTCACCCAGCAATGCTCAAGCTGCTGCCTCAAAAGATTTTGTCTGTTTTTCTCTTCCTAGCCTTTACTACCACACTCTGTCCAAAGCATGTTAAAATTGTGTCACAACTGCCACTACACCTGCTGTTACCTGATGACACTACACAGAGACAAATATTAATAAAGAAAATATTCTAGAAAGATGAAGGTGTTTTTAAGGTAAATCTTTTTGTTTTCTCTTTTTACCTAAAACAGTGCCCCGACCCCAACTTATCTGTTGGGGAATTCCAGCCAGTTAAGTTTTCAGATATACAAATTTTTCTCATGCATACTTAGTGTGGATATAAATAAGAACAAGCATGCAAATTTCTCTAATTCATAATCACTGAGGAGACCCTGAGAATTTGATTGGCTAGGAGTCCCCATAGATATGTTTGGGAACCACTCTCAAATCTAGTATTTGCTGCTGTTCAAAGCTGCTTTAAGTCTGGGTCAGAAGACCTACTGCAGCGGAGTTCTTACTTACTTTAGAAGTTATTTTGCCATGTTTTAGAAAATTTTCACATTTACCAAAAACACAGCTTGATACAACCTTTTTTTTTTTTTACCCCATCATGTAAGTTCTAACAATTTAACAACCTCCCTCTACTTTTGATCACTGGTTAAAGATGCCCAACTTTCCCCAGCATGGAATGCAGTTCTTGCCTTTTACAAGTTACTTAGGTCTATTCTATACAATATTCGGTTTCATATCTGATCCTAAATCTAAGCTTAACATTCTCGTATAATCTAAGTCAGAGATGCATTCTATACACTTTTTGGAAATACTCATAAGAAACACGTGATCTTTTTAGAAATCTGTGTCTTTCTTGAGCAAAATTCAGACTGAAATTAGGATATGTATATTTTTAATATCCAAAGTCACAAAGTATCTAAGAGAAATAAATGGCCATGTCCAATGGCTAGATATTGATTCAAACATCTCTTCAGGCCTACTTCATCTAAAGGATATCTAGATGACAACCTTTTAGAGTAAGTGGTAAGTAACTAATCTTCGTAACTCAATCTCTAAAGATAACTCCACTATTGACACCTTCCTTGACGTACTGGACCCTGGAACTGATGAAACACCTGCTGACCGTTACTGGACTAATGTTACCCCCTTACTACTGAAGAAGTCATCATAACCATATCAAAACTCTCTATATCACAATGCCACCTTGACCCCTGCCCCAACTACCTTCTGAAAAGCGCCCCTTCATGCTTTATCTCCGATCTCACCTCCCACTTAAACTTTTTACTTCAAAAAGGCTCTTTCCCCACCAAGCACGGTAGCGTATTACTAACACCTATCCCAAAGAATACAAAGAAACCTGTGAATGACGTTACCAACTACCGACCAATTGCATCCATACCTCTAATCACCAAATTATTGGAAAACAGACTGACCTCACAACTTAATGAATATATTCAGAAATTCTCCATCCTCCACGAGTCCCAGTCGGGCTTCCGACCTGCCCACAAGCACTGAAACGGTTCTTCTAACCTTAATATCTAAATTCAAACTTGAAATAGCAAACGGATACAACATCATCCTCTTACAATTTGACTTATCCAGCGCTTCTGACATGGTTGACCATTCAATCCTTACCAAACTCTTGGACAAACTTGGGATTGGTGGAAACATTATCAACTGGATTAATAACTTCATTACTACCAGATCCTATCAAGTCAAAGGAGCTACAAATCTATCATCCCCATGGTCATAAGAATGTGGAGTACCAAAGGGATCTCCACTCTCCCCGATACTTTTCAACCTTATGATGATCCCCTTGGCCAGAATACTAACCAAACATGGTCTAAATCCTTTCATTTACGCCGATGACGTCACCATATATATCCCCTTTAAATTCAATTTATCTGAAATCCACGACAAAATCAATACTGCCATTACCACTCTAACCTCCTGGGCTAATGCTTTTAAAATGAAATTAAATAAAGAAAAAATGCAGTGCCTGGTTCTCTCTTCCCAATACTCCCCTTATCTCCCGACTACTCTCAACACCCCTGATGTCAAACTCCCCATATCTGACAACTTAAAGATACTGGGAGTAACGATAGACAGCCATTTATCTTTTGATAACCACGCTAAGCTCACCACGAAGAAAATGTTTAATATGATGTGGACACTGAAACGAGTAAAGCCTTATCTCCCACTCAACACTTTCCGGAACCTGATACAGTCTACTGTTATTACCCACGCCGACTACTGCAACAGTGTCTTTTTAGGATGCAAAACCCAAATACTGAAGAGACTCCAAACTGCCCAAAACACGGCTGCCAGACTTATTTTTGGCAAATCAAAATTTGAAAGTGCATCACCTCTTCGAGCAAAGCTTCACTGGCTCCCCATCAAAGAAAGAATAAATTTTAAGATCAACACAATGACCCACAAGATCATCCACGGCGAATCCCCTGGCTACATGAATGAATTGATCGACCTCCCTGCTAGAAACAGATCTATTTCTTCACGAACTTATCTTAACCTACACCTTCCTAATTGTAGAGGAATTAAGTACAAGACCTACTACACATCCAGTTTCTCCTTTTTGGGATGCCAGCTTTGGAACGCTATACCCAGACCAATCCGATTAATAAACGACTTCTTGCCCTTTAGAAAAATGCTGAAAACTCATCTCTTTAAGCAAGCCTACCCAAATGCCCCAATCTAATCTCACCAATTTCCACCCCCGATTCTGTTCTGACTTAAATACCAACCTCCCATCCTTCTCTTTCCATCTCTCCTTAATTTTATCCCTCCTTACCCTTTCTCCCAAATTACACTATCCTATCCTGTCTACCCTCTTTTATCCTAGTCATATATTATCTAGCTCAACTTATCATACACTACTAAGCCCAACTTTACATTGTTCTACTACTGTTTTATTAAAATTCTATTAACTTTGTATTTCAAATTACTATGTAAGCCGCATTGAGCCTGCATTGTGTGGGAAAGCGCGGGGTACAAATGTAATAATAATAATTTACTGGTAGCTTAGTCACTGGCTCCAAATCACATTACAACTCTGAATGTGACCAAAAAAAAAAAAAAAAGCCAGAAATGCTTCACAAGATGATCCAGCAAATATAATCAAAAACAACCCTCCAGAATTTGTATACATAAAGCCCTTTTCTTTTCAGTTTTGTCAGACTGGAGCCATAGTAATCCTGTAATTTACTGTAAATAAAAAATATTGAAAACAAAGTTGCCACAGGATTGACCAACTAGAATCCGTAGGCCCAATATTCAGGAGGCAGCGATAAGCATTTTGCTGACTGCCTCTGGTATTATCCACGGAAATTCAATGCCGGGCCATATCCGGGCTCCAGCACTGAATTTCTGGGTGTACGAAGCCACCAAAAACATAGCCAGTTGAGTGCAATATTTGGCACTTACATAAGTAAGTCCTATTTATGCAGTTATCATGGCTAGTTTAAGTTCTGAATATCAGCACTTAACCGGCCAAGTGCTGACTCCATCTCTGAAATGCCCCCAAAATAGTAGGATTCAAGTTAGATGCTAACCAGACATTTTCAGCAGTGCTATCCAATTAAGTGTTGCTGAATATGATCGGTTAGCCCCAAACAAGCAATTTAACTGGTCAGGAGCCATTTCTGACCGGTTAAATTGGTTTGAAAATTGACTCCCAAGATACTAACTTCAGCAGGATACTGAAAATACCACAGTCAGTACTACTGTAGCTCAAGCCACATAAAATATAATATTAAAAAGCTCAATCTTCACTACTCTTACTCCACACCTACTCATGCTTTGAATTGTAGCAAAACAAAGTTCAGAAATCAGAGTAGGGCTTACACACTGACAACATACTCCTAAAGCAAAAAACGTAAAATATATGTATATTTGATAAACTTCATAAAAACACCACTTCCCCTTGCCTGCCTCGGATCCTCCATTCTGTATGTATATTTCTTCGATACTGATGACTCCTCATATGCATAAAATTTATTGTATCATATTTATGTTTTATTGGAAACTACCTAGAACTATTACAGATTGGCACTTTTTGGGGGAGGTGGCGTGTATTTTTCGGAGGGGGAATATACCCAGCAATGACACCTGCAGCGCAAAAATATTACATTTTGTAGTCTAAAATAACTCCAGGAAATAAACATCTACATTTATGATTTATAAACATCTAAGAACAGAAGCTACCTATCAAAAAAAAGAATAAAAAAAAAAGGAAAAGCTAGTAAATGACTTACAGATTGACATGCAGTGATGGTGTAGTTTGTTTCTGCAACCATCTTCACAAACAGTCAGGCTTTCCTCATCCAGCATGCCCAATAAGCAAATAGGGCACATCTGTTCTTCTTCATCCTTCATGCTATAAATGACAGTAGAAAAAAATAAAGAAATGTTATCAATATATATAATGCAACTGACCTATTGCCAATCATTACTATAATTTACATATAGAAACATGCTTCCTCAATACCCTGAATATGAGCAGTAATTCTCAACCCACATCTCAGGACACACTCAGTCTGGTTAGATTTGCATAATGAATATGCATGAAATGGAGGCACTGCATGTTAATCTCTCTCATGCATATTCATTGTAGGTAGATTGAAAACACAACTGGTTGAAAGTCCCTTAAGGACTGAGTTGAGAACCACTGGATTAGGATACAAGTCTGTCACAACTGAGCCCTAAATTGTGGAGTTAACAGAATGAACTACTTATACTGAACATATACATGAACGAAAACCAACCATGGCACCCATTTTATCAGTGCTTCTCAAACATTTATCCACTATATCTCAATTTTAACCCCAGATGATGACGATGATGATGAGAACAAAACAGACATCCCCTCCCCTCCTCTCTCATTCAAGTAGGAGGGTAGGAGCAGTGGTATCACAAGTAGTAGTCAGCACAGGGCCCTGTGTTATCAAATCATTGTGTGCTCACCCCCAGTACTTCACATGGGTTTCCAGTTTAACAGGAAGTTTACACAGGATGAGGAGACAGAGCCTGTGAATTTTCACAGGCCCTATACTGACTGCCTACTGTGCTTAGGTCACAGCAGAGGTCCAGAGGGCAAGAGAGCATTCTTTTCGCAACTCCATCTGGGATCTGGACCAACAATTTGAGAACCACTGTGCTAAAAAAAAAAAAAACTCTAGCATAACTTCATTAAAAAAAAAAAAAAAAAAAAAACCTGTCCCTCAATCCTGAAGCCTAATGAGTACAAGTTATACATGTGAAAGTCAAAAATAAAGGGTATAGAAAATACAAAGAGCACTTTTAAATATGACTTGTTTGAATAAAACTATTATTAATCTGGGGATAAAAGGTTTAATGGATGTAAAATAATATGTGAAATACTGAATAGCTAAAAATATGAGACTACCAACTGCTCATCAGTAAAAAGGAGTGGATGAGTAACCTAGTGGTTAGAGAGAAAGCAAAAAACTAGGAAGGCCGTACTCACAGCCTGATGACACTCCCTGTACCTTTGGCATGTAATTCATCCTCTTTGCCTCAAACAAACTTCCATTATAAGCCATCTAGGGCTACTAATGAAAAGGTGTGAGCTAAATTCATATAAAGAATAAAGGCTAAAATGGGTGGAGAGAATAATTGAAAAGAAAGCAAACTTAAGCATCAGGCACACTAGAGAGACTTTCAGTGAGAGATGAAGTAGGAAGAAGTGGTAGAGCATGGCCCGCAAAATATTTGTCAGATGATGTAATTGTCCACAACACTGCTTAACACAATGCAGTGGGAGAGATACATGTCAGTGAAAAGCAAAGTGTGACAGCAGCCTCCACTAGATTTTAGACAGCATGTTTTGGAGAATACTGTTTCAAGACCCTTATAGGACACTAAATAAAACAGAATTAATGGTAAGGAGTGTGTGTATGGGTTTATACATGCTTACTCTGTTATTTACAATTGTTTTTGTAATTTTAGATTTATACTGGGGGGTGGGGGTGAAGTCAAGATGGTGCTGAAGGCAGATGCGAGTTGCTGAGCTCTGCTTCTTGCTTGCGAGTTCAGCAATGGTTAAACACAAGAGAAAAACACAGACCTACTTGTCCGAGTCCGGAGGGTTTTGTGACTCTGGCTCAGCAGAAGATCTCAAGTCTGCGGTTCCCGCAGCCAGCGTTAAAACTCGGGCAGAGGTGCCCCAGGAAGGAGGCATGGTACAACATGACCGTGAGTCCCGAATGCCACAAGACTCCTCTACAACCCGGAATTGGAAATACAACATCGATGCAGGAGAAGCCAGTAGATGCCGATGCTACTGCCATGGTTTGACCCGACTGGGCTGCGGCATTCCCAGTTGACACGGAGTGTGAGCCTAGTTCCCCTGGTGAGGGGGAGTTGAATATGGAGCTGGAACAATGCAAGGCAGCTTGCTTATTAGACCCCCCCCCCATTCTTTTACTACAGTTACTAGCAGTGTGGGGAGGAGAGGAGTAGAGAAGATCACACTAGAGGAGATTTGGGACACTACTGGGAAATTGGGGTCTTGCTTAATAGATTTGAACAATTTCAACGAGGGAGACAATCTGCAGACCCAGGTCCAAATGCACAAAACCTAACGAGCCAGCAACGTGGTTTTTACACCAGTTCTAGCCAGTTTAGCGAACAAGGAATACAACGAGACATGCAAAAAAGTGTTCTTCAAGCTCTTTTCCTGACACGTAGCAGCTAACGAAAATTGTATGCAAAGTTATTATAATTACTATACAAATGTGCATGCAAAGTGATGCACAGCCGTTTTCAGAGCGATGCACAGAAGCAGCACCCTACATTTACTATGGAAAATTTAACGAGAGGTCTGGAGCTATCAGTCCTGACATTTCTTCATTGTTGCAAGGGTCCTCTGCCACTCCTGCAGGAGAAGGACCTGCAGGCTGGGACAGGAAGATTGCTGACCGCCAAAGGGGGGGGGGGGGGGGGGGACAGCAAGTGCCCCAGGAAAGCAATTTAAAAAGGGCTGGAAGTGTGAGAGAACCGGCAACAAGGATTAGGAATTCCCCTGCAGCTTGTGCAGCGGATCAGGGAGCTGGCAGCTGACAGCTCCCCCACCCCCGTGCTCTGCTGCGAACCCGCCCCTCTCCCTCTCTTGCATGGCTCTGCCTCTTATAGAAAGTGCCCTTTTTTTTTTTTTGGCTCATTCTTCCCTAACCTCTTAAGCAATTAGCAAAGTCCTTGCTCCTCTTCAAGCGTCATCAGGTAAGAAGACAGCCCATCTTCTAGCTTTCTTGGGTGGGTGTAACAATTTTAACCACTCAGCTTTTATCGTTTGCGTCTAAGAACAGGTGATGGAGTGAACTTTCTTAGCAAATACATTTATTTTACAGATTTTTGGCTCTGGCACCGAACTGTTTCCTTTGGAACTTGATGCTTGTGCTTGCAAAAACAAAAGAAAATAGATAAAAGGCTCTCTCTCTACTGCTTTCATACACGTGCGGGTATGAAAGCCATTTGCGGCACGCGCAGAGTAGCCACGCTTAGTGATTGGCTGCTCTGCGCATGCTCAGCTGACCGACTGGCTTCCCCCCTACTGCATGCAAATGAGTCTGTTCGCAAAAACAGCGACCAGCTCATTTGCATGCAATTTGCTTTGGGAATCCCTCTATTTCCAAATCGGTTATTTTTACCAAGGTGGAAATACAGACCGATTCTTTACGAGGACCTCTGTGCATTCTAGGTCACAAGTAACTCGGCATGATGAACGTTTGGTTCAGTATGAGAAACAGGTTTTGGTATTTGAAAAGGATTTTAAAAATTTGAAAGATCATCACAGGTTGTTAATTAAAGATCGAATGGTAACTCACCAGAAGCTGGAAACCTTGGAGAACTATAAGAGGAGCTTGAATTAGCGATTTATCAACTTTTCAAAATCTACAGTACACCAATCGATATGCTTAAAAAGTATATTATGGAGGTTTTGCAAGTGCTTAAGCAGTGGTACGCAAACCTGGTCCTGGAGGCACCCCAGCCAGTCATGTTTTCAGGATACCCACAATGAATATTCATTAAGAGAGATTTTCATGCAGTGGGGTCAGTGTATGCAAATTTCTCTCATGAATATTCATTGTGGATAGTGTGAAAACCTGACTGACTGGGGTGCCTCCAGGACCAGGTTTGGGAATACTGGCCTAAGGAGTCTTTACTACCAGCAACCCATATGTACTATGTAGACCGATGAGGAAATCCCCCGACTGAAGCAAGAAAAGACAACCATCAGATAGCTTTGACCTATCCGGATTTCTGGAGGGGTCTAGTCCTGTGGTGACTAAAGCTACTTTGATTGTTCATTTGCCTTGGAGCCAGATAGAAATTGGCTCCTCAGACTGTGTTTTTGTTATAAACATGTTGAATTTCTGGGCCACAAGATGCAAATATTTCCTGACCTTTGCAGGGCCACTCAGCTCAGAAGAAATGCATTTTTGGCTTTTAATTGGAACTCTTGGCCCTGGGAGGGACATTTTTCCTTCAATTTCCACGTAAATATTTTATTAAATTAGATTCTAAGAATTATGTTTTTCTTGGCCCATGACATCTGTAACGGCAGGTCTTAAATGGGTAGTGAGTACTGTTAATGAGAAGTTTCCTATGATTTCTTCTAGGTACTACTTTAAAGAAGTCTCCAGTTAACTAGTATTTTTCTGTAATTCTTCCCTTTTCCTTTTTATTCTTTTTTAAGTTTCATAAGATTATAGTCCCTGTTATGATGAGCTTTTCTTCTTTGGAAAGGTTTTCTGTAATTTTACATTTGCCTGTAATGAGGATTTTTTTCAGATGTTAAGTGTTATCTTGATTTATAATTGTAAAATGCAAAAGCATAACATTTTTAAAAGATACTAGGTTATTGACGGAGGGCTCCTTTTACAAAGCAGTGCTACCAATTAAAAGCAGTGCTACCGATTAGTGTGTGCTATATGCGAAGAAGCCCACGGGAACTGAATGGGCTTCTTTGCATTTAGAACACCGATAATCAGTAGTGCCGCTTTGTAAAAGGAGCCCTTAGTTTCATTTGGATGATTTGTTTTAGTACTTTTTTTAATTAGTTCAGTTTGATTTTATATATAGGACCAGATATTCAAAGCAGGCAAGAGAGTCTCCTGCTTACTTAAATCATGGTTTGAAGGCCAGTCGCTGATATTCAGTGGCACATAACTGGGCAGTGCTGCTGAATATTGGCACTAACCAGCCTTTTTTAAAGTAGGCAACAGACAGGCATTCTGAAGATGGAGTTGGGGAGAAGCAAACAGCTATGCAGGTGCCAACAACACTCAGAGGTGTGAGCAAACCCAGAAAAATAAAAATACTCACTGCTGGTATCCACATAGCTAAGCAACCAAATAGGACCGCATAATAGCAGTCTTCTCTGGTCACTTAGCTATGCAGTGACTAGTGTTGAATGTTACCTGACACCTGCATAAGGTTTATATGGTTTACTAGAATTTGCTATATTGCCATGACTAACTGGCAGTTCTCGGTGGTTTACAATAATCCAAACATCAGAAAAGAAAAGGAACTACAAAACTGATAGGCAAGAGGATAGATCAAGCATTCAAAGGGTAAGAGGGAAAAAAAAGGAGGGGGAATGGAAAGCCAGTGTAAAGAAGAAAGGGATAAAATTGGATTAAATAGGAGGACAGGGAAGTGGACAGCAGCAGTTGGTCCCAACATTTCAGGCTGTGGTGAAAACCACTGCAAACAGCCAGGCCTTTAATCTTGATTTGAAATTCTTAAATGAAATTTCTGAACAGTATCTAGCAGGAGGGAGTTTCAGTGAGGGGCAGCAAAGAAAAAGGCACGATGATGAATAGATTCTAATTGAGCAAGTTTAGGGCCAGGTAAGACTACGCGGTGATCGTATACTGAGTGAAGGAGATAGGCTGGTGAGTACAAGATAGTGAGAGAGGGGCTGGTGGAAATGGGACAGTGAAAGAGGAGAGATAACGAGGGAGGCTGAGCCTGTGGCCCTTGAATGTAAAAATTATTAATTTAAAAAGTACGCGGTGATGGATCAGTAGCCCATGATACTTTTGTAGGGCGGCGACACGTGGTCATAACGATGGGCATAGCACAGCTTCCGAGTAGCTGCACCTCCTCCCTCCCAGCGAGATCAGACACCCCTTTACTCACCCATCTGCAGTCCACCCCAAAAGAAACCTACTTAGGCTCCCTGGTGGACAAGTGGGGTACTCAGGTAGGAGCAATCCCCACTTGCTCTTGCCCCTAGTGGATCCATAAGTAAAATGGCCATTGCAAGACTACCATTAGAGCTTGCAGAGACCATTTTACTGATGGAGCTGCTAGTGACAGTAGTAAGGACCCCTCCTCCCTAGGCACCCCACTGGACTACCAGGGAGCGAGGGGCTATAAGTGGGTAGAAGAATATGACAAATCCACTTATGTAGCGCTCCCAGCTGGCATTCATCGAGACTTGCATAAGTTTGGATGGCCAGCAGCAATCCAGTTAGACATGGATAGTCAATGCCTGTGCCCAGACATGGCCTGGCATTGGATATCCAGGTCTAACTTAGCTGACAATGGCCAGTGTTAAAAAACGCCGACTGCCACCAGCTGAATATTGACCAGACAGCTTTTAATGTGTGTTATGTATGCTGCCTGGAGCCCTGGTAAGGCAATTAATAGATGGACGTGCCTAGTATAAACAGCAGATCAAATGTGAAAGTCATCATGAATTCTTGTCATTCAAAACAGTGAATTCCAGACAAAAAGCATATTAGACAGAACTTTAAATTTCACAATTAGAGCATGGGATCTTCCAACACTTACTCTGTAAAAGTATACACAATCTCCAAAATAGTACACTACATGATTGTTGGGCCAGTCTCATCACATAATTTATTAAATGCCTGCTGGCAAATTTCAATGGTTCTCAGGCTTGGAGATCAGACATGGCCCACAAGGTGCTTACAACTGTTCGCTGATCAAACACACAGGGCAGGGAGCTGTAGATGACATAAACAGAGCAGCAGGGCAGGGCATATTGCAGCTGGTGGAAGCCACCCTGCTGGCTGAACAAGAGAGAAAAATAAACTGCTTAGAAGTATCCTGTCCTTGGTGCATCTGTGTTTAGAAGCGGCTGGCTTTGGTACAAAGATGAAGTACAGGCAGCAGTGCTTCAAGAAGGGCAAGAAAGAAGAATGTAAGGGAGAGAAGGAATTAGTGTTAAAATATACTAACACATCAGTTCAAAAAGCACTCAGCGTTACGTTTCTAAATAAAACCTATATAGTGCAACTATATGATCAAATGCAGTGATTCTCAACCCAGTCCTAGGATACTTAGCCAGTTAGGCTTTCAGATACCCAAAAGAATATGCATGAGACACATTTGCATACAATGGAGGTAGTTCATGCAAATTTATCTCTGAGAAACACCCCCCCCCCCGGTAGACTGCAGGAATAAAATCAAATTTATTCACCACATAAAACAATACATAAACTAAAAGCCTGACATGGCCATGTTTCACCTATCAAGACCTGCGTCAGGGGCTTGTAATAGTACCCAGACATGTTGTCTTAGAATATCACCGATTGAGTCAAACTCTTTCCTTCAAAGCAGTTATGTAGGTGATATTCTAAGACAACACCTCTGGATACTATTACAAGCTCCTGACTCAGCCCTTGATAGGGCGAAACATTGCCATGTCAGGTTTTTAATTATGTATTTATTGGTTATATGGTGAATAAAATGGACTTTGTGATTTTTAATCTACTGTTTTTTTTCTCCGTGCTGGATCTTATGGATTGGTTGCCTGTGTGTTTTCTTGCAAATTTATCTCATGCATAGTCACTGTGGCCATCCTGAAAACCTCACTGGCTAGGTGTGTCCCAAGGACTGGGTCAAGAACCTCTGGTTGAATGTGAAAATATTCATTTTCTTTTTAATTTTAAATGTGAATTTCATACAGCAGCAAGACTGAGATATAAGGTTTAATGTTTATGGATTCCTGATATACTCCACCTTTCTGTGGTACAATCAAAGCAGTTTACCTATTACATACAGGTACTTTCTCTGTCCCTAGTGGGCTTACAATCTAATCTTTTGTGCCTGGGGCAATGAAATGCTAAGTGATTTGCCCAAGATCTCAAAGAGCCACAGTGGGAATTGAACCCAGTTCCCAGCCCACTGTGTTAACCATTAGGCTACTCCTTCACTCCTCTGCTTGACCCTGTACAACAACACTTATGTTGCCCATCCTCTTTCTATACAATCTAACTTAGTGTTCTCAACCCAGTCCTCGAGATACACCTAGCCAGGCAGGTTTTCAGGATACCCACAATGAATATGATTGAGAGATTTGAATACAATCAAAGAAGTGCACGCAAATTTCTCATGCATATTCATTGTGGGTATCCTGAAAACCTGACTGCTTAGGTGTGTCCCGAAGCCTGGGTTGAGAACACCTGCTCTAACTAGAGACATAATGAAATTCTACAAACTATACTTTGATGGTAGCTTCCATGCATGCCATTATTGAAGATATGTAAAAAGACGTAACTTCCGCCATCTTCTTAAAGGTCTTAAATTTTCTCCAACACATACATGGATGCTCTGATTCAGACAGGCTTAATCTGAAAATAAATATTTAACCATACACCATAAAAATGTAAACTTATGCATATGTTATCCTGGATTGTTCTCCATTACAAAACTCTGTACTTAAAATTTTAATGTGCTCTGAACAACTTAACATTAACTTATGACCATAACTTTATCAGGATTCTCACTAACTTTGCTCTATATGTAAGCTTGTTTATCCATAATTTAACACATGGCCCAAAATCCGGGAGTTCCCACCAGTACACTTACCAACTGTTAAGTAAACAATGACTAAAACACTTGCTTTTTTTTCCCCTGTAAGTTCTTTAAAGGGTACTAACCTGTTTTCTGAGCTAGATGTTGAGGTACTAGATGATGACAATGTATGGGAATTTGACATGCGCGAAACAAACTTCTGGATGGTATTACGAGATGGAGCCTTGATCCTTGAGCTACGCCTACTGTGATATTTTTGAAATAAACTCTCAACCTAACATTGGAAGGAAAAAAAAGAGTAACAAATGCATTTGTACAGTAGATATTCCCAATTTGGATGAGGTTTTTGAAGCATAAAAAAGAAAAAAGTTATCAAAAATATTATTGACATGAGCCACCATCCACTACTAAGTAAGATGACTTAACATCCCTGTGGAATTTTATGTTCAAACTTTTTTTTTTTAATTAAAGAACAGTAATATTCCTCTACACAGAAAAACTGCAAAATACTATACAAAAATGACAAGAAGCCTGGACTCTTATAGCTCCCCACCAACATGCACATAAATATCGCTATCCCCCCTCCCCCCAACGAAACTCCAACCCCCCACCCTTAAACCCATACCCCATAAAGTCAAGAAACGTGCAAGAACAGTATTACAAAACAAAATTCCTAACATCAACCAGGGGAATATAAATGATTCAGGATCAAATTCCATGCAGCAGGGGATACTGACTGTAAGTAGGAATCCCAAATAGAGATATTTAGTTACTCGTTTTACAGATGCAGTTGCATCTCTGGCCTCCCACAGTGCCAGAGTATGGACGCGGGCTCACCAGGACCAGAAATATAGAGGCTCCAGGCTCACCCAGGAACATGCACTTTTTCCTCACCAAAATAAACTTTCTAAGGAGAGTCTGCCTGTCCTTACTCACCCCTTCCATTCCTCCTACCTGATCAAAAAAACCCAGATTCACAGTAAATTGGATTCTCCAGTGGAACAAGCTGCTTAAATGGGAAGTTACCCCAGATCAGAACTGTTGGATAAATGTGCAAGTCCACATAGCATGGTAAAAAGTATTGTTCTCCCTGTCGCAACGGACACAAGTTAGTCCCCCTGCCCTGCACAACTGTACCTGAATGAAACAGGCCCTATGGAGTACCCGAAACACACATTCCCTAAGATCAGCTCCCAGAGACAATTGAGGTACTTTACTAATGGTACCTTCCACATTCCATTCCAGGAGCGATCTCCATAGATCTGCCTCCCATCGTGTTTTAACCATCTCTTTTCCCCCTCCAAGGGTTGAGCTATTTTAAAAAGACCCAAAATAGTCAACCTGTTAGCCGCTACCATTTCAAAAAACAAAACTCAATTTTCCTCATAACTTATTTATTTTTATTTGGATTTTGCTCACACCATTTTCAGTAGTAGCTCAAGGTGAGTTACATTCAGATACATTGGATATTTCTCTGTCCCAGGAGGGCTCACAATCTAATTGTTTGTACCTGAGGCAATGGAGGGTTAAGTGACTTGCCCAAGATCACAAGGAGCAGCAGTGGGATTTGAACCAGCCACCTCTGGATGTCAAGACTGGTGCTAGAACCATTAGGTGACTCCTCCACTCCACTTAGATTTTAACCTATCGGAGTCTAAGGAGCTGACAGTGTTTTAGTTGACAAAAGGCAAATTGGTTCCCCCACTGCACCTCCCCCCTTTGATGAAAGGTCTCAAAAAGATATAATTTTCCCCTCCTTAGTCAGCACACTCTCCACAAAGCTGTATCCTTGGTTCTCCCAATGAACAAAGGTAAAGTTATCCATCCCTGGATGGAATAACAAATTACCCCTTAATGGCAATTGTTCTGTATCTGAGGGAGCACTTCCGAGCCAATGGATCAGCTTAAGCCAAGTATCCTTTAAGGGTCTAAACAGAATACTATTCCTCAACAAATTGGGTAGGAGGAAGTGAGGAACTTGTAAGAGAAATCAAACATTGCATGGGGCATAGAGAAACTACTCATAAGCAGTTGGAGTACAGTCTGTTCTATCCAATAGCCAGTTGCCTAAATGGCGCAAAAGACACGCATAGTTATACAACCTTCCACTTCACCAATTACCATAAAGATAGGGCAGGCAAAATTTCACCTTCTTCCCACTCCAACAGTATTTAGTCAGTAACTTTGCTACCTGTGAAAGATCTTTCCTAAGGAGGCAGATAGGCAGGACCAGCAGAACATAAAGCCACTGGGGAACACACACTACCAATCTATATAGGCTAATTCTACCAGACAAGGACAAGGGCAAAGTCATCCAGCCCTCCAACTGCCTTCTTGTCATGACTAAAAGATGACTCACACTAAGGGAACATAACAACCTGGTAGAGCATGGCAAAGTACCAGAAAGAATGTATGGCTCATTTCAATAGAAAGACTCCCCTCTAAGTCCGGAATACCTACTCCTCAGTGGCCAGGGCCTCAGAACTGGACAGATTCAATTTGAAACTAGCACAATCCCCATACTCTTGAAAAATGCCCAGCAGCTCTTCGAGAGAGCTCTGAGGATCAGTAAGAACCAATAGATCATCTGCAAAGGCTGCTATTTTAAAAATATTATCTCCCCCGGATTAGTGAGAATATCTCATATCAAAGGGTCCAGAAAATAATAAGGGGAATAGTGGACATCAGTGGCAGGTTCCCCTATTTATAGCAAAATCATCTGAACTTCTGCCATTATCCCACACTCTTGCATGAGGGGCCGAGTATAGTGTGTGTATCACTGCTACAAACTGACCCTCAAAACCATAATGTTGTAAGGTACCATACATAAACTCCAAATAACTATTAAATCTTTTTCAGCATCAAAAAACTGATTAAAAGTGAGGGGGTTTCAGTGCGTTCTCTGAATTCCAGGGAGCTCAAAATGTCTTAGTAATATATCTATCTTATTATCTTATTTATTACATTTGTACCCCGCGCTTTCCCACATACAGCAGGTTCAATGCGGCTTACATAGTAAATAGAATTACAAAGTATTGTTTATTTTTAATTCTTTATTTATATCTTTTTACATTTCACAATATAATGTAAATGGAAATATTCAGAAAATACTGAAAAAAAACCCAAAAGAATTTTTAAGGAAATAAAGTTCTCTATAAACTTTGTCCACTACTCAATGATCCAAGTACCAGGAAAAAAGAAAATATTAGTTAATTAATCAAAGAAACTTGAAGAACAGTTTATCCTGCTAGCCCACTTATAGCATTTCTCACTGGGTTGCACATTCAATGTTTAACAGCGCTTTCCTGTAAATCAATAAATTGTTGCAACTTTACAGGATCAAAGAATACGTAGTTAGCATTTAGGGATATCAAACATCTGCAAGGAAATTTGAATTGAAAAGTTGCTACTAAGTTGAGAGCTCTTGTCTTATAAGAGAAGAATTCTCTCCTTCTCTTTTGAGTATCCCTCGCTAAATCAGGGAAAATTTGTATCTTTGAACCCATAAAGTTTGCATTTGCATGACGAAAATAAGTCTTGAAAATATTATTACGATCTATCTCCAAAGCAAAGGTAGCAATTAAGGTAGTTCTTTCAGTCACAATTTCCAGGGATGACTCCAAGAATCCAGTCAAATCAAAGTCCGGTTGAGCTTGAGACTGTCCATCAGTCACTTTTTTAAATCCTGTAATGACTGGGCTCTAGCAATGGGGGGAAACCCTCTGCTG